>NC_054475.1:17749099-18085470 GCF_017639515.1 Carcharodon carcharias
TTCACAGGCACATTCGCAAACAGACTCACACAAACACACACACACACATAGAAACACGATCACAAACTAAACTGAGAAACCAGGGAAGGGTCTTAAAGCAGGGCTCGCTGAACACAGGCAGAGGGAAAGGGCAGACTGAAAGGCCAAGTGGAGCGCAAGGCAACTCGCGAAAATCATTATGTAAGCACCAGAATCACAGAGTAAGTGGTGAAGGAGCCGCCTTTAAAAATGTTGCTTTTCTTTCCACAGATAAGTCTGACAATTTTCTACCGCATCTGACTGAAAGGTCAGAGGTTGTTTCTCACACCCATTTGAAAGACAATGGCAGTCTGAATTCACAGTTTGTCCTCTATTCATCTGCCGGCTGGTTATTTTCTTTGTAAAGTTCTGCATCTGGTTTCGAACTTGGTGAGAATTTCATGACGCCTGCAGCACATTGATCATTCTCAGCCCCGTTGCCAAAAATCTGTGACCACGTCTTCCAGCAAAACCCATACCACACAACAATATGCCTTCACGTAGTGCCTCTAACATAGGAAAATGTCCACAGTGGGCAAGGAGAAACAGACAGCAGTTAAAGAAGGAGATATTAGGAGGAGAAATATAAAGATATATTTAATAAATTAAGAGAAAGCAGGAGAAATATCTTTACCCAGAGAGTGGTGAGAATGTGGAACTCAGTACCATAAAGAGTAGTTGAGACGAACAGCACTTAAGCGGAGCTGGATAAACATATATGGGGCGGATAGGAATAGAAGGATAAGCTGATAGGATCAGATGAAGTAAAGTGGGGAGAAATTCATGCCAAAAACCTCCATTAGACCCTGATACACACAGAGACCCTGCTAGACAGGAGAGGTTTAGGGAGGGAATTCCAGAGCTGACTCAACAATGGTAGAAGAATTGGTTGATTTCTCCAGAAGCATGGTCCCAGAGGTTTGCATCAACGTTTAAAAGCAGGGAGGGAGGTAGCAAGCACTGAGGTTCGGGAAGGGGTTCCTCATATTCAAAAACAATGGCTGTCTGCCCCGCTACTACTACAGAAACTCGGCGAGGGGTTAGTGAACGGGAGTTCTTTGCAAGTTGACTTTAGGGGCCAGTGTGAAATTTGGAGCTGGAGGGGATTACAGACACAGGGATGAATGAGAGGAGGAGTTGCCAACCATCTAGGATGGCTCTGGAGGCTCCAGGAATGAAGATTAATCTCCAGGACACTGACACACGCCCACACCCACACACACACACATTCTCTCTCACACACACACCCACACACCCACACACACATTCTCTCTCACACACACACCCACACACACATTCTCTCTCACACACACACCCACACACACATTCTCTCTCACACACACACCCACACACACATTCTCTCTCACACACACACCCACACACACATTCTCTCTCTCACACACACCCACACACCCACACACCCACACACACACATTCTCTCTCACACACACACCCACACACCCACACACCCACACACACACATTCTCTCTCACACACACACCCACACACCCACACACACACATTCTCTCTCTCACACACACCCACACACCCACACACCCACACACACACATTCTCTCTCACACACACACCCACACACCCACACACACACATTCTCTCTCTCACACACACCCACACACCCACACACCCACACACACACATTCTCTCTCACACACACACCCACACACACATTCTCTCTCACACACACACCCACACACACATTCTCTCTCTCACACACACCCACACACCCACACACCCACACACACACATTCTCTCTCACACACACACCCACACACCCACACACCCACACACACACATTCTCTCTCACACACACACCCACACACCCACACACACACATTCTCTCTCTCACACACACCCACACACCCACACACCCACACACACACATTCTCTCTCACACACACACCCACACACCCACACACACACATTCTCTCTCTCACACACACCCACACACACACACACCCACACACACACATTCTCTCTCTCACACACACACCCACACACCACACACACATTCTCTCTCACACACACACCCACACACCCACACACACACATTCTCTCTCTCACACACACCCACACACCCACACACCCACACACACACATTCTCTCTCTCACACACACCCACACACCCACACACCCACACACACACATTCTCTCTCACACACACACCCACACACCCACACACACACATTCTCTCTCACACACACACCCACACACCCACACACACATTCTCTCTCACACACACACCCACACACCCACACACACACATTCTCTCTCTCACACACACCCACACACCCACACACACACATTCTCTCTCACACACACACACATTCTCTCTCACACACACACACATTCTCTCTCACACACACACCCACACACCCACACACACACACACATTCTCTCTCTCACACACACCCACACACACACCCACACACATTCTCTCTCACACACACACCCACACACCCACACACACATTCTCTCTCACACACACACCCACACACCCACACACACACACATTCTCTCTCACACACACACACATTCTCTCTCACACACACACACATTCTCTCTCACACACACACCCACACACCCACACACACACATTCTCTCTCTCACACCCACACCCACACACACACATTCTCTCTCACACACACACACACACACCCACACACACACATTCTCTCTCACACACACACACATTCTCTCTCACACACACACACACACACCCACACACACACATTCTCTCTCTCACACCCACACCCACACACACACATTCTCTCTCACACACACACCCACACACCCACACACACACATTCTCTCTCTCACACCCACACCCACACACACACATTCTCTCTCACACACACACCCACACACACACATTCTCTCTCTCACACACACCCACACACCCACACACACACATTCTCTCTCACACACACACACATTCTCTCTCACACACACACCCACACACCCACACACACACATTCTCTCTCTCACACCCACACCCACACACACACATTCTCTCTCACACACACACCCACACACACCCACACACACACATTCTCTCTCTCACACACACCCACACACACACACACACATTCTCTCTCACACACACACCCACACCCACACACACACACACACATTCTCTCTCACACACACACCCACACCCACACACACACATTCTCTCTCTCACACACACCCACACACACACACACACACATTCTCTCTCTCACACACACCCACACCCACACACACACACATTCTCTCTCTCACACACACCCACACACACACACACACACACATTCTCTCTCACACACACCCACACCCACACCCACACACACACACATTCTCTCTCTCACACACACCCACACACACATTCTCTCTCTCACACACACCCACACACACACACACACACATTCTCTCTCTCACACACACCCACACACACACACACACACATTCTCTCTCACACACACACCCACACCCACACACACACACATTCTCTCTCTCACACACACCCACACACACACACACACACATTCTCTCTCACACACACCCACACACACACACACACATTCTCTCTCTCACACACACCCACACCCACACACACACACATTCTCTCTCTCACACACACCCACACACACACACACACATTCTCTCTCACACACACACCCACACACACACACACACACATTCTCTCTCTCACACACACCCACACACACACACACACACATTCTCTCTCTCACACACACCCACACCCACACCCACACATTCTCTCTCTCACACACACCCACACACACACACACACATTCTCTCTCTCACACACACCCACACACACACACACACATTCTCTCTCTCACACACATCCACACCCACACACACACACATTCTCTCTCTCACACACACCCACACCCACACACACACACATTCTCTCTCACACACACCCACACCCACACCCACACACATTCTCTCTCTCACACACACCCACACACACACACACACATTCTCTCTCTCACACACACCCACACACACACACACATTCTCTCTCTCACACACACCCACACACACACACATTCTCTCTCTCACACACACCCACACACACACACACACATTCTCTCTCTCACACACACCCACACACACACCCACACACATTCTCTCTCTCACACACACCCACACACACACACACATTCTCTCTCTCACACACACCCACACCCACAGACACACATTCTCTCTCACACACACACACACACACCCACACACACACACACACATTCTCTCTCTCACACACACACCCACACCCACACACACACATTCTCTCTCACACACACACACACACCCACACCCACACACACATTCTCTCTCTCACACACACCCACACACACACACACATTCTCTCTCACACACACACCCACACCCACACACACACATTCTCTCTCACACACACACACACACCCACACCCACACACACATTCTCTCTCTCACACACACCCACACCCACACACACATTCTCTCTCTCACACACACCCACACACACACACACACACACATTCTCTCTCACACACACCCACACCCACACACACACACATTCTCTCTCACACACACCCACACCCACACACACACACATTCTCTCTCACACACACCCACACCCACACACACACACATTCTCTCTCACACACACGCCCACACACACACCCACACACACACATTCTCTCTCACACACACACCCACACCCACACACACACACATTCTCTCTCACACACACGCCCACACACACACCCACACACACACATTCTCTCTCACACACACACCCACACCCACACACACACATTCTCTCTCACACACACCCACACCCACACACACACACATTCTCTCTCTCACACACACACACACACACACACACACATTCTCTCTCTCACACACACCCACACACACACACACACATTCTCTCTCTCACACACACCCACACCCACACACACACATTCTCTCTCACACACACACCCACACCCACACACACACATTCTCTCTCACACACACCCACACCCACACACACACACACACATTCTCTCTCTCACACACACCCACACCCACACACACACACACACATTCTCTCTCTCACACACACCCACACCCACACACACACACACATTCTCTCTCTCACACACACCCACACCCACACACACACACATTCTCTCTCTCACACACACCCACACCCACACACACACACACATTCTCTCTCTCACACACACCCACACACACACACACACACATTCTCTCTCTCACACACACCCACACCCACACACACACATTCTCTCTCTCACACACACCCACACCCACACACACACACATTCTCTCTCTCACACACACCCACACCCACACACACACACATTCTCTCTCTCACACACACCCACACCCACACACACACACACACACACACATTCTCTCTCACACACACCCACACCCACACACACACATTCTCTCACACACACACCCACACACACACACACACACACATTCTCTCTCACACACACACCCACACACACACACATTCTCTCTCTCACACACACACACACACACACACACATTCTCTCTCACACACACCCACACCCACACACACACACACATTCTCTCTCTCACACACACCCACACCCACACACACACATTCTCTCTCACACACACACCCACACCCACACACACACATTCTCTCTCACACACACCCACACACACACACACACACACATTCTCTCTCTCACACACACCCACACCCACACACACACATTCTCTCTCACACACACCCACACCCACACACACACATTCTCTCTCTCACACACACCCATACACACACATTCTCTCTCTCACACACACCCACACCCACACACACACATTCTCTCTCACACACACCCACACACACACACACACACATTCTCTCACACACACCCACACACACACACACACACATTCTCTCTCTCACACACACCCACACCCACACACACACATTCTCTCTCTCACACACACCCACACACACACACACACACATTCTCTCTCTCACACACACCCACACCCACACACACACATTCTCTCTCACACACACCCACACACCCACACACACACATTCTCTCTCTCACACACATCCACACACACATTCTCTCTCTCACACACACCCACACCCACACACACACATTCTCTCTCTCACACACACCCACACACACACACACACATTCTCTCTCACACACACACCCACACCCACACACACACACATTCTCTCTCTCACACACACCCACACCCACACACACACACATTCTCTCTCTCACACACACCCACACACACACACATTCTCTCTCTCACACACACCCACACCCACACACACACATTCTCTCTCACACACACCCACACCCACACACACACATTCTCTCTCACACACACACCCACACCCACACACACACACATTCTCTCTCTCACACACACCCACACCCACACACACACATTCTCTCTCTCACACACACCCACACACACACACATTCTCTCTCTCACACACACCCACACACACACACACACACACACGTTCTCTCTCTCACACACACCCACACACACACACACATTCTCTCTCACACACACCCACACCCACACACACATTCTCTCTCTCACACACACACACCCACACACACACGCATTCTCTCTCTCACACACACCCACCCACACACACACACACATTCTCTCTCACACACACACACACACCCACACACACACACACATTCTCTCTCTCACACACACCCACACGCACACACACACATTCTCTCTCTCACACACACCCACACCCACACACACACACATTCTCTCTCTCACACACACCCACACACACACACACACATTCTCTCTCTCACACACACCCACACCCACACACACACACACACATTCTCTCTCTCACACACACCCACACACACACACACATTCTCTCTCTCACACACACCCACACCCACACACACACACACACATTCTCTCTCTCACACACACCCACACACACACACATTCTCTCTCTCACACACACCCACACCTTCTCTCTCTCACACACACCCACACCCACACACACACACACGCATTCTCTCTCTCACACACACCCACACACACACACACACATTCTCTCTCTCACACACACACACACCCACACACACACACACACAGTCTCTCTCTCACACACACCCACACCCACACAAACACACACATTCTCTCTCTCACACACACCCACACACACACAGACACACTCTCTCACACATACACACACACAGACATTCTCTCTCTCACACATACACACACAGACATCCTCTCTCTCACACACACCCACACACATTCTCTCTCTCACACACACCCACACCCACACACGCACAGACACTCTTTCTCACACATACACACACACAGACATTCTCTCTCTCTCACACACACACACACATTCTCTCTCTCACACACACCCACACACACACAGACACTCTTTCTCACACATACACACACAGACAGTCTCACACACACACACACACACACACACACACACACACACACACACAGTCTCAGGACACTGCTGGGAGCAAAGATCATGGAAAAATCAGAGAAATAATCCAAAAACATCTGAATTCAGTTTCTTTCAATGCTTTGGCTCATTAGTTATAAACATGATTCAGGTGGGAAGAAGCTTAACTGACTTGGGGGAGTAGGTGGAGACTCCACCAGCCCTATAACCCTCCTAGATCTCTGCACTCCTCCAGCTCTGACATCTTGTCCAAGCCCCACTGCCTTCGCTCCACCATTGGTGGTCGTACCTTCATCTGTCTCGGCCCTAAGCTCTGGGTCTCTAATACATCCAATCCAAATTGTCAAACCTGGATAAGGATGTGGAGGCATTGGCAGTCCTGATATCATCTTCTTCTCTGCTGCACTTCTCCACGCACCAGCTCCACGGTCAAAGCAAACTGAGTTATTGGTGAGAGATTCCAGTCAGGAACAACAAAGCTCAGGGATCTGTTAGATACAGGAACCCTTTTCCTTTCCATCTCTTTTAATTCTCTCTTTTAATATTTACAAAATAATACACGGGGTAGAAATTTCTCTCAGGTGGTATGGGGACAGTAGCCCAGATGAGTCAGTGTCTGATTTTCAGTTACATCACAGACAGTAAAGTTAGATATCATGTGCTGATCCAATATTGCCTGTTTTGTGCAGCTGAATTGCTATTCAATAGCATTTACAGCACAAAGCAGGCCATTCAACCCAAAGGTGGCACTGTTTACTCTCTACATAAGCCTCTTCCAATCCTTCCTCATTTCAACCTAAATCTTTCTTTCACTCTTTTTATTTCTCTTTCTGTATCTGATTTGACTCTAACTGACCTGACTTCCTTTTCTACTGTTCCTGTTTTTTTTTTCTCTCAGCCCTTTCATCTCATTGGTTAAGGAGTTGGACTCTTGCTCCCATTGTCCCACAGGGTCCCTGTTTCCCCATTGCTTCCAGCAAGTTGCAGAGCAAAGCTGAAGGGTGAGGTAAGAAGTTTAACTCGGCTGGAGATGTTGAGTGGCATTGCAGGAGAATGAAGTCCCTCACTAAAACTGTCTTTATACCGTTAAGTATCAGCCCTAACTTTCTTTGGCACATTTAATTGGTAATTAATGTGCAAATGCAGCAACTTGGTAAGAGTAAGGGTGAGAGGCCATTTTTTGATGCAGAACAACACAAATTGTCCAGAAACTCATGATGAATCTCTTAAACATCCCAAGTTGCTCTTCTCCAGTGGTATCTGGGCTAATGTTAGAGCACACTGACCAAATTCTAGGAACAAGACTCTGCTCTCCAGGGGTACATTCCAACCTTTAGTTCCTCCCCTGGTGAAGACCATCAAGTATTGGGAAGGATACTGGAAGTCTAGGTGGGGGCTTTGGCAATTGTGCATTGATGATTCACCCCTCTGTCTGAAACACTGGCAGCCCCTTTAAACATTCATACAGAGCCGACCCAGCAGATTACAACATTCACTGGGTTTTATTTTTATTTATTTTAACTGGAAATCTTGGGTTTTTCTGTTTTTTTAAAAACTTTACAGACAGTGACAGCACTTCCTTCCTGAGCTAGCTGTGGAAAACATGCCTAACAAGCAAGTCTCTTACTAATTCGAGTCTCCAGGGAACCTCCTTTAAAGAGAAAGACAGACTGAAAAAGTGAATGTGATATTGTGAAAAGGAAGGACTCTTTTTAAGTAAAAAAATATTTATTATTTTCCATTCCACAAAGTTGTCAGTGTGGATTTGGGTCTCTCTCATCCAATCTCCATCTCTAACCATTGATGTTGCTGCGACTGTGAAACTGGCAATGATTCATCAATTAAGAGGAGGTTGAGAGACGCTTATGTTTTTATTTATTGTTTTTAAATGGTAAGAGGGATGGTTTTGAACAGTAAAAAGAGAGGATTTTCTGTGTGCTTTTGTTCCTTCACTGTTTCGCCCACTTCTCTCCTGATGGCGTTGATTGGTGCTGGAGATTCGGAAGCCAGACTGCACATGCTTTTCATGCATGAGCACAGACAATGAGCCTGGGCAGGTATTCGACTGTCGGGGGCAGTACATTGCCACCACAATACCTCAATCTGGCCTCACTCGAGCAAGTGCGTGCACACACAGACACAGACACACCCTCAGGATCCACTTAAGGAAGGATATACTTGCAGCAAGGGAGTGCAGCAGAGGCTCACCAGGCTGATCCCTGAGATGGAGGGATCGTTCTATAAGGAGACAGGGCCTGTATTCTCTAGAGTTTAGAAGAATGAGAGGTGATCTCGTTGAAGCCTACAAGATTCTTATAGGGCTCTACAGGGTAGATGCAGGAAGGATGTTTCCCCTGGCTGGTGGGGTGGGGGGTGGGGGGGGGGGTGGGTGGGGGTGGGGGTAGGGGGTCTACAACCAGGGGACACAGTCTCAGAATAAGAGGTAGGCTGTTCAGGACTGAGGAGGAATTTCTTCAGTTAGAGGGTGGCGAATCTTTGGAATTCTCTATCCCAGAGGGCTGCAGAGATTGATAGATTTCTAGATACAAATGACAACAAGGGATCTGGGGGTGTTGAAAGAAAATGGCATTGAGGTGGAAGATTAGCTATGGTCTAGTTGAATTGCGGAGAAGTGTCGAGGGGCCGAATGGCCTACTCCTGCTCTTCTCCTATTTACCACGCTCCTATGTTCACAGACACACAACTACACACAAGCATGGACAAAAACACAACCGCATTCATATAAAGATACTGTCTGTGGTAATCTGAGGTGCAATACACCTTTAAGAGAATGTGAGCAGGTTGACCATGTTCCTTCACTGTTTTGCCCACTTCTCTCCTGATGGCATTGATTGGTGCTGGAGATTCGGAAGCCAGACTGCACATGCTTTTCATGCATGAGCACAATGAGCCTGGGCAGGTATTACCCAATGGCGGTGTAGCACGGGCTACCATGTTAAGCAATAGTTTAGAATAGAATCTGCTTGGCAAAGTACACATTGTGTTAGTGCTCTGTTACTTGTATTAATAAACAACATGTGCTTCATTTTATATTGGTCTCTGTGTCTGCAATATATTGTTTGCCAACTCACTCACTGGCAGATAGGCATGCAACCACGTTTGCAAGTGAAGCGACCTGACAGAAGGAGCATAACAACTGGCGATGAGGCAAAACATGACCAGTCGACGACACCAAGGAAAGCCGTGAAAATTCCACTGAAGAGAATCATCTGTGCCTAGCAGGTCAATTGTAAGTTCTGCCTTCACCATAGTCATCAAAGTTATCTCTCACCAATATTCCACAATTTGACCACATCGAACCGTTTGATCAGATAACCGATGACTGGTCACACTAGATTGAACACCTCGCATTCTTCTTTTTGGCCATATCAGGGGAGGAGAAGAGGCGAGCGATCTTTTTATCGATATGTGGCAATAAAACAAACGGCCTGATGCGTAGTTTAACAGCACCCAAAGCCCCAGATTCCAAGAGCTTTGATGAGGTGGTAAAGCTTGAGAAAAGCCACTTTCAGCCAAAATCCTCAGTAATAATGCAGCATTTTAAATTCAATTTCAGGTGTTGTGCCCCTTGAGAGACAATGGCTTCCTATGTAGCAGCCTTAAAACAACTGACAAAACACTGTGAGCTCGGGATGGCGAATAGCGACATTTTAAGAGACCGATTAGCATGTGGGATTAACGAAGATGCCATTCAAAAAAGGTTGTTGTCAGAAACGAATTTAGACTTCAGCAAGGCGCTGGAGTTGGCGCTCGCAATGGAGAGTGCAGTCAGGGATTCAGAAGCAATCAAAGGGAGCACAAAATGGCGCCGTCCTTCACATTGGGACGGAAAGACCGGATAGAAACAGCGCGGAAGCGCTGGGGTCCGCGGAGAGGAGGGAAACCACCCCCATTAACAGGTCAGCAAAAAGCAATGGTTTAACAGAGAAAACCCACAATGATCATGGTAGAAATGGAATCTGACAGACTGCAAGCCAACGACACGGATCGAGCGTTTCTACCGCCATTGTAATGGACACACTGTGCGATACAATAAAGACAGATCGAGACAAAATTTTAAACAAAAAGGTAGAAATTGTGAAATCCACGTAATAGAGGAACCAGAAGAAACAGAGTCAGGTATTTATTCATACACAACTTAAAAATGAGTAAAACAGAGCCAATCTATGTGACAGTGGGAGTCAATGGAAAACCCATCTGAATGGAGGTGGATAGAGGGGCATCCACGACAATTACAGGGGGACATACATTCGAATATCTAAATGGAGGACACCACTCATTAAATCTGGAAAATTCAGATGCTAAATTAAAGATGTATACTGGTGAAGACATATGAGGCTGAAGGTATGGAACTCGGGGAGAGAGACTGCGAGGTTCTTGAGCAAATTGATATGGGGAGTGACAAGGTATTGAAGGTGTTGGCAGGCTGAAAAGTGGACAAACCTTCAGGTCCGGATGATTTGTGTCCCAGACTGCTGAGGGAGGCAAGGGAGGAGATCGCAGGAGCTCTGACCCAAATTTTTAATTCCTCTCTGGCCACGGGGGAGGTGCCAGAGGACTGGAGAACAGCTAATGTGGTTCCGCTATTTAAGAAGGGTTGTAGAGATAAGCCAGGGAACTACAGGCTAGTGAGTCTCACGTCAGTGGTAGGGAAAGTATTGGAGAAAATTCTGAAGGAGAGAATCTATCTCCACTTGGAGAGGCAAGGTTTGATCAGGGATAGTCAGCATGGCTTTGTCAGAGGGAGGTCATGCCTAACAAACTTGATTTAATTTTTTGAGAGGTGACTAGGTGTGAAGATGAGGGTAGTACAGTTGATGTAGTTTATATGGATTTCAGGAAAGCCTTTGACAAAGTCCCACATGGGAGACTTATAAAGAAGGCAAATGCACATGAGATACAGGGCAATTTGATAAGGTGGATTCAAAATTGGATTAGTTGTAGGAGACAGAGGGTGATGACAGAAGGCTGCTTTGGTGATTGGAGGCCAGTATCCAGTGATGTACCACAGAGATCTGTGCTGGGTCCCCTACTATTCATCATTTATATAAACGACATAGATGAATATGTGGGGGGTAGGATTAATAAGTTTGCGGATGACACAAAGATTGGCCGGGTGGTTAACAGTGAGGTTGAGTGTCTTGGGCTACAGGAAGATATAGACGGGATGGTCAAATGGGCAGATAAGTGGCAGATGGAATTTAACCCTGAAAAGTGTGAGGTGATACACTTTGGAAGGAGTAATTTGATAAGGAAGTATTCAATGAACGGCATGACACTAGCAAGTTCCGAGGAACAAAGGGACCTTGGCGTGTGTGTCCATAGATCTCTGAAGGCGGAGGGGCATGTTAGTGGGGTGGTGAAAAAGGCATATGGGACACTTTCCTTTATCAATCGAGGCATAGATTACAAAAGTAGGGAGGTCATGTTGGAGTTGTATAGAACCTTGGTGAGGCCACAGCTGGAGTACTGTGTGCAGTTCTGGTCACCACATTATAAGAAGGATGTGATTGCACTGGAGGGGGTGCAGAGGAGATTCACCAGGATGTTGCCTAGGATGAAACATTTAAGTTATGTAGAGAAGTTGGATAGACTTGGGTTGTTTTCGTTGGAGCAGAGAAGACTGAGGGGTGATCTGATCGAGGTGTACAAGATTATTAGGGGCATGTTCAGGGTGGATAGACAGCAGCTGTTCCCCTTAGTTGAAGGGTCAGTCATAAGGGGGCACAAGTTCAAGGTGAGGGGCAGGAGGTTTAGGGGAGAGGTGAGGAAAAGTATTTTTTACCCAGAGGGTGGTGATGGTCTGGAATGCGCTACCTGGGAGGGTGGTGGAGGCGGGTTGCCTCACATCCTTTAAAAAGTACCTGGATGAGCACTTGGCACATCATAACATTGAAGGCTATGGGCCAAGCGCTGGTAAATGTGATTAGGTGGGTCAGGTGTTTCTCACATGTCGGTGCAGACTCGATGGGCCGAAGGGCCTCTTCTGCACTGCGTGATTCTGTGATTCTGCGAGTAAGGGGTATATGCAAGGTTCCAGTGCAGTATAAAAATCAGTCTGTTAATCTATCTCTAATAGTGATAGCAGGCAGAGGACCGAGTCTCCTCAGAAGAAACTGGTTAAGGGAAATTAATCTTGAGTGATTACTGAGATCTCAATCAGAAGCAGAAAATGTCACTGTTTGGAAAAAGGAGTATGTAAAGACTCGACAAAAGGAACTCATAGAGGTGATGCTTCAGGACAGAGTTCGAGATGAAGTCAGTAACCTCCAAAAAGTAAAAGAAAACCTGCTGAAGGACTTTTGCAGATTGCAAGATTCCCTCAGATCCCAATCTGTACCACTAAAAAGGTATGAGGAAGAACAGGAAGAATTCAGCATACCTTTGGCCAAGATGAAGAATAAATTAGCCGAAAAAACACAGCAATACTTAATTCTTCAGGAAACAACTAACAAATGTGATAAAGAAATGGAAGAGCTGAAGAATCAATTATGTGAAAGCCAAGAAACTTTAAAAATAGAGACCCCTGAGTTTTCAAAGGAGCTGCCA
Organism: Carcharodon carcharias; assembly: GCF_017639515.1. Classification (NCBI taxonomy): domain Eukaryota; kingdom Metazoa; phylum Chordata; class Chondrichthyes; order Lamniformes; family Lamnidae; genus Carcharodon; species Carcharodon carcharias. Next base: position 17,763,210 of record NC_054475.1, read on the forward strand.
GATGAGGAAATGCTGGAAGACTCAACCACTGAGTTCACTCAGGTTGAGCTATTACCTGAGTCTAGTCTGGCCAATAGGGAAATTGAAAAGAAACCAAGATTAAAGTTAACACCTCCAAGAAGAAAACCCATCAAAAGAAGACACGTAGGAAGAGAAAGTGGAATGACTAACAAGGTCCCGAAATTTTTATTTTAATTTTTACACAACAGAAAGCCGATCATATTCATGTTGAACTTAGCCTTGCCCAACATCCTGATTTTGAGAACCTTCCTGATAGTTGACCTTCAGATTGCTGAACTTGGAGGGGAGGGGCAGCAGGAGTGCAGGCGATGGGGCCCGAAAGAGGGTGAAAAAATTCCCGTTGGAGTCTACAACACATGTAGAAGGAACTCCCCTTGGTTTGGAAGTACCTGTAGGATCCGTTGAGCCTGAGAGAGTTGAAGAGACAAACCTACAGGTTCCTACTGGACAGCCGAATGGATAGGTGACTCCTGAGAGGGAGGCCACGGATAAACCACCCGAAGTCATAGAACTACAACGTTTGACATGTTTGAAGATGCCTCCTCAGATACTGAATTTGTAAATAGTTTATTTATGTAAATAGTTTATATATTGTAAAGATTGTAAATTGTACTTTCAAGTAAAGGGGGAGGGATGTGTTAACCTGAGGTGTAATACACCTTTAAGAGACTGTGAGCAGATTGACCACATAATTGTATTACCCAATTTCTGTGTAGCGCAGGTTACAATGTTAATGGGTAGTTTAGAATAGGGTCTGGTTGGAGAAGCACACATTGTGTTCGTGCTCTGTCACTTATGTTAATAAACAACATGTGCTTCATCTTACGTTGGTCTCTGCGTCTGCAGTATATTGTTTGCCAACTCACTCGCCGGTAGATAGATGTGCAACAATGTTCGCAAGCAAAGAGACCCAACATAAGGAACATAACACTGACGCCCACACTTCTGCAGGATTCTTTGAGTCGCAAATAAGAGGAGGAAGTGGATTTATGATTCCCATCCCTAACCCGCCAGCAGTTGGGCTAACTGTATAATCCTATATTACCCAGCTCACTGTCTAACTGACTGTGGAACCTGTATCCCACTGGGAAAAAGAGAAACCAGGGTGTTACATGTAAAAGAATTAAATAAATCTGCAACCTTCCCCACAATATTGCAGCATCCCATCGCTCACAGGCTAGCTGACCGACTGCCCCACATACACTCGACAGGAATCAGCATCGACTATCTCACCACAACTGAGCAGCAACAGTTCAATATTTCTTCATCAGTGCAGACAGGTCTTAGTGATTATTCAATGTCAAGTCAATGGGACCTATCATCGTTCAAAGTGAAATGGGAAATAAGATGTTCACTCGAGTTTTATGCTGTGATTAGGACTCAGTGAAACCAAAGAAATATCAGCAAGGAGCATGGATTGTAAAGATTCAAAGAACCTCCCACCAACAGGGTACACTGCACAGACCCAGGAAGTGGACAGTGGGCAGGACACACAGGCAGACAGAGAAAAAGGGAGAAGGGAGGGGAGGGAAAGAATCAGAGAGACAGAGAGGGAAGAGAAGTGAGAGAGAGGGAGACACAAAAAGGGAGAAGCAGGCAGAGAAAGAATCAGAGGACAACAGAGCTAGGAAGGGTTGAAAAACTGAGAGAGAGAGACAGAGAAAGGGAGGGGGAAGTGAGACAGACAGGGAAAAAAGAAAATCCCAGTGAGATGGAGGAGAGAGATAAGAAAAAGCAAAGAGAGGGAGAAGGTGAGAGAGAAAGGATCGCAGAAACAGAAAATAAATAAAAGAGGGCTAGAGAGAGAGAGAGAGACAGATAGGGAAACAGATAAGACTGAGAGACAAACAGACATAGACAGCCATTGAGACAGAGGATAGACAGAGAGGTAAAGAGAGACGGGAGCTATAAGATTTATCCAGAGTCAGATGTGGGAATGAGGAGGAAAGGGGAAAGGGGCACATGAGAGGGATTGTGTGGAGGTAAAAGATGGGAGAGGATGACCCAAGAAATGGAAAGAAAATGGTAATAAAAGAGAGGGAGAATGTGACAGGAGAGGGGAAAGAAGAGAGACAGAAAGAGAAAGAGAGAGTAAGAACCTTTAGTTTATTTTGTCTGCTTTGGTTGTAAACCACAGGCCTGGAAATGAAAGCACTCTGTGATAAACACCAATCATCCGACTTCTTCTGGGGAATAAACTTTCAACCTCTTGAGTCATGGATTCCTGTTTCTGAAACCTTCAGAAGTGTCTGTGCGCGTGTGTATATGCGTATGTGTGCACACATGCTTGTGTGTGTGCACATTCCTATGTGTGTATGTGTGGGGCCGTGTGTATGATCTGTACATACATGTGGAAATTCATCTGCCAACACTTGGCTCCGACATCACTCAGCTTCCCTTCTTTAAATCTGTCATTAAAGTGTGGTGTCCCAGCACTAACTTACAGACGGTGTCACAAGCCAAATACGCCTGCTAGACAGACGGCAATTCCCCTAAAAAGTAGTGGATTGATTTTAAAGTCTTTATATCTTTCCTTTCCAATTTTCCTCCCCATCAGTCATCCTCACCATCCTCCAATCATTACTGCCCAGTGCCAAGCAGCAGGCAAATCCCCTGCCCCTGGACCAACCCTCATTCTGAGGCCAGAAAGTGGCACAGTATATTTCATTAAGCTCGGCTGATTGCTGAGCTCAACTGTTCCAATGTTCTCCTGGCCAGCCTCCCATCTTCCACCCTCTGCAAACTAGAGCTCATCCAAAGCTCTGCTGCCCAGTGAGGTGAGAGTGACTGTCCTTGACGTCAAGACTGCCTGTGGCTGAGTGTGGCATCAAGGAGTCTTGGCAAAACTGGAGTCGATGGGGATCAGGGGGAAAACTCTCCGCTGGTTGGAATCATACGTAGCACAAAGGAAGCACAACAGGATGTCGATCGCCACAGCTCCAGGACATCACTGCAGGAATTTCTCAGGCGAGTGTCCTAGGCCCAACCATCTTCAGCTGCTTCATCAATGACCTTCCTTCCATCATAAGGTCAGAAATGGGGATGTTCGCTGATGATTGCACAATGTTCAGCACCATTCGCAACTCCTCAGATACTGAAGCAGTCCATGTCCAAATGCAGCAAGGCCTGGACAATATCCAGGCTGGGGCTGACAAGTGACTGGAAGGTAACATTCAGGCCTCACAAGTGTCAGGCAATGACCATCTCCAACATCTAACCATCGCCCCTTGATGTTCAATGGCATTATCATCACTGAATCCCCCACTATCAGCATCCTGGGGGTTACCATTGACTAGAAACTGAACTGGACAAGCCATATAAATACTGTGGCTACAAGAGCAGGTCAGAGACTAGGGGCAGAATTTTTCGGTCGGTGAGCTGGGGGCGGGGCCCGCTTGCTGACATGAAAATGACACGGGGTGACGTTGGGAGGAACCCCTGTCATCATCCCGTTCCATTTAAATATTCAGGAAGGCGGGGGCACAGCGCAATCATCTGTCCGCCCGCTGACCTGTCAATGGCCAACTGAGGCCATTGACAGGGTAGTTAAACCTTAAGGCTGGCGGGCAGGCTAAGAGCCCCAGCGGGCTTCCGATAATACTTGAAACCTCATCCCCTGGCGGGATGAGGTTTCATGTCAGTTTTAAAAAAGCTTAATAATGTTTTTGTGATATTTATTAACATGTCACATGAGGGGGACAGTTAATAATTTTTTTATTTTTCTATTTTTCAACTTTCAAACACTGACAGCGCTCTCCCTGAGGCAGCACTTAGTCTCAGGGAGATGTGCTCTCTTTTGTGCGCATGTGCGAAAGGGCGCACTCTGACAGCTGGGGAATCCCTCCCACGCCTCCCTGCACAGGAAGTGCATAGCGCTTCCTGTTGGGCAGCTGCTGAACAGGCCTTAATTGGCCCGCCCACTTAAAATGGCGGCAGGGCCCATTTCGGCGGCGGCGATTGGCTGCCTTCCCGCCGCCGAGCCGGTGGGGCCCGCCCACCCATCAAGGGCAAAATTCTGCCCTAGGAATCCTGCAGAGAGTAACTCACTCTCTGACTCCCCAAAGCCTGTCCACCATTTACAAGGCACAAGTCAGGAGTGTGATGGAATACTCCCCACTTGCCTGGATTAGTATAGTTCCAACAACACTCAAGAAGCTTGACAACATCCAGGATTGGCACCCAATCCACAAACATTCATTCCCTACACCACCGGCGCACAGTAGCAGCAGTGTGTACCATCTACAAGATCCACTGCAGCACTTCACCAAGGCTCCTTAGACAGCACCTTCCAAACCCATGACCACTACCATCTAGAAGGACAAGGGCAGCAGGTAGATGGGAACACCACCACCTGGAAGTTCTCCTCCAAGCCATTCACCATCCTGACTTGGCAATATATCGCCGTTCCTTCACTGTCACTGGGTCAAAATCCTGGAACTCCCTTCCTAATAACACTGGGGGTGTACCTACACCACATGGACTGCAGCAGTTCAAGAAGACAGCTCACCACCACCTTCTCAAGGCAACTAAGGATGGACAATGAATGCTGGCCTAACCAGCGAAGCCCACATCCCGTGATGTTCATTGATCCCTCTGTGCTCACTCACCCTGACAACACTTTGACTTTAAAATTCTGACCCCTTTTCCAAATCCATCTCTGGCCTTGTCCCCTTCCATCTCTGTTAGTTCTATACAGTCCTTCAAGATCTCTGTGCTCCTTCAATTCTGATCTGTTGTGCACGCCCGATTTTAATCGCTTCACTGTTGGCGGCCATGCCTTCAGCTACCTTAGCTCTAAGGTTCTGAAATTCCCTCCCCAACCCTCTCTCCTCCTTTAAGATGCTTCTTAAAACCTCCAGCTTTCAGCCAGGTTTTGGTCACCAGCCCTAATATCTCCTTGTGTGGCTCAGTGTCAAATTTTGTTTGATAATTGGAATGCTTCACTACAGTAAAAGCATTGTATCAATATAAGTTGTTGTAGAAATTGGTGCTGTCCATTTTCACATGGAACTCGTCTGCATTTGGACCTCTGGCCTCATTTGTTTAATTTGGACTTCATTTACATATTTAAGGAACCTGTTGCCTGCTCAGGGCAACAGAATCAAGACGGACAGATGGAGTGAATTAAAATATAAACCAACTATGATCTAATTGAATGATAAAATGGACAGAAGGGGCTGAATGGTTTACTCCCAATCCTACATTTACTTAGATGGCTGCCTAGGGGGTGTAAGGGAGGGGTAGCACCTCTCCCAGGTGGGCTCTGCGCATACTTTGGAGTGGCTGAACCTATATTTGCCCTCACCTTTACTCAGCTCTCACCTGTGGCTCCAAGTGGTTGTTGACAGCAATCACACCCCAGTAAACTGCTTCCACGGGTGGGTCAAACCAGGTGAGGGGAGCTGTCGGGTCTCCTATCTGCAGCAACTGAAGGGTTTGTCTACCCTGGTGTGTGAAGACTGATTCCAGCAGACTGGGTAGATGAGAGCAATCCAAGGTCCAATGGTCTAGAAGTTGGGTCAGCACTGTGCTGTGGAACGTGTTGAGCTCAACAAGACACAGGAGATGTCCTGGTCATCCACTGCATCTGAATTCATCTCCAGTCGTCTAGGCTCATCTTGTCACTGGACTACGATAGGTCAGGATGACAGAGTGAGGCTGACAATGCACAACTCCCCCTCACCATAATCCAATTCACATGCAAGTCATGTTCATCACCTTCCTATCGTCTGTCATCCAGCATCTATCTTCACAAGTCCTGTGGCGATGGGCAAGTGATGCAGCAACAGGTGTGATTTCACTAGGAGCTGCGGCCTCAAACCTGACACTGGGCGGCTCAGGCTGCAGGGCTGTCTTTCACTGGAATGAAGCAGAAGTGGAACTTGGTCGCTCCCTGAGCAACTGAGCAGCTCTTTTCAGGGCCACACTGCTCAGCTCCTTAGTATGAGGAAGGGGTTAGAAAAGGTGCCCCCAGCACTGTCTGCCCCACCACCCTGGCCAGCAGGCCACAGCAGATCCCACAGGGATCCCATCAACACGGTTGTAAGTAAATCGCTAAAAAGGAAGTAAAAGTGACACCGGTCACCATTGGCACAGGGAATGTGTCGCACCCTCACGAGCAACTTCACAGCTGACAGACCTGAGAGAAATGCTGCTCTCGTTGGTAGAGAGCTGACCAGATACAACATCCAGGTCACTGTCCCCAGCGAGACTTGGCTACCTGAGGAGTGTCAGCTCAAGGAAATCAGTGCGGGTGACATATTCTTTTGGAATGGCCATGGAAAAGAAGAGTGGTGTGAAGCTGGTGTAGGCTTTGCTGTCATGAACCATGTTGTCCGTAAGTTGACTCACCTTCCTGATTATGTTAATGATCATCCGATAGTGCGTAAACTTGCCCTGCTTGGCAATAAGCAAGTTTATGCCTCGACCAAGACCAACCCTGACGGTGTCAAGGATAAACTCTCTGATGACCTCCGCTCCTTGATTGCTGCTGTGCCAAAGTCAGACAAGCGAATCATTCTTGGTGGCTTCAACACAAGAGTTGGTGCAGATCAGCAGGCATGGGAAGGGGTCATCAGAAGAAACAGAATTGGCAATTGTAACAGCAATGGTCTCCTCTTGTGAAGATGTGTACTGAGCATGAGCTCTTAATCACCAATAAAGTTTTCTGCCTCCCTACTTGCAACAAGACATCTTGGGTGCACCCCCATTCTATACAATGGTATGTAATCGACTATGTCATCACCAGGCTGAAGGACAGGCAGGGTGTGTGTGCAATGAAAGCCATGTGCAGCACCAACTGCCAGTTAGACCATCATCCTATCATTTCAAAGCTAAACATTAAGATCTATCCCTCTGAAGAAGAGTCACACGGACTCGAAACGTTAACTCTGTCTTTCTCTCCACGGATGCTGTCAGGCCTTTTGAATCTTTCCAGCAATTTTTGTTTTTGATTAAGATCTATCCCTCTGGACACCATCAGGGCATGAAAGTCCAAACACATCTCAATGTCTCTGGGCTCAAACAGGCAGTCATGAAGGAATCTCTCCAAAACATTTGAGAGTCATCTGTGTACAGTGAAGATGGACACGCTACATTGTGGATTACTGAGCGATGTTCAGGGATATAGCATACTCCACTGCTCTAGAGGCCCTTGGTCTTGCCTCTCATAAGCGTCAAAATTGTTTTGATGAAAACAGTGAGGTGCTCCAGAAGCTACTGGAGAAGAAACATCATCAGGGTTTACCACAGTGACAAGTCATCACCATCCAAGATGAGTAGTCTGTCCAAGGGAGATACAAGGCAATTGAGTGAATCAGAAAGCAGACGAACTTCAGTCATATGCAGACCACAAAGATTGGGAAAGATTCTATGTTGCTCTGAAATCTGTCTGCAGACACCAGTCTACTGGTGCATCACTAATCCTCAGTGCCAGTGGGTCAACGCTGTTCGCAAAAAAAGCCAAAATTCTAGAAAGATGGGCAGAGCACGTTAACCACACCCTCAATCGGCCTTCATCCAGCACTGAAGAAGCAATCAGCTTCCTGCAACAAGTGAATCAACAGCTCTCTTGATAATCCTCACACGCTGTTAGAAACAGTGAAAGCTTTCAAACTCCTGTCTAGCAGCAAAACTCCAGGAGCTGATGCTATCCCAGCTGAGGTCTACAAGGCTGGAGGCCAATACCTGGTCAAAAAGGTCACTGAACTCTTTCAGTCTCTGTGGGAGCAAAATTCATCTGGCAAGAATACAAAGCTGCCTCCGTTGTCCTGGATGATGGTGTGTCTTCTGACCCATTCCCGGTCACTAATGGAGTTAAACAGGGCTGCGTGCTAGTGCCATCCCTCCAGCATGTTTCTCTCTGCCATGCTTTCAGATGCTTTCCAAGATGGCAATGCTGGCATCGAAATCAGATATAGCATGGATGGGAAGCTGCTCAATCTGAGATGATTCTCGGCAAAGACCAAGATCTTCAAGGACGTACTTTGTGATTTCCTGTTTGCTGATGACAATGCGCTAGCTGCCAGTTCAGAGCTGGACATGTAACTTAGCAACGACTTCAGTCTTATGATCGGCCCAAAGAAAACTGAAGTACCAGCCTGCTCTGGGGAAGCCTTATCTCAAGCCCAAGGTTTCAATCCATGACCAGAACCTGTCAGCAGCGGATAAGTTCACTTATCTCAGCAGCACAACCTCTTGAGCTGTCTACACTGATGATGAGACAGATGTATGAACTGTCAAAGCAAGTGTAGCCTCGGCAGACTTCAAACATCAGTCTGCGAACAAAGAGGAGTAAGTCTGCCCACCAAACTGAAAGTTTGCACAGAACAGTCCTGCCCACACTGCTCCACACATGTGAGACTTAGACTGTGTACAAGGAGCTCAGCCACTTCCACTTGAGCTGCCTTTGGAAGTTTCTGAAGATCAGATGGCTGGAGAAAATACCAGACACTGAGGTGCTTACCCGAGCTCGCATGCCAAGCATCCACACCACATTGAGACAGTCACAATTGAATTGGGCCGGTCACGTAGCCAGAGTGCCCGACACTCACTTATTGAAGCAAATCTCCCATGCAGAGCTCGAGTCTGGGGTGCGCACACGTGGCTACAAGGACACTCTGAAACCTTCACTTAGGAGTTTTGATATCGACCCCAAGTCCTGGGAAAGCTCGCCCGGAATCACTGAATGTAACACAACCTAATAAAAAGGTGTGGCCTCCTTTGAAAGCAAACACCTATCAGAGGCATGGAGAAAACGCAAGGCGAGGAAAGCCTTGAGTCAGCAACTAGCCCAAAACACAATTGTCTGCAGTATCTTGTTGTTATATTGTTATATCATTCATAAAAAGTTAGGAACTCATTGTTCTGTGATATATTGCAGGATGCCATGTTAACTATCGCACTGTGGACATGTGCTGAGTAACAATGTATCAGTCAATCAGTCTACCAGCCACACAGAAAGCAGCAAGAAATACACTCGATGAAGCTCCAGCATTTTCAGTCTAAAGTGTGATTATTCCTAACTTATGGGAACAAAAAGACATAACACCTGTCCCATTTGCAGCAGAACCTTCTGGACACAGATTGACCTTAGCAGCCACCTGCGTACCTACCAGAACTCTATCAAACACCTCAGACGATGAACATGGTCATCTTCACCTTGAAGGATGAACACGGGGAGGAAGGCAACAGCCAGAGTGTCCTGAATGTTAGTGGAATTGATTTTTTCCTTGGGGAACAGTATGGTGGACCTCAAAGTAGGAGCTCTTTGCACCTACTCTGAATGGACACACAATGGCCAAATTTTACCCCTATAGAGTTTAAATCTATGTGCTCAAAAAATACATGTGATTGCTGCATTCGGAACGTCCTGAGACCTAATGTTTCTCTGGTGATTTGGGAGATTCACGGTGAATCAAGGAGGAGAATGATATTGGGCAGAGTGAAAGTGGTGAATCCCTGATCCTTGTCTTGTTGTTTTGAAACATTGTTTGAGGGTCAACCAGCCTCTGAACCCCAATAATTTGAACCCTGCCAATCCAGACCCCAAGCCCGGAGAACTCAGAGCTATCTTTGGCTCTATTTATTACTTGCCAACTTGTTCTGCTTGAACTCTATGAGTTTGCATATTTGGACCTAGATTTTCCTCTTCACTCAGGCCATGTGCTTCCTGCCACTGACCCCAGGGGATCTTCTGGGGTCAGATCTATTTGCATTTTTGATGGGTTGATGGTGGGGCTTCCGGAGATACACAGGGATCCCACCTCTGGATTGCATGAGCAGAGGATAAGCATCAGCATTGAAAGATTCTGGTGCCTCCTGGGCAGCTGGTCAAACTGACAGCTTCTGTTAAGAATGTTAAACTTGTCACCTTGCCCAGACTGCACTGGGCTCTGAGCCATTCAATATTTAAAAAACTGCTTGGTCTCCTGAACAATATTGAGATGCTTGGGCACAGTGGCTCGCCTCACACTCAGTGCGGCCACTGTACCATCCAAGTAAACCACTTCATTAGCATGGGTCTCAATCCTGCCTCAATGTGTAACACGCATGCCCCAGGTTCAGGACGTTGTGGGTTCAAGCCCCACTCCAGGGACTTGAGCACTTAATCCCGGCTGGCGCTCTAGTGCAATACTGAGGGAGTGCTGCACTGTCAGAGGTGCTTTCTTTTGGATCAGACAGTAAACCAAGGCCCGATCTGCCTTCCCAGGTGGTTGTAAAAGATCCCATGTTACCAGAGGGGCAGGGTGGTTCATTGTCTGGCCGTCAATTAATTTTACTAAAACAGATCATCTGATTATCATCTCATTGTTTGTGGGATCTTGCTGTGTGCAAATGGGCTGCTGTGTTTCTTAAATTATAATAGTGACCACACTTCATTGGCTGAGATCCCATGCGGGCAACTGAAGTGGCTAACAATATTAGAGTGATTACATTAGGGATGCACAAGGAAGTCAGAACTGGGTCATTTTACCACACAAAAGGTGCTATATAAAGCAATTTCTTTCTGTCCTTTCTGCCAGAGTGTGTGGGGGAGTGGGTGGGTGGGGTGTGGTTGTTGGATATGGTGTCTGCTTTCAATCCCATGGGAATATCATGGGCAGTGGCAGTGACCAGTGTTTCACAATACGCTGGCTCCCCAAACAGGATTCTAAAACAGGGCATCACTGGCCCAGCCCATGGCTTCATGTTGCCGTCCCATTGGTGGATGAATCCTAAATCAGAAAGTCACGATCTGCTTGTTTCAGAAACTTGAGATGTTGCCATGGATACCCTTGGCCTTGGAATATACTGGCTGTTGCAAACATGTCTTTAATTGGGTGTGTGTGGGGTTATAGTTTGAACTTTCAATTAACTCATTTATTAGAATCTATTTTATCCCAAATTTTGATTTACCCATTCCCAGGGAAGGCTTCTGCCCCTAATTTTGTCCTTTGACCTCGTATGTTGGTTGCCAAAGTTTTACTGGGGTGGAACGTTATTTTCTGTCACTGATAATGTGCTGAAATTTTGACGGTTCATATTTTTTTAAACTAAAATAATTATATCAAAATTGTTATTTATTTTGCTGCCAAATCGCTCCCACAAATCCTCATAAGGTTAGAAAAACAGAGCTGGGTGGAGAGCAGCACCTGTCCAAACACAACAAATGTTCTGGCAGCTGTGAGTACTGCTGGCAAACTGCAGATTATCAACCTCAATCATGACCTTTGGGAAGAGAGAGAGAGGAAAGAGGGAGGGGTGACAGAGGCACAAAGTGGGAGACAGACAGAGAGGCACGCAGGCAGAAATGGAAGAAGAGAAACAGAGAGGGAGGGAACGATAAAGAGACACAGAGGGAAAGAAAGAGGGAGGGAGAGAGACAGAGAGGGGCATGGAAGGAAAAAGGAGAGCACGGAGCAGGAGAAAGAGACAAAAGGTGAGAGTGAAATGAAAAGGAAGAATAACAGGAAAGAGCAAGGCAGAGTATGATCAGTTTTTCTCTCCACAGTCTGAGCAGTAATCTGCTGGAGTGGATTGCTGAACTGATACAGAAATCATCCAATTTTTATTTAATTGGTCTCAGCAATTAAGTGGGAGGCACATCCTCACATCCTCATCTGATCAGCCACCGCTCACTATCATCATAATGCCATGTATTACCCATTCCTCAAAGTGAGACACCACCAATATTGTCCTTCCATCCTTTCAAAGCATTCCGTTCGTCACATTTACACATCACTTATTTCCCTCTTTGGAGATGAGAGCACAGAGCAGCAGGGAGAAGCAGAGAATTGGAGGTGGTCCAGACAATGACACAGGAAGAGGTGCTGGAGATAAACTGGCTCTCTACATGCCTGACATTGGCGATGGAGAGATGGGAGATCTCCCAGCTTCCTGGTGAAAGAAGTAAATATAACACTTAGAGTCCACTGCCAACCAATCAGCACTCTCTTCACATACAGAGTCCACTGCCAACCAATCAGCACTCTCTTCACATACAGAGTCCACTGCCAACCAATCAGCACACTCTTCACATACAGAGTCCACTGCCAACCAATCAGCACTCTCTTCACATACAGTATAAAGTGTTGTTTTCACCTATATTAGTATTTTTGCGAAGTGGCCTGATGAGTGCAAGACGAAAAGCTTCAACATGTCTCTTTTTTCAGCAATACTCAAATACAAAACAGTCGCATGGCAGACAGCACTCACTGACATTGGCTTGATGTCAGCAGCCACTAAAATATAATGATCAACAGAATGATGACTTAAAACCCTCTAATCTCGCCAGTTCTAATTCATGTCTTTCATCAGCCACAGGTCCAACAGCATCCCTCAGGAGGTGGTGCCAGAGGAGATTACTCATTCTGAGGATGCGCCATCACATGATTCAGGATATCTCAGGCCTTTGTGCTGATATTCACCTCCATGGAAAGATTGGCCAGCTGCATGGAGCATCAGATGCAGCAGGGAACCGAGTGCATGCTCGCCCTGGCCAGCAGCCTGCACAGTCTGCCAGCTTAAACAGGATGGAGAAAAAGCCTCGCCCTGGTCATTCAGAACCTCAATAAAGAGCAGCAACATTCTCTCCAATTCCTGGCCAGCAGGGAAATGTGGGTGGGCCATGAGAGGGAAGATGGAGAATGTGCACCTGGTGCGGATTCTGCTCAAAGTGCTTCCACTCCTGACCCCTTCCACCCACTCACCCCTCAGTCAGACCCTCACATGCCATCTCCTGCCCCGACAGCCAGGTCTGCCCGTAGCACAGGAATAGGTGGGGCAGTTTTTGCTGGGGCCCTCACAAACTCCAAAATCCAAAGGAAGTAGCCAAAAGCACCTGAGCAGTTGGAGCAGAATGTGCAACCTGCCTCTAGCTCAACTGAAGCCACAGTTGTACTAGAACAAGGAGAGTGCAAGAGGAGGACCCTGGGACAGGCAGTCAGCAGCACTTTGAGGATCTAGTCTATCTAGAGCATCTAGTCTTTACTCAAGTAGGAATAAAGGTAAAATAAAAGCAAGCGTCCATATTCTATTTAGTTAAGAAAGGTCTGGGGAGTTCAGCCCCACGATTTGCACATCCTGCGCTATGTGGGAAATCCTAGACACTCCTGGCGGTCTGGATGACCATGTGTGCAGGAGCTGCCTCCAACTGGAGCAACTCGAGCTCCGGGGTTTGGAGGTTGAGTGGCAGCTGGGGGCACTGTGGTGCATCCATGAGGCTGAGAGGTTTGTGGATAGCACTTTTCAGGATGTGGTCACCCTGCAGCTTAAGGAAGTGCAAGAAGAAAGGGAATAGGTGACGGTCAGACAGAAGACCAGGTAGATAGTAAGAGAATTCCCCAAGTGCATCTCACTTGCAAACCGCTTTTCAGCCTTGGATAACAGTGAGAGTGATGGTTCCTCTGTGCAGGCCAACCAGAGCCAGGGCCATGGCACTGTGGATGGTCCAGCTGCTCAGGGAGGAGGAAGAACAGTGGAAGGGCAATAGTGGTAAGGAATTTGTTAGTGAGGGGAGTAGACAGGCGCTTCTGCGGCCGTAGACATGACTCCAAGATAGTATGTTGCCTCCCGGGTGCCAGGGTCAAGGATGTCACAGAACAGCTGTAGGGCATTCTGAAGGGGAAGGGTGAACAGCCAGAGGTCATGGTCCATGTTGAGACCAATGACATAGGAAGAAAGAGAAATGCAAGCAGATTTTAAGAAGTTAGGTAGGAAATTGAAAAGCAGGACTTCAAAGGTAGTAATCTCCAGAATACTCCTGTAGTAGTGAGTACATGAACAGAAGGATTGAGCAGGTGAATACGTGGCTGGAGAGATTGTGTAGGAGGGAGGGCTTTAGATTCCTGGGGCATTGGGACCATTTCTGGGGGAGGTGGGACCTGTACAAGTTGGAAGAGTTACATCTGAACAGGAATGGGACCAGCATCCTCACGGGGAGGTTTGCTAATGCTGTTGGGGCGGATTGAAACTAAATTGGCAGGGGGGTGGGATCCTGAAAAGTAGTTCAGAGGGGAGAGAAACTGAGATGGAATTAGAATTAAAACACTAGTAAGTGAGACTGGAAGGCAGGAGAAACATAGGCTAGATCAGAAAGAAGTCAGTTTAGCAAAGCTAAATGGAATATATTTTAATGCAAGGAGCTTGAGGAATAAGACAGACAAGCTGAGGGCACAGATAGGGAGTATGATCTCATAGCTATGACTGAGACTTGGCTAAAAGACGGGCAGGATTGGCAGCTCAACATTCCTGGTTATAGGGTATTCAGACAAGATATTGATCAAGGAATCAATTATAGCTGTGAGGAGAGATGATATCTTGAGAGATCATCAAATGTGGCATTATGGGTAGGAGTAAAAACCACAAAAGGGGCAAACACGCTGTCGGGTGTGTACTATTGGCCCCCAAACAGTCAGGGAGAGTTGGAGGATCAAATATGTAGTCAAATTTCAGAGAAGTGTAAGAATAATAAGGCAGTAATAATCGGGGATTTTAACTACCCAGATATTAACTGGGGTAGTTATAGTGTGCAAGGTAGGGAGGGAGCAAAATTCTTAAGTTGCATCCAGGAGAACCTATTTATCCAGTACATAGAAAGCCCAACAAGGGAGAGGGCATTTGTGGACCTAATATTTGGAAATGAGCCCAGGCAGGTGGAAGGCATATCAGTAAGGGAGCATTGTGGAGATAGTGACCATAACTCAGTTAGATTTAGGATAGTTATGGAAAAGGATAAGGTTGGGCCGGGAATAAAAGTTCTAAACTGGGGAAAGGCTAGTTTTACTATGGTGAGATACGATTTGGCCCAAGTGGACTAGGAGCAGCTACTTGCAGATAAAACTGTGTCAGAGCAGTAGAAGGCATTCAAGGAGGAAATAGTGAGAAGCAGGGCAAATATGTTTCCGTAAAGACAAAGGGGGGACCAAGTCCGGAGAACCCTGGAAGTCAAGGGACATAAAGGTTAGGATCAAGATGAAAAGAAAAGCTAATGGCAGATACCGATGGCTCAATACAGCAGAGTCCTTAGAGGAGTATAAAAAGTGCAAAGGGGAATTTAAAAAGGAAAGTAGGAAAGCTAAGAGTGTGCATGAGAAAGCATTGGTGGGTAGAATAAAGGAAACCCCAAAGAGGTTTTTTAAATATGTAAAGAGCAAAAGAATAACTAGGGAAGGATTAGGGCCAATTAGGGACCATAGAGGTAATCTGTGTGTGGACCCGGAAGACATTGGTACAATCCTCAATGAATACTTTGCATCAGTCTTCACAATGGAAAAGGATGATGCAGGTATAGACATCAGGGTG
The DNA here is from genome assembly GCF_017639515.1 of Carcharodon carcharias. Classification (NCBI taxonomy): domain Eukaryota; kingdom Metazoa; phylum Chordata; class Chondrichthyes; order Lamniformes; family Lamnidae; genus Carcharodon; species Carcharodon carcharias. The sequence goes on from NC_054475.1 coordinate 17,778,513, forward strand.
GAGGACTGTGAAATATTAGAGGAAATAAACATAGAGATAGAGGAGATACTAACCGGTTTAGCGGTCTTAAAAGTGGATAAATCCCCAGGCCCGGATGAGATGTATCCCAGGCTGTTGAGGGAGGCAAGGGAAGAGATATCAGGGGTCCTGGCAGTAATTTTCAAATCCTCTCTGACCGCTGGTGATGTGACAAAGGACTGGAGGACTGCTAATGTTGTCCCATTGTTAAAAAATGGAGGAAGGGATGGACCAGGAAATTATAGGCCAGTTAGTCTAACCTCTGTGGTGGGGAAGTTACTAGAAAGAAACCTGAGGGACAGAGTATATCTGCACTTGGAGAGATATGGATTAATCAGGGAGAGTCAGCATGGATTTGTTAAGGGAATGTCACGTTTGACATATTTGATCAAATTTTTTGAAGAGGTAACCAGGAGTTTTGATGAGGGTAATGTATTTGATGTGGCCTACATGGACTTTAGTAAGGCTTTTGATAAGGTCCCTTATGACAGCCTGTCAAGAAAGTAAGAGCCCATGGGATCCAAGGCAAAATGGCATATTGGATCCAAAATTGGCTGAGGTTTGGAAGCAGAAGGTGATGATAAAGGGATGTTTCTGTGACTGGAAGTTTGTTTCCAGTGGGGTTCCGCAGGGCCCAGTGCCAGGGCCATTGCTCTTTGTGGTGTACATAAATGATTTCAACTTAAATGTAGGGGGTATGATCAAGAAGTTTGCAGATGACACGAAAATTGCTAGGGTGGTAAATAGTGAGGAGGATAGCCGTAATCTGCAGGAGGATATCAATGGACTGGTCAGGTGGGCAGAGCAGTGGCAAATGGAATTCAATCTGGAAAAGTATGAGATAATGCATATGGGGAGGACTAACAAGGCAAGGGATTACACTATGAATGGTAGGACCCTGGAAAGTACTGAAGCTCAGAGGGACCTTGGTGTGCATGTCCATAGATCTCTGAGGGTAGCAGGGCAGGTACATAAGGTGGTTAAGAAGGCATATGGAATACTTGCCTTTATTAGCTGAGGCATAGAATACAAGAGCAGAGAGGTTATGCAGGAACTGTATAAAACGCTGGTTAGGCCATAACTTGAGTACTGCGTGCAGTTCTGGTCACCACATTGCGGGAAGGATGTGATTGCACTGGGTGCAGAGGAGATTTACCAGGATGCTGCTTGGGTTGGAGGGTCTGAGCTATGAGGAAAGATTGGATAGGCTGAGGCTGTTTTCCTTGGAGCAGTGAAGGTTGAGAGGGGACCTGATAGAGGTGTGTAAGGTTATGAGGGGCATCGATAGGGTGGATAGGAAGGCATTTTTTCCATTAGTAGAGGGGTCAATAACCAGGGGACATATATTTAAGGTAAGAGGTAAAAGGCTAAGAGGGGAGTTGAGGAGAAATTCTTTCACCCAGAAGGTAGTGGAAGTCTGGAACTCACTGCCTGAAAACGTGGTTGAGTCAGAAACTCTCGTAACACTTAAGAAGTATTTAGATATTCACTTGTGTTGCCACCTCCAGGGTGATGGGCCAAGCGCTGGAAAATGGGATTAATGTAGTCAGATCCTTGTTGGCCGGCATGGACATGATGGACCGAGTGGCCTCCTTCTGTGCTGTAAACATCTATGAGTCTGTGAGATTTGTAGCTGCAGAAGGATATTCACTTGGGCATTTAACACTGTCTTATTTTCTTACATTTCTGCTTCATGTTCATAATCCATGAACTTTATTTCAAAGGCCTATTGTCCAGCCTCCTCATTGTTGCCTGTTCACGGCCAAGAAGCCCGCTTCCTCCTGAAGACTAGTAGAACAAGGGTTAAAGGTGAGCAATGAGTGTCAGTGAGAGGGATGGATTGTTACTTGTGGGACTGCTTTGAGTTGTGTGGCCAGAGTGGATTCAGAATTGGTATGTCAGATGGCTGTGCTGCCTCAGATCAACCGAACTGTGCCTGAACCGCACCGTCCTGGGCATCCCAAGGCTAAATGAGTGGCTACAGGTACTTTCACCATATTAGCTTGCTCCTCCTCCAAAGATGCAGAGCACTCTTCGGCTTCTTCCTCCTGGAGATTCAGTCCATGCTGCTGTGCAATGTTGTGCAAGGCACAGCATATCACTACTATTGGGGAAACCCTGTCTAGATTGGATTGAAGGGCTTTCCAGGCATCTAAATCATACCTTCACTACCCTGATGGCCAACTCACTAATCACGCTTGTACTCATGTGGCGTCAGCTGTACCTTTCCTGAGCGTCACTTGGCAGGAGGCCTTCTTCCAAGAGGCTGCAAATGTCAGCGACCTCCTGATGGGACGGTCTCAGTCTCCTCAGACACTGCTGCCTGTAAACCCTGTGTTGGGGGTATCACCTCCTGTGAGCTAAGGCTCTGAGCTCTTCCCCACTGCCCTTTAGAGCAGCAGGTGGGTGAGGAGATGGTAGCTGCTGCTCCTGCTGGTGCTGCTCCTGCTGGTGCTACTCCTCTTGTTCCTCATCAGAGGCCTAAGGCCTAACCTATACAAGTTGCGCCCAATCTGCTGAGAATGCTGGCAGCTGGGAAGTGCAAATCAAAGGCAAAAATTCCAAGACAGCAGAATTGGCCTCCAAAGTAGTGAAAGGACACTTTGAGAACAAATTCTGTGAGCAAAAGCATTTGATTTAGGCAGGTAAAAATCTGCCAGGCCTCAGTACTTAAAGCCTTTCTTGCCTGTCAATTGCCCATCACTGTCATCTCCGCAACCCCCCACCCCCCCCAACTCCACCGCCCCCCACCCAGCTCCCACCCCCATATTGTCCTCTCACATTGTTTTACTGTGGAGTTTCAGGAAACCTGGGAAATGCATGCTCTCAGAGTTAGTCAGAATTCTGGGTGAAAACTGCTGTTAATGATTTTACATATTTAAATAGCGGCTCCACCTGTCCACAGGAGATTCCCATGCACTAACAACACACTCAGGTTAAATAAGGAAGGTGGTCATTTTTTGCTGGCTTCCCAATACAGCTACAGGTTCTAGCCTTTTAACCTGTTGCCCACACAGAAGCCCCTACCCCAACAGGTTAAAATTCCCTCCAGAGATTGGCAGCTAAAACAGATGGAGAGAAGGAGAGAGCAGGGGAGAGCAAAGGAAGATAGAATGGCAGAGAGGGAAACGAGAGCAAGGAACAGAGATAGGCAGAGAGGAAATTAAAATTTGCTGACAAATTCGAGGCAGTTGTCTGTCAGTGTTGTCAGCTGGGAATTGAGGGGAGATGGTCAGAGACTCACACCAGCTAGACACTGCAGCTGGGAGTTTCCTTGTACCAACTCCCACACCAGCAGGGAACAACAGAAACTTGCATTTATATAGTGCCTGTAATTTAGTAAGAATGTGCCAAGACACTTCACAGGAGTGTTACCAAACAAAGTTTGACACTGAGTAACAAATTAGGAGATACCAATAAAGGAGACTAAAAACTTTGTCAGAGTAGTAGGCTTTAAGGAGTGTCAGAAAGAAGGAGAGAGAAAGAGGGACGCAGGGAAATTTAGGGAAGAAATTCCAGAGCTTAAGTCCCAAGCAGCTTCAGGTACAGCCGCCAATGGTGGAGCAATTAAAATTGGGGATGCCTCGGTCGTCAGAAAAATAGGACGTTAAAGGCACTATATAAATGCAAGCTGGTGTTGCTGGAATATATAATCAGTAAAGGTTTATCCACAGGCATTAAACGCCACCAGATCAAAGGCTCATTTTTAATAGATTAAAAGGTTGAATGAACATTGTATTATCTCTGTAATGTGATGTTAACTCATTCATAAGAAATATCTCAAATGGGATGAAGCCAATTCTTATAAACAGACACATGCATTTCATTTGTTAGTGTATTTTTTTATTTTGTCCAGACCAATTCTAACCCTTAAATACAATAAAGGGTGGAACCCCTGTGACAGGCAACTTGGCCACTGGTTAGAGTCCTGTGTCGCCTCTCTTTGGGCTAGCCAGCCACAACTTGTACCACTCAGGCACTTCACAGGGTCAAGGACTCTGGGGGCTGAAGTCTCACCTGCCAAGAGCTGCCAGCCAATCAGATGCTAGCAGCTCTACTGAATGGCAGCGCCACTGGGGAGGCGGTGCCTGCTGCCAGTACGACACCCACCTGAGGCTCAGGATTGCTGAGGGACCCAGGGCCAGGGGTGAATGATGGCGCAAAGGGACTCAAGGGGCGGGGGTCTCGGAAGGGGGTTAGCAGCAAGGTCACAGGGTCGGCTTTCAGCGGGTACCCCTTCCCAATATTGGGTCCCTCGATCAGGCACTGAGTGCTTTGGAATGAGGGCCCCCCTCCACCCCCCCAGGATCATGTAAGCAAATACGCCAGGTTTGTTTGTCTTGCTTCCCACATGACAAGCGTCCTGCCCACCACTGGGTTAATACCGGTGGCGTGGGATGAAGCCCTTAAATGGCCATTAATCACCTATTTCAGAACTTCAACTGGTGGCAAGGCAGGAAGTCAGCTTACGGGCCTACCCACCATGGACTTAATGGGGGGGTAGAGTCGGGAAGGTGACAGAGTCAGCACCACCCTCCTGCCTGATTTAATGACCCCAGCCACCAAACCTGCTAAGGTGGAGGGCACAAGATTCCGCCCAATGAGAGGCCCAAGATATTGGAATTAAGTTGCCTAACTCACCATTGCCTCCACCCTCAACCACACGCAACTCTGCACAAAACAGGGATGGAAAGAGACACAGTCAGGCTAACAATAGCTGGCACTACTGGTGATCTCCCATCCCTTTGGAATGTGAAATTCCCAGGAGTTTGAGTTTCCGCTTTGGCCACAATTGGGAAACTGCATCCGAAATGCGCGTGAAATCAAGTTGGTTAGCTCGGTGTTCAAGATTAAAATTAATTGTCATAATCACAAACATAAGCTTTACACTAAATCAGTGCTAACGGACAGTGTAACAGGACATAATCTCTTTTTACTTTCCAATATAAAATGTGTTCATGTGTTTGAGTGGCCAACAACTGATGAATCATATCAAACAACGCGTCCCTTCAGTTATTCCAATAGGCACGGTATTTAACCAGCTTGTGCTGGCAAAACTCAGCACATAATTAACGTTAGATGTGATTCTATGATTGGGCAGCACTTGCTGAATGATCCTGAGTGTGCTAAGAATTGCACTAACAACCAATTGGACTAACAATCAGTTGGGCTCGCAATGTAGCTCACTTATATTTGCTAGGAGCTACATATATTCATAAGCAGGGACTTGTCCTCTGCAGGCAATAGGAACATGCCCAGGCATCGCACCTTTTTTGAATGATGGTGGTTTTATTAATGAAAATAGTTTTTCAACAAGCATTTTCGTAAAAATATCCAGCATTCCACTTGATTCAAATTCACTGAAAAAAACGTTTAAAAAACTGTACAGAACCAGGCAATAATTTCATGAGTGTTCACTAATTGGCTTCTTAGGAAATTAAATATTCTTTGAAAAGCAAAAACTTTTAAAGTATTTCAACTCGTGCCTGAGGGGTGGGTGGGTGGGTGGGGGCCTAAGAAAATGAGCATATATAGAGGTAGCTTCAGGTGGGAGGGCAAACACAATAGATTGGGCTCAGCAAATTCCAAACTTATTTTCATCATGTTCAACTGTCTCAACGGTCCCACTCTCACTGTAAGACTTTGTTGAGTTAAGTAGTGCCTTGTCTTGTTTTATAGCCTAGTTACTGTCAGTTACTGCTCATCTTAGAGTTCACCATTCCAGCCACTTCACTAAAACCAAATGACTGAGCCTCTTCAACAAGTGGACAAAACCAGTCAGCTTTCAGCTGAGTTTTCATTGCAAGTAAGGAAACATCAAACGATTACTCATTTTCACTGTCAATTCTTGCTGATAATCTTGAATGAATTCCAGTGGTGAGCAGGCCATTATTGACCAGGAAACGTTAGGAATACATCCGCCCAATGGACTGTGTTCAGCCTGTTCCATCCATTTCACTTGACTCGGATGGACCCTTGCAGGCTGTGCCCCCCGCAACCTCCTGGTGGATTGGTGCTATGTTCACCTCTGACAATTTCTAAGATTTTATTCTCACTGAAGTTAAATCATCTACAAGCGGATCTCAGGGTCTGTATGTTTCACTGGCCAAAGATTTTGAGTCAGAGTTGGGTTGGTGTGTGTGCCCTGTGTTGTACTGATTGTGGGTCAATCTTATCGCATGCTGGATGAAAGGAAGCCCTTCACTCCTGCCTGAGATGACAACATTAAACTAGACAGTACAACGGCAGGACAGCAATCACCTCGTTTCAATTGAGAAACAGATTGGGAACATAAGGGATTGAACCTACTGCATGTACAGATTGGAACAGGTTTGGGTTTAATTTCTGCACTGAAATCTCAACTCCAATTCTGTTTTTTACACTGCTCAGGAGATGGCCATCTTCTGCTTCACTTTTCCCAGTGTCAGCTCCTATATGGTTCATGTGTATCTCAGTGTCAGCTCCTGCACGGTCTGTGTGTGTCTCAGTGTCAGTTACTGTACAGTCTGTGTGTGTCTCGGTGTTAGCTCCTGTACAGTCTGTGTGTGTCTCAGTGTCAGTTACTGTACGGTCTGTATGTGTCTTAGTGTCAGCTCCTATACGGTTCATGTGTATCTCAGTGTCAGCTCCCGTACAGTCTGTGTGTGTCTTAGTGTCAGCTCCTGTACAGTCTGTATGTGTCTCACTGTCAGTTACTGTATGGTCTGTGTGTGTCTCAGTGTCAGCTCCTGTACAGTCTGTGTGTATCTCAGTGTCAGTTACTGTACGATCTGTGTGTGTCTCAGTGTCAGTTACTGTACAGTCTGTGTGTGTCCCAGCGTCAGTTACTGTACGGTCTGTGTGTGTCCCAGTGTCAGTTCCTGTATGGTCTGTGTGTGTCTCAGTGTCAGTTACTGTACAATCTGTGTGTGTCTCAGTGTCAGTTACTGTACAGTCTGTGTGTATCTCAGTGTTAGCTCCTGTATGTGTATAGCACACAGGCAGTAAAAGCTAATTATTCACTACCATGTGCGTCTCATAGACAGCTCCTGCATGTACAGGGTACATATTGTTAATAGATCCCTGATCCAGTATCTGCTCCTGCACGTTATATGTCACAGTCTAACCAGCACTGTTTACATTTGATGTATTATACAGACCTGTACGGTCTGCTGTTGCTTGTCATTTGCGCTGGGAGAGTTGAGTCCTGTTGCTTGATGAAGTAAAAGCTGTCTTGCTGCTTGAAGAGCCTGGAATCAAAGAGGGAGAAAGGAGAAAAATAAGAAAAAGGTGTAGATCCCAAATCTTTTTTCCACCTACCTATGTTAACTGAGCGGTCAAATGTTAGTGAAAGGCTACAGCCAACACTTCCACGTCATCTCTGACTGACCATTCACATCTGCGTCTGACCATTCACATCTGGCATTTTTGCCCATTCACCTCTCTCTGACAATCACATCTGTGTCTGGCCATTCACATCTGGCACCTCTGACTATTCACATCTGGCATCTCACCCATTTGCATCTGTGGCTAAACATTCGCATCTGGCATCTTTGACCATTCACATCTGTGTCTGGCCATTCACATCTGTGTCAGACCATTCACATCTGGCACCTCTGACCATTCACATCTGGCATCGACGACCTCTGTGCTGCTGTTTCTGGAACACTGCCACTGAACAGCAGCGCAGATAAAATAATGCAAGCTGTAACTTTCACTCTTCAAAATGTAACCTGTGATAATATTTGGCAAATCAGGTGCATCCTCAGCACTAGGTTTATTGGTACCCTCAGTAGATTTTGGTAAAATCCTCCACGTGTAGCATATGTCACAAAAACTCATTTCTCCCCAAGAGAAGATTTCAATTCTGATGCCTCCTCTCCCACTCTGGGTCTGCGTTGTACAGAATCAAAGATTTCCAAGTTCTTTCCTCAGTCTGAGTTGTTTATTCCAGCCTCAGGCAGCAGCAATAGTATTCCCAGCCACCCCAGATTTTTTTTTCATTCATTCACGGGATGTGGGCTTTGCTGGCTGGGCCATCATTTATTGTCCATTCCTAGTTGCTGTTCAGAAAGCGGTGGTGAGCTGCCTTCTTGACCAGCTGCAGTCCCTGTGGTGTAGGTACACCCACAGCGCTGTTAGGGAGTGTGCTTCAGGATTTTGACCCAGTGACAGTGAAGGAACAGCCGATATATTTCCAAGTCAGGATGGTGAGTGACTTGGAGGGGAACTTCCAGGTGGTGGTGTTCCCATATATCTGCTGCCCTTGTCCTTCTAGATGGTAGTGGTCATGGGTTTGGAAGGTACTGTCTAAGCAGTCTTGGTGAATTCCTGCAGTGCATCTTGTAGATGGTACACACTGCTGCCACTGTGTGTCGGTGGTGGAGGGAGTGAATGTTTGTGGATGTGGTGTCAATCAAGTTGGCTGCTTTATCCTGGACGGTGTCAAGTATTTTGAGTGTTGTGAGCTACACTTATCCAGGCAAGTGGGGAGTATTCCATCACACTCCTGACTTGTGCCTTGTAGATGGTGGACAGGCTTTGGGGAGTTAGGATGTGAGTTACTCATCGCAGGATTCCTAGCCTCTGACCTGCTCTTGTAGCCACAGTATTTATATGGCTGATCCAGTTCAGTTTCTGGTCAACGGTAACACCCAGAATATTGATAGTGGGGGATTCAGTGATGGTAATGCCAAGGGGCAATGGTTAGATTCTCTCTTGCTGGAGATGGTCATTGCCTGGCACTTGTGTGGCGTGAATGTTACTTGCCACTTGTCAGCCCAAGCCAGAATATTGCCCAGGTCTTACTGCATTTGGACATGAACTGTTTCAGTATCTGAGGAGTCACGAGTGGTGCTGAACATTGTGCAATCATCAGCGAACATCACCACTTCTGACCTTATGATGGAAGGAAGATCATTGATGAAGCAGCTGAAGATGGTTGGTCCAAGACACTACCCTGAGGAACTCCTGTAGTGATGTCTTGGAGCTGAGATGACTAACCTGCTTCCTTTAATCATCTTCCTTCGTGCTAGGTATGACTCCAACCAGCGGAGAGTTTTCCCCCCGATTCCCATTGGCTCCAGTTTTGCTCAGGCTCCTTGATGCTACCTTGTGGGTTGATCATTGAATGTTCTTCAGATGAATATACAACAGCACACTGTCTGGGATACATCAGACATTCATTATTAACCAATTTTGGACTGCAGCAGTTTAAGGAGGCAGCTCACCACCACCTTCTTAAGGGCAATTAGGGATGGGCATTAAGTGCTGGCCTAGGCAGCAACACCCACATCCTGTGAAATCATTTTTAAAAATCAGTGAACCATTAATACAGCTGAATAGTGGTAGAGGGATAGACAACCCCAATAACAGATAAACACAGATCAGAAAGATACAATAATTGAATTATACATTGATGGAGACACTAGTAACTCAATAACAACCAATACACTGAACAACTCCATAACCCAGAATGAACCAAGACATTCTCCATAACCCAGTAACAACATACTGACACAATAATTAATTAGTACAATTGCCAAATATGAGGAACACTACGATTGAACAATACAGTAACATATTAACAGAGAATCCACGATGCCAGTGACACCATAACTGAATTATGTAACAAAACAAGAAGTCACATAACAATTGATTTATAATCAATATACTGAACAGATTCAATAACCAAGCACTATACCAGCACACTGATCAGGTGGGTGATAATGGTGGGGTGGGAGGGGAGTGGTTGAGCGGGTTGTGTGGAGGTGCAGGGAGAGATATATAAGGCCTCAAACAAATTAGTACATATGGCAGGTTTTGGGGATGGTAGCATGATGGTTATGTTACTGGAACTCACTGCCTGAGAGGGCAGTAGAAGCAGAAACCCTCAGCTCATTTAAAAGGTGTCTGGATATGCACCTCAAGCGCTCTAACCTACAGGGCCAAGGACCAAACGCTGGAAAGTGGCACTGGGCTGGGCGGCTCATTTATCGGTTGTGTCAGACATAAAGAGTCAAGTGGCCTCTTTCTGTGCCCTAAAACTTTCTATGAATCTAAGATTCTATGACTAATGAAGCCTACACCATGTGTTCAAATCCCTCCACAACAGCTGGAAAATAAATCTGGAATAACAAAGCAGCATCAGTATTGGTGACCATGAAACTAACCAATTGTCATAAAAATTCACCAGGTTCAATATTGTAAACCAGCTCTTCTTACATGGCCTGATCTTTATGTGACTCCAGGCCCACAGCAATGTGCCTAGAAAGCCACTCAGTTGAGGTCTGTGAATAACTAAGAAAGAAAGAGAGTGGTCCTGCCACTAGTTTCCTGTTAAGATTGATGAGTGAGTTCAGCAAAGCCAGGAGTCCGATACAACACTGGTATAGAGGGTCTCCAACATGCCCAAAAGGTAGAAAACTAACAAATCACAGGAGTATTAAATACGACTTCAAAGTGCTAATAGTCACCATGTGGAGGCATTTAACAGGCAGAAGCTCTCAATTGATTGGAAACTTGTCAGTATGTTACCTATGTTCAGAAGAAGCTGATAAAATAAATTCAGCAGATCCACCAGACTGACACCGGGAAGTGGCAGGTGAGGGAATCAATGGGAAATAACCTGAGGATTATTTTTGTGAAGTGAATACAAGCAAGGAAATGATGGTCAGCATAGAATGAGAAAGGGCTGATAATCTCTGAACAGTCACTTTGAATCTTTTAAACAAGGGGAATATTCTGATATAGTAAATCTAGAAAGCTAAACAACATTTAAAGGGAAAAATAAGAACTTGCATTTATATAGCACCTTTCATGGTTGCAAGGTGCCCCAAAGCATTTACAACAAATGAAGTATTTTAAAAAAGAACATAGTCACCTTTGTAATGTAGGGAAATTTGGCAGCCATTTAGCACACAGCAAGGCCCCACAAACATTAATGAGTTTAATGATTGGATAATCTGTTAGTGATTTTATGGAGTTATGCAGAATATATAACACTGAATCAATACTGACGGATAAATATTGGCCAGGACTCTGGGGAGAACTCATTTAAGATTGAGAGGAGGAAAGTTGTCTTCACTCAAAGGAACATGGGAAATAGGGGCAGGAGTAGGCCATTCAGCCCCTTGATCTTGCTCCGTCATTCAACTAGATCAAGGCTGACCTTCTACCTCATGCCATTTTCCCCTCACTATCCCTTGATGTCTTTACTATCTAGAAATCTATCAATCTCTGTCTTGAACATACTCAATGGCTAAGCCTCCACAACCCGATGAAGCAGAGAATTTCAAAGATTCACCACCCTCTGAGTGAAGAAATTCCTCATCATCTTGGTTCTAAATGCCCTGGCTCTTATTCTGAGACTGTGTCCCCTGGTTCTAGACTCCCCCCGGTCAGGGGGAACAGCCTTCCTGTCAAGCCCCAAAAGAATTTTTAATGCATCAATAGGATCACGTCTAATTCTTCAGAACGCTACAGGACACACAGTCAATCACAGAATACGTGCCCAATCTCCTCAATCTCTTCCCATAGGACAATCCAGCCATCCCAGGAATCAGTCTGGTGAACTCCGCTCCATCTACCTCAAGTCTACCTTCCTTAGGTAAGGAAGCAAAAGCATTACACAATACTCCAGGTGGGGTATTGTTAAGGCTCTATACACCACCAGCAAGACTCCTTTACTCCTGTACTCAAATTCTATTATGATGAAGGCCAACATACCATTTTTCTTCCTAATTGCTTGCTGCACCTGCATGTTAGCTTTCAGTGACCCATGAACAAGGACACCCAGGTCTCTTTGGACATCAACACTTCCCAAACTCTCACCATTTAAAAAAAAATTGCCTTTCTGTTCCTCCAACCAAAGTGGGTAACTTTACATTTATTCACAATATATTCCATCTGCCATGTCTTGCCCAATCACTTACCTGTCTAAATCCCCTTGAAGCCTCTTTGCATCCTCCTCACAGCTCACATTCCCACCTAGTTTTGTGTCATCAGCAAACTTGGAAATATTACATTTGGTCCCCACATTCAAAGCCTTTCTACAGATTGTGAACAGCTGTGGACCTAGCACTGATCCTTGCCATACCCTACTAACAGCCTGCCATCCTGAGAATGACCCATTGATTCCTACTCTGTTTTCTGTCTGTTAACCAATTCTGAACCCATGCCAGTATATTACCCCCAATCCCATGTGCTCTAATTTTCTTTACTAACCTCCTCTGTGGGACCTTATCAAAAGCCTTCTGAAAATCCAGATACACCACATCCACTGGTTCTCCTTTATCTATGCTATAGGTGACATCCTCAAAAAACAAGTTTGTCAAACATGATTTTATAAATCCATGTTGACTCTGCCCAATCCTAGCAAATATTTTCTAAGGGCAGGATCATCCCAGATTTGCACTAAGTGCAGTAGCAAGCGGGAAAAGTGATGTTTTACCCACCAGCTGCAATGGCTGCTTTTCACGCTGTATCATCCCAATCTCATTCCCAGGAAACAGGCTGGATTGCTGGTGGGCTAGCCTCTCATTTGCCCGCCCTGCCGTCACATCAGGCCTTCAATAAACTGGGCTCTTCAAGTAATCAGGAGTTGCTGCAAAGTCATGGCTGCCAAAGGGAGGAAACATGCTGCCCCCAGATTTACCGATGCCTCCCTTGACTGCCCACTAGACTCAGTGGTGGATCGCTGCAAAGTCCTCTACCCCCATTCTAGGCAAAAGCCAACAAACAAGGTCACCAATCCAGCTTGGGAAGTGGTTGCAGTGATGGTCAGCGTCAACTGAAGAGATGAATGGTCTCATCCATTCCACCAGGGTCACTCTTCTTATCACTGTCAACTCACACACTCGCAAACCCATCACACATCCACAGGGATCTCACACTTCAAAGGACAACACCACTAACTCTCACACACATCCTCACATCTCCATCAGACTCATATCCACTGGAACTCATGTCCTCATCCTGTCTATGGCTCCGCTGACCACACAAACATTCCACGCAGTGCCATGTGTCCCGCTCACACTCTCTCCGTCTGTTTTCATGCAGGAGAAGCTGGCTCACAACAGCAGGCAGAGGTCCCATAACAGGGGTGGAGTGGCCCACATTAGGCCCCTCACTCACTTTGAAGAGTGTGCCATTGCGCTGACTGGTGAGGATGTGGACAGTGCCTGTGGCAATAGTGAGGTCAACGGCGAACTCCCACGTGAGGATCCTGCACCACATCTTCGTCTCTCAATGCATCTGTGAATGCTCTCTCTCCTGCTTTTGACTCTGCTGCAATCCGTTAATTATCTCTACCTTGGTTCACAGGGAGCTCTGTCAAGCAACCGACACCCTCAGCCAGCCAGTCCCTTAGCTCCATCCAGATCGTCACCTCCAGCCAAGAGGACACCTCATCCATTGAAGAGCTGGAAATAAGCAGGTGGAAGACCTGTCCCAGCACTTACATAGAAACATAGAAAATAGAAGCAGGAGTAGGCCATTTGACCCTTCGAGCCTGCTCTGCCATTCATTATGGTCATGGCTGATCATCCGACTCAAAAACCTGCTCCTGCTTTCTCCCCTTTTCCTTTGATCCCTTTCGCCCCAAGAGCTATATCTAATTCCTTCTTGAAAACATACAATGTTTTGGCCTCAACTACTTTCTGTGGTAATGAATTCCACAGGCTCAACACTCTCTGGGTGAAGAAATTTCTCCTCATCTCAGACAGTGACCCCGGGTTCTGGACTCCCCCACCATCGGGAACATCCTTTCTGCATCCACGCTATCTAGTCCTGTTAGAATTTTATAGGTTTCTCTGAGATCCCCCCTCATTCTTCTGAACTCTAGGGAATATATTCCTAACTGACTCAAGCACTCCTCATATATCAGTCCCGCCATCCCAGGAATCAGTATAGTGAACCTTTCGCTGCAGTCCCTCTATAGCAAGTACATCCTTCCTCAGATAAGGAGACCAAAACTGCACACAATATTCCAAATGTGGTCTCACCAAGGCCCTGTACAATCACAGCAAGACATCCCTGTTCCTGTACTCGAATCCTCTCGCTATGAAGGCCAACATACTATTTGCCTTCTTTACCGCCTGCTGCACCTGCATGCTTACCTTCAGCGACTGGTGCATGAGGACACCCAGGTCTCGTTGCACATTCCCCTCTCTCAATTTATAGCCATTCAGATAATAACCGGCCTTCCTGTTTTTGCTACCAAAATGGATAACCTCACATTTATCCACATTATACTGCATCTGCCATGCAATTGCCCACTCGCTCAGCTTGTCCAAATCACACTGAAGCATCTCTGCATCCTCCTCACAGCTCACCCTCCCACCCAGCTTTATGTCATCTGCAAATTTGGAGATATTATATTTAATTCCCTCATCTAAATCATTAATATATATTGTGAATAGCTGGGGTCCCAGCACCGATCCTGCGGAACACCACTAGTCACTGCCTGCCATTCAGAAAAAGACTCATTTATTCCTACTCTTTGTTTCCTGTCCGCCAACCAGTTTTCTATCCATCTCAATACATTACCCCCAATCCCATGCGCTTTAATAATTTCACAAGCCAATCTCTTATATAGGACTTTGTCGAAAGCCTTCTGAAAGTCCAAATAAACCACATCCACTGGCTCCCCCTCTTCAACTCTACTAGTTACATCGTCAAAAAATTCCAGTAGATTTGTCAAGCATGATTTCCCTTTCGTAAATCCATGCTGACTCTGTCCAATTCTGCCACTATTTTCCAAGTGCTCAGCTATTACATCTTTTATAATGGACTCTAGAATTTTCCCCACTACTGCGTCAGGCTGACTGGCCTATAATTCCCTGTTTTCTCTCTACCTCCCTTTTTAAATAGTGGGGTTACCTACACCATCCACCAGCACAGAGACACACATCTCAGTGGGACCTAGATCTAGAGCAGGCCTGGGTTCACAATCTGGTGGTCACCACATAGACACGTGTCTGCAGCAGGAGGAGGCAGGTTGAGCTGAGATCCCTGACACTCAGAGGACTGCTGAGGAACAGGCACCTGTGAGGTCCGAGTCAGATGACGAGCCTCTGGACTCGGCCTTCCACCTGATCCTGGAGAGTTAGCAGAAGGTGGGGGAACTTCACGCAGAGTCCTCAACAGAGTGGCACGTGAGTCAGAGGAGTGTGCGCTCTCTGAAGTGGTGCCCACATGTGCATGTATGGAGATCTCTATGGGGAGGATGGTGGACGCCATGGAGACCCTGGTCCAACAGAACGCGGAGATGCGCGCAGACCTGCAATCCATCGCGGTAACCATGGGTGAGTTCCTGCAGTGGCAATGTGAGAGGGAAATGGGGCACCTCAACATCCCTCCAGATGCTCCTTCCCCTCAAGGAGTCAGGCTGGTGTCCCAGTGCACTTGAAGGGAGGAGCAGCAGCAGCTGACACCCCTGGCTCATCCACTCAGGAATCTCAGAGGCTGCCCTCTCCCTCCGAGTCCCCTTTGCCTGTGACCCTCCCAATGTCATCCTCTGTCACTGCAGAGGGAGCTGGCCCACAGGGGAACAGCCAAAGCAAACTGGGGCCCTCAAAGTCTTGGGTAATATTTGCTACCTTCCAATCTGCAGGAACCATTCCAGGATCTTTAGAATTTTGGAAGATGATCACCAATGCGTCCACTATCTCTATAGCCATCTCTTTCAACACTGGGATGTAGATCATCAGGTCCAGGGGATTTATCAACTTTCCACCCCATTAATTCCTCGAGTACATTTGTTTTACTAATGCTAATTTCTTTCAGGCCCTCAATCTCACTAGTCTCTTGGTTCTCAAAGGTGGCGAATCTTTGAAATTCTTTACCCCAGGGGATGATCCACCACTGAATACATTTGAAATGGACAGAGTTTTGGTCTCTCAGGGAATCAAGGGACATGGGGAGCAGGCAAGAAATTGGAGCTGCCAAGATTGGCCATGATGGTGTTGAATGGTGGAGCAGGTCTGGCCGGCTGAACGGTCTACTCCTGCTCCTATTTCTTATTTTCCCCTGATCATCTTTAAAATAATGACTGTGGGATCTTTTACATTGAAATTAACGGGCAAACTTGGCCTCTGTTCAACACCTAAAGTTCCACCTGAAAGGCTGTTTTGAATCTACAGATATTTTGGACAGATTTGTAGTTAATAGTAAACTAGACACGGTGACAGAGTTTGAAGACACTGCCCAGAAGTTACAGAAGGATCCAAGCAAGAAATAGGAGTGGCAGATCTCTAGCTGATATAATTCAGCATAGATAAATGTAAAGTCTTACACAATCAAAGATTAAAAAAGAGGGAGTTCATTGAATGGTGTTGAACCAATGTGGTGTGAGGCTGAGAGAAATCCAGGAGCGATTGTAGAATCTACACTTTCCATGTCCACTCCGAGGAGCCCTGCTTAACTACAAAAAAAGAACTTGTATTGCTCCAGCACCTATGAGGATACGCCGAACAGCTTTACAGCCAGTGAAATACTTTTGAAATAGAATCACCCTGTTGTAATGATAGAAAACAGCTGAGCCAATTCAGTAGCCTGCATTTCTCTGGGTGTTAAGCTGAAACTGCATGGTGCTCTGAGCAGAAGCCAGTTTGAGCGTGTACCTCAGTCTGGTCACACAGGCATTGAGAAACATTCGTGTCTTTGGGAAGAATGCAGAGAAAGCACCTTTGGACTGATCTCCAGTGTCAAAGGGTCAGAGTTATGGGGAAAGGTTTGAAAAATGCATACTTTTTAAATTTGAAAAAAGTCAATGAGAAGAGACTTAACTGGTATACATGGTACTGAAACCAGGGAGAAAGATTAATCCTAAGATAATATTTCAAGCTAAAGCAGGACAGCAGGCCAAGGAGCACACTAGCCTAAACATAGCAACATAGGAAATAGGAGCAGGAGTAGGCCATTGGGCCCCTCGAACCTGCTCTGTCATTCAACTAGATCACGACTGCTTGATGTTCTACTTCCATAGAACCATAGAAAAGTTACAGCACAGAAGGAGGCCATTCAGCCCATCTTGTCCATGCCAGCCCAAGGACACCCAGGTGCCCTTTCTAATCCCACCTTCCTGCACCCGGCCCATAGCCCTGCAGCTTACAGCACTTAAGGTGCAGATCCAGGTACTTTTTAAAAGAGTTTAGAGTTTCTGCCTCTACCACCAACTTGGGCAGCAAATTCCAGACACCCACTACCCTCTGCATTAAAAGTACTACCTCATGTCCCCCCCTACACCTTCTGCCACTTATCTTGAATCTATGTCCCCTGGTTCTAGAATTCTCCACCAAGGGAAACAATTTTATCCTGTCCACTCTATCTATTCCCCTCATAATTTTGTACACCTCAATCAAGTTACCTCTCTGCCTTAAAAGCAACATATTGTGGATGCTGAAGATCTCGAACACAAACAAAAATACCTGGAAAAACTCAGCAGGTCTGACAGCATCTGCGGAGAGGAACACAGTTAATGTTTCTTGTCCGCATGACTCTTCATCAGAACTAAGGAAAAATAGAAATGAGGTGAAATATAAGCTGGTTGGGGTGTGGGACAGGTAGAGCTGGATAGAGGGACTGCCAAAGATGTCATAGACACCCCTTTGTCCTTTTGTCTATGACATCTTTGGCAGTCTCTTCTTTGCCTCCACCTATCACTGTCCCTCTATCGAGCTCTACCTGTCCCACCCCCCCTCAACCAGCTTATATTTCACCTCATTTCTATTTTTCCTTAGTTCTGATGAAGAGTCATATGGACTCGAAACATTAACTGTGTTCCTCTCCGCAGATGCTGTCAGACCTGCTGAGTTTTTCCAGGTATTTTTGTTTTTTTTCTACCTCTCAGCCTTCTTTGTTCTAAGGAAAATAACCCCAATCTATCCAATCTCTCCTAGTAGCTACACTTTTCTAACCCTGGCAACATTCTTGTCAACCTCCTCTGCACTCTCTCTAGAGCTATTATGTCCTTCCTGTAATGTGGTGACCAGAACTGCACATAATACTCCAGTTGTGGCCTCACCAGTGTTTTATACAATTCCAAAATTGTATCCTTACTTTTATATTCTATGCCTCTGCCAATGAAGGAGAGAATTCCATATGCATTCTTTACAACCTTGTCTACTTGAACTGCTGCCTTCAGGGACCTGTGTACTTGTACGCCAAGATCTCTCACTTCATCTACCCCTCTTAGTATATTTATTGTGTAATCCCTGTAACTGTTTGACCTCCCTAAACGTATGACCTCACACTTCTCTATGTTAAAATCCATCTGCCACTTTACCGCCCACTCCACCAACCCATCTATATCGTGTTGGAGATTATGGTTATCTGCTACACTATCCACTACTTGGCCAATCTTTGTGTCAAATGCACATTTCCCAATCGTACCCCCCACGTTCACGTCCAAATCATTAAAATATAATACAAATAGCAAGGGTCCCAACACCGA
Organism: Carcharodon carcharias; assembly: GCF_017639515.1. Lineage (NCBI taxonomy): Eukaryota > Metazoa > Chordata > Chondrichthyes > Lamniformes > Lamnidae > Carcharodon > Carcharodon carcharias. The sequence continues at coordinate 17,796,964 of NC_054475.1, forward strand.
GCCCTATGGAACACCACTTGAGACAACTTTCCATTTGCAAGGGCATCCATCGACCATTACCCTCTGTTTCCTGTTACAAAGCCAACCTTATACCCAATTTGCCACATTACCCTGAATCCCATGGGCTTTTACTTTCCTGATCAATCTGCCATGTGGGACCTTGTCAAATGCTTTGTTAAAATCCATGTACACAACATCCACTGCACTACCTTCATCAACCCTTCTTGTCACTTCCTCAAAGAATTCAATCAAATTTGTGAGGCAAGACCTTCCTTTAACAAATCCATGCTGACCATCCCTGACTAGTCCATGTCTTTCCACATTATAGTTAATCCTATCTCTCAGGATTGATTCTACTAATTTGCTTACCACCGATGTAAGACTAACTGGCCTATAATTGTTTGGCATTTCCTTTGATCCCTTTTTAAACAATGGAACTACGTTTGCATTTCTCCAGTCCTCCGGTACCTCCCCTGTATCTAGTGAAGATTGGAAAATCATCCTCAGAGCATCTGCTATCTCCTCCCTGACTTCCTTCAGCAGCCTCGGAAACAATCCATCTGGCCCTGGTAACCTATCAACTTTCAAGGATTTCAACCCTTCGAGTACTTCCTCTCTCTTTATGACTATCCCGTCCAATATCTCGCAGTGTTCCTCCTGGACTACTATATCTACATCCTCCCTTTCCTTTGTAAACACGGAGACAAAATATTCATTCAAAACCCTTCCCACAGCCTCTGCATCTACACACAAGTTTCCATCTTCATCTCTGATAGGTCCCACTTTTTCCTTAACTAACCTTTTAGCATTAATCTATTGGTAAAACATCTTTGGGATATCTTTATCTTTACTTGCTAATCTTTTTTCATGTCTTCTCTTTGATTTCCTTATTTCCTTTTTTACTTCATCCCTGCACTTGCTATATTCGTCTAAGCTACCTGCAGTGCTTAGTTCTTTGTGCCTATTGTACGCTTTCTTTTTCTGTTTGATCTTCCCCTGTATTCCTCTAGACTACCAGGGGAGTCTAGATTTGGCAGTACCGCTCTTATTTTTGTAGGGGACATGTCTACTTTGTACAATTAGGATCTCGTTTTTTAGTGCTTCCCACTGGTTTTCCACTGTTTTATCCTCCAGCAGTGCTGTCCAGTCCACCTCAGCCAAGTCCCTTCTCATTTCTGCTAAATTTACCTTCCCCCAGTTCAAGACTTTTACTCCTACCTTATCTCTGTCCTTTTCCATGGTAATGCTAAATCTAACTGAATTGTGATCACTGTCCCCGATATGGTCGCTAACTGTCACTTTAACCACTTGCCCCTCTTTGTTCCCCAAGACTAGGTCTAGAGTTGCATCTCCTCTCGTTGCGTTTGTCATGAATTGGCTGAAAAAATTTTCCTGGACACACTGCATGAATTTTTCTCCCTCAGTGCCCCTTATATTGTTTGAATCCCAGTTGATATTAGGATAGTTGAAGACTCCTACTATTATTGCCCTCTTGTTCTTACAAGCAGAATTTGCCTACATATTTGTTCTTCTGTCTCCCTTTCACTATTTGGGGGTCGGTAGTTTACTCCCAGTGGTGTGACTGCCCCTTTTTTATTTCTAAGCTCAATCCATAAAGCCTCGTTTGTTGACCCATTTAGTATATCATCCTTTCTCACAACTGGAATTGATTCTTTAACCATTAGTGCTACAACCCCTTCCTTTTTTATCTCCTACTCTATCATGTCTGAAGATTCTATAACCAGGGATATTAAGCTGCCAGTTTTGTCCCTCTTTTAGCCAGGTCTCCATTATAGCAATGACATCCTGCTGCCATGTGTCTACCTGTGCCCTTAACACATCTACCTTGTTTGTATTACTACTTGCATTGAAGTGTAAACAGTTTAACCCCGTCAATTTCCCTTGCTGGACACTTTTTAAATTTTGCTTCTCCTGTAATCCATGTCTATCACAACGAACTTAGCTAATGTTCTACTCCATTTTTCTGATCTGAATCTGACCTATCTGATCCTACTCCTGGGATCCCATTCCCCTGCCACACTCATTCAAATACCCCCCTACAGAACTAGCAACAGCTCCTGCAAGGACACTGGTCCCAGCTCTGCCTGGGTGCAGCCCGTCCGGTTTGTACAGGTCCCAGTGCCTCAAGAATCCAAATCCCTCCTGGCTATACCATCTCTCCATCCACGTGTTTATTTGGTCTATCCTCTTATTCCTTCTCTCGCTAGCATGTGGAACTGGGAGTAATCCTGAGGTCCTGCATTTTAATTTATCTCCTAACTTCCTATACCGAGCTTGCAGGTCCTCTTCCCTTAGTTTACCTATGTCGTTGGTATCAATGTGTACCACGACCACTGGCTGTTTACCTTCCTTCTCCAAAATGTCCTGCCATTTTCCTGCACTATCCCCATATCTCTTGATATCTTTAATACCTAATATCTCTGTCTTGACGTACTCAATTATTGAGCCTCCACAGCCCTCTCGGGTAAAGAATTCCAAAGATTCACCATCCTCTTAGTGAAAAAATCCCTCCTCATCTCAGTCCTAAATAGCCTGACCCTTATTCTGAGACTGTGTCCCCGGTTCTCAACCACCACCCCACCCCCTCTCCCACCCCAGCCAGGGGAAACATCCTTCGTGCATCTAACCTGTTGAGCCCTGTAAGAATTTTGTATGTTTCAATGAGATAAGCAAAAAACAAGACTGATAATCAGAGATATTTCTTCACAGAGATGGAGAGAGAGAGAGAAAGGGAAGGAGAGAGAGGAAGGCTGAGAGAAAGAGGGAGATAGAGAAAGAGGGAGAAAGCGAAAGAGGAATATAGAAAAAGAGGGAGATAGAGAAAGGAGAGAGAGAAAAAGGGAGAAAGAGAAAGAGGATGAGAGAAAACGAAGGTGTGAGAAAGCCCCAGGATGCATTCTAGGTAGGAGAGTGAAATCACACCTAACGCAGTTACACCCAGTGATGGAGGGTCCATGGGCTTCACTGAATGGACATGATGCTCAGCCTCTCTCTGTTTGCCTTTATCTTTGCAAATTTACTCATTACCCAATTCCCACAATCTTTTATACTAACAGAAGGTAATCCTACTTTAAGAACACAATCCGTAACATGATAGCAGCAAGACCAACTCCTGTAAACCAGAGCTCTTAAAAACAAGTGATGTGTGAGGGTTTACAACATCAAAGTGCCAATTTCCAGCACCTTTTCCTCTCTCTGACAGGGCCCTAAAGTCAGCTATAAAAAGCAAACTTTTAAAATGATTTGTGCAAATGTGACTTCAAGAAGAAAATAATAATAAAGTATTTGGTAGTGACAGGAATAATACTCCCAGCAGTCCAGACACTGCCTCATAGGCCCACAGCTGCCCACACACTTTAAATCAATTTAAATTATCATTTGAAATGGAGGTCTATCTCTTCATTGCCTTTTCCCTCCACAGGTCCCCCACCATCCCATCCCCATAGACCCATCCCTCAAACCTGCCTGCCCCCTGCCACTCCTCACTCTCTATGTACTAAGGGTGAACCGGCACCTCCCAGTACCACATCTGGGCACCCAAATTCCATGTGCAAGTTAAGTCAGCAGGTATTACCAGTTAGTGAACTACAAGCAGGGATTGCACAGTGCTGTGTTCACCTGACATCTACACTGACCGAAAGAGCCTAATCGTAACTTAGCCTCACCCCAAAGTCCTAACCCAAACCCCTAACATTAAACTAACAATAATGATAGCCTCTAACCTTAACCCTAGCTCCCTAACCCTAATCATAATCTCAAACTCTAAACCTAATTACCAAACACTAACCTAAGCCCATCCTTAATCCCGATCCCTAATCCCAGCACCCTAACTCAAAACCTAACAAATTAGCCCCATAAAACACAGATCAACTGTGGTCTAATTGAATGGCAGAACATGCGCAGGGGGCTGAATGGCCTCCTCAAGCTCCAGTGTTCTTATATTCAATGGCAGCCCAGGGTTTGGCAGCAGTGGCGCTGAACCAGAGTTGAAGCTGTGCCGCTGCGGCTTCAGGAGCCAGAAACCACCCAAGGGAGCTGGGTTTTATGAGGCTCTTCTGCAGGCCTGAATTCCACCACAGCCCAAGGGAAAGGGCCTCCGTTCAATGCTGCCCATCACCAATTTTGTTCTGAGCTCTTAGGCCACACGTTTCACCCAGCACCGTGGACTCTGCTGGCAAGTTTGGAACTTTCCGGAGAAAGCTTGCAAGGTGGTAATTGGGACTCGCACTCAAATTCGAAACTGAGCACGAGGGCACTCGCTTCTCAGGCCGGAAGTGAAAGTTGCTGTAAATGTTAGCGTACACATCGACCTTCGAAGCCTCAAAAACTCCCTCCAAAAATGGGGGTCAACTTATATGCCAAGAGTAAAAGTGAACTGTCAGTGTGAGTGTGGGCGGTCGCCAATTTAAAACAGCATCAGCATCCACTCCAAAGAGTGGTCCTGTCCTAAACTCCCACACATCTTGGCAACATGGCTCGTATCACCCGCTTGACCCCAGTTATAAGGTATTGGTAAGTAAAACATGCATTGGAGGGGCTGCCTATTAGCGCGAGGATGAAGAGAGGTGTCGACTCCTATGCCAAGTATATGCAAAAACATGATTTTTTTTGGGCTGGAAAATGGGATCGTCTTATACACTGGGTCGATTTATATGCCGCGATTTTTGGTAGTTTAAATGCATAAATAAGTAATTCTCTCTCTCCTTCCCCTCCCCCCATTTGCCTCTTTATTGAGTGGTGAATCCAAGGGTCAATCTTTAGAGCAATGTTCTCCTCTTGGAGTTAGTAGGTTATGGGTTCAAATCCCACGCCAGGGGCTGAATTTTACAATGATTGGGTGGGCCGATCGGGTGTGAAACTGCGCGAGATGACGTCAGGGGCTGATCACTGTTAGCGGACTGTTACTCGGCCGATCCTGGGCCCAGCGCTCGAGCTAAAAACTAAGGCCCAGGATTTTGATGTGAAAATCAAGGCTGATGTTCCAGGAAGTGCAGCAGAGGGTCAGTACTGAGGGAGTGCTGCACTGTCGGAAGGTCAGTACTGAGAGAGTGCAGGAGGGTCATTCTTTTAAATTCATTCACAGGATGTGGACGTTCATAGCTTGGGCCAGCATTTATTGCCCATCCCTTGTTGCCCTTCAGAAGGTGGTAGTGAATTGCCTTCTTGAACCGCTGCAGTCAGTACTGAAGGAAGGCTGCACTGTCAGAGGGTCAGTATTAAGGGAGTGTTGCACTGTCAGAGGGTTAGTGCTGAGGGAGTGCTGCATTCTCAGAAGGTCAGTGCTGAGGGAGTGCTGCACTGTCGAAGGGTCAGCACTGAGGGAATGCTGCACTACCAGAGGGTCAATACTGAGGGAGTGCTGCACAGTCGGAGGGTCTGTACTGAGGGAGTGCTGCACTGTCAGAGGGTCAATAATGAGGGAGTGCTGCACTATCAGAGGGTCAGTATTGAGGGAGTGCTGCACTGTCGGGGGGTCAGTTCTGAGAGAGCGCTGCGCTGTCAGAGGGTCAATACTGAGGGAGTGCTGCACTGTTGGAGGGTCAGTACTGAGGGAGTGCTGCACTGTTGGAGAATCACTATTGAGAAGGAGCTGCACCGTCGCTGGGTCAGTACTGAGGAAGGCTGCACTGTCAGTGGGTCAGTAGAGGGAATGCTGCACTGTCAGAAAGTCAGTACTAAGGGAGCACTGCACTGTCGGGAGGGTCAGTACTGAAGGAGTACTGCACAGTCAGAGGGACATTACTGAGGAAGCGCTGCACTGTCTGGGGGTCAGTAATGAGGGATGCTGCACTGTCCAAGAGTCAGTACCAAGGAAGAACTACATTGTCAGAGGGGCTGTACTGAAGGAATGTTGCACTGTAAGGGGGCCAGTACCAAGGGAATGCTGTCCTATCAGAGGTCAGTACTGAGGGAGCATTGCATAGTCGAAGGATCAGTACTGAGGGAGTGCTGCACTGTCAGAGGGTCAGTACTGAGGGAGCACTACACTGTTGGAGGGTTGATGCTGAGGGAAGACTGCACTGTCGGAGGGGGAGTGTTGAGGGATGGCTGCGCTGTCCGAGGGTTAGTACCAAGGAAGAGCTGCATTGTCAAAGAATCAGTACTAAGGGAGTGCTGCGCTGTCGGAGGATCTTTACCAAAGTGGTGCTGCATCGTTGGAGAGACATCCTTTGGATGTGATGTTACACTGAGTCTCTGCCTGCCCTCTCAGGTGTCCGTTAATAAGGTAGAACTCAAGTATTGCTGATAAAAGACATGTCAAAGCTTTTTGTCTTGCACTCGTTAGGACACTCGCAAGAATCCCAATATAAGGGGGAAAACAAAAAATTAAACTGTACGTGAAGAGATTGCTAACTGGTTGGCACGTGGAGTTGTCATGGTGAATGCACCAATTATGGTGACTGACAGTTAACTGCCAAGCATTGTTTGAAATTTAAACCGGGCAGCTTGACCCTGATTGGCCAAGGCATTGCCCTCAGGAATGAACCAGGTGAATGGCTGTCACTTATTTTGTTTAGCTGAAACAGGCACAATGTGTGTACATGTTCTTTCTGTCTGAAAGAACAGGCCCCTGTGTATTATTATATGTAGCTTCTGGTACAGGTAAATGTGCCACACTGCAAGCCTGACTGACAATCTTAAATTGGTTGTCAGCATAATCCTTAGTGCACTGAGGATTATTTAGCAAATTTTGTCCAATCACGGAATCACATTTAATATTGGACACTGTGTTTTGAATTTTGTAGGCATGGACTGGTTGGGTATGGTCTATACCTTGCCTGTTGCAAACAGCGACTGGGACATGCTGTTTGATACAATCCGCCAATCTTTGAGATATATGGTCTACATACCTAGCATCACACTGGCACTGAAATTCATACACCAGATTACTCATTTGCGCGATAGGCAGAACGTCTTTTTAGCTTGATGGCAGCATCCTGTTAGTGGCAAATACCATTCATGTTACTACTGCACAGTAGCAGCATGAAACGGCTAGCTTCATCTGTTGCTCAAATTTTTGAGCTACTTTGCCCTTCCAGGGTAATCTGAGGTAGACTGGGCACTTGGAGGACCAAGGGATTGATTAAGATGGGGAAAATAGAGTATGAGAATAAGCTTGCAAGGAACATAAAAACTGACTCTAAAAGTTTCTACAGGTATGTGAAAAGAAAAAGATTGATGAAGACAAATGTAGGTGCCTTACAGTCAAAAACATGGGAATTTATAATGGGGAACAAAGAAATGGCTGACCAACTAATAATAACACACCAGAAATGTTGGGGAACACAGGGTTTAGTGAGAGGGAGGAACTAAAAGAAATCAGTATTAGTAGGGAAATGGCGTTGGAGAAATTGATGGGATTGAAGGCCGATATATCCCCAGGGCCTGATAATCTACATCCCAGAGTATTTAAGGAAATGGCCCTAGAAATAATGGATACATTGGTGGTCATCTTCCGAGATTCTATAGACTCTTGAACAGTTCCCACAGTTTGGAGGGTAGCTAATGTAAACCCACTATTTAGAAAAGGAGGTAGAGAGAAAACAGGGAATTATAGACCAGTCAGCCTGATGCAGTAGTGGGGAGAATTCCAGAGTTCATTATAAAAGGTTTAATAGCTGAGCATGTGGAAAACAGTGGCAGAATCGGACAGAGTCTGCATGGATTTATGAAAGGGAAATCATGCTTGACAGATCTACTGGAATTTTTCGAGGATGTAACTAGTAGAGTTGATGAGGGGGAGTGGGATGTGGTTTATTTGGACTTTCAGAAGGCTTTCGACAAAATCCCACGTAAGAGATTGGCGTGTAAAAATAAAGCGCATGGGATTGGAGGGTAGTGTATTGAAATGGAGAGAAAACTGGTTGGCAGACAGGAAACAAAGAGTAGGAATAAACAGGTCTTTTTCTGAATGGCAGGCAGTGGCTAGTGGGGTACTGCAGGGATCAGTGCTGGGACCTCAACTATTCACAATATATATTAATGATTTAGATGAGGGAATTAAATGTAATATCTCCAAATTTGCAGATGACACAAAGCTAGGTGGGAGGGTGAGCTGTGAGGAGGATGCAGAGATGCTTCATTGTGATTTGGACAAGCTGAGTGAGTGGGCAAATGCAAGGCAGATGCAGTATAATGTGGATAAATGTGAGGTTATCCATTTTGGTAGCAAAAACGGGAAGGCAGATTATTATCTGACTGGCTATAAATTGAGAGAGGGGAATGTGCAATGAGACCTGGGTGTCCTCGTACACCCGTCGCTGAAGGTAAGCATGCAGGTGCAGCAGGCAGTAAAGAGGGCAAATGGTATGTTGACCTTCATAGCGAGAGGATTCGAGTACAGGAACATGGATGCCTTGCTGCAATTGTACAGGGCCTTGGTGAGACCACACCTGGAATATTGTGTGCAGTTTTAGTCTCCTTACCTGAGGAAGGATGTACTTGCTATAGAGGGAGTGCAGCGAAAGTTTACCCAACTGATTCCTGGGATGGCGGGACTGACATATGAGGAGAGATTGAGTCGATTAGGATTATTTTTGCTGGAGTTCAGAAGAATGAGGGGGGATCTCATAGAAACCTATAAAATTCTAACAGGAATAGACAGGGTAGATGCAGGAAGGATGTTCCCAATGGTGGGGGAGTCCAGAACCAGTAGTCACAGTCTGAGGATATGGGGTAGACCATTTAGGACTGAGATGAGGAGAAATTTCTTCACCCAGAGAGTGGTGAGCCTGTGGGATTCGTTACCACAGAAAGTAGTTGAGGCCAAAACATTGTATGTTTTCAAGAAGGAGTTAGATATAGCTCTTGGGGCGAAAGGGATCAAAGGGTATGGGGAGAAAGTGGGAGCAGGCTATTGAGTTGGATAATCAGCCATTATCATTATGAATGGCAGAGCAGGCTCGAAGGGCCGAATGGCCTACTCCTGCTCCTAGTTCCTATGTTTCTATGTTTTTCAGGGCCGGAAGTGACAGCCTTAGGGCTGTTCACGAGCTTGTGTAATACAGAGTGAGCAATGATCTGATCAGGGTAGCCATTATCCCGCAGGATGTCTTTGATGCGCCCTATTTCAGCATCAAGCTTTCATGGTGAGCAAATGGCCTTGGGCCCTATTTACAAGGTTGCCGATAAGACCAAACTTATAGCATGTGGGATTGTAAGAATCCCAATGTGTATATTGACCAGTGAAGACAGGCTTGCAGTAGACAGTAGTAGAGAACCCCCGGCAGATTTCTGAACTATTACGTCAAGGAAAGGGAGTTCATTTGACTGCTCCATTTCAAAGGTGACTTTGAGCGCAGGATGGAGCCCATTAAAACATGTAAGGAAATTGTTACATGCAACTGCGGATTTAAACATAGAAACATATCATCCACATATCGGAAATATGCGAGGGGTATCAGGTTGGGTGTCATTCCGTTGAAGACACGTTTCTCATGGAACCCAACAAAGATGTTTGCGAAAGCTGGGCCTAGAGGGGATCCTATGGCAACACCATCTATTTGGGCATACATGGTGTTATTAAAACTGAAATCAACTGCTCAAGTTGCCGAGTTCATAAGCTCAATGAACACAGATTCACGCAATAGTGGTGGAGGGTCATGAGTTGGTGCTGCAGCACAACTATCTATGGCTTCCTTAAGTGGAACATTGGTGAATAGGCTAGCAATGTCAAATGAGCACCTGGGCACAGCATTGGCTATTGATATGCAAGTCCTGAATGGTCCTTGCAAATGTGAAGGAATCCTTCATTGTGCATCTGGAAAACTTGGTCAAAAGTGGCTGCAGAATGGGATCTTTTAAGAAGGGCAGGAGAGTTCTCCCTGGTGGACTGGTCAATATTTACCCCGCAACCAACTTAATTATAACAGATTATCACCCTTGCCCAATTTCCACAGAATGGCCAAAAAGTCTGGTTTGGTATTCATCAACCTGAGATGCTTTGTGTATGTTGGAGGATTCGATGGAGCATTGCATGCTGCTGATTTCAACGGCTGGATCTCTGTCCTACTCGTCTTCAAAATACTGCCATTAATTATTTTGTGTCCACCTGAGAGGGGAGACGAAGGCTCAATTTAAAATCTCATCGAAGGGACAGGGCAAGACAGGCCATAGCTGTGAACGTCACCTCGACTATGTGCTTAAGCCCCTGAGTCAGGACGTGAACCCACAAACCTGAAATCAGAGAGGAGCGTGCTTTCCCACTGAGCTAACAGCCGAAACGTCAAGGAGAAAGCTGGCGAATGTTGCTCTCACGCCCGATCATGGGCAGTGAGACTCCTGTCTCAATGTCAGGAGAGGATCTGTGCTGCCTTCCACAGTTGGCTGACATTCACTGTCTGGGCTTTTGCACGAGTACTGGCCACTCAGCGTGAGGTAGCGCAGCGCTGTTGACACCCATGTGAGTCGGCAGCTTCAGGACTGGAGTGACAGGAAGCTAGAGTGGAAAAGTTGCTTCCACGCAGAGAAAGTGCAATAAGAAACCGCAGGTTAAACATGTGTCCACAAGATGCCTTTTCCACACTAAAACCAGCAATGTGTTTCCTGAAAGCTCATACTGAGCGTGGAGTCAGTCTTTACACCCTGACTGCCCCTTGCTTAACCCCACTGAAAAAGCAAAAAAAAAAGCAAATTGACCCCCGTGGGGGAATTTCCATTAAAAGTAATGTTTTGGCAGACTTGGAAAGAAAAGATAATTTAATTCTTCTGAGACATATACCAGATTTATGAAAAGACTGGATTGTGTCAAACCAGAAGTCGCAGAGCAGTCTGATATTTTTGCAAATTCTTTTTTTTTTAATTCTGCCACTTTAGACAAACAGGAGAGATAGTGTTTCTTTACAACCGAGGTTTCCAGCCACTAACCCCAAGCGCTGCTCTCTCAAGATGAAAACCATCTGTCACATAAACGCACTTTTCTCTCGCTGTACAAGGAAACCCCACAACCTGCCCGTTGTTTCTGACTGACTCGCACAACGGCAGTTTCACTTCAATCCCACCTTTCTAAAGAAAAAAAACAATCTTTTTTTTTCTTTAACCAGACGCAGCTACAAAAGTTCGGTGTCCGTGCCAGTATAAGCAGCCAGCCCAGCGAGGAGTGCAACACTAGCACTGCACTTTGAAAAGAGAAGGCCATTAATTTTTCCCTCCAAGAACAAAATGTGCATTGTTGTCCTGTGTCTCTGACAGGTTTTATTAGGTCTGAGAGCTGGCGGAGAGCGAGGGGGGTGGGGGGAGAGGTGGGGGGTGGGGATGGGGAGATGGAGAGGTCACTAGGGTGAGTGTAGAGTCTGGCACTGACACTGACAGGTATGCTGCTGCTGCCTCTGCTCAGTTATGTCAACAAGAAGCCTGTAAATCTGAAGTGGGAACCAGAATTGATTAACTACGCCATCACTACCCCTTCTGTTGCAGGAAACTTTCTGCAGACTTCCAACCAATTCTCATCCTTATCTGGAGGTTCTCTGACAGCTCCTGATAGCTGTGAGGACTTGCTATTCGTCCAGCTCCTGTGTTCTCCATCCCAGCACTCCGATTTAACAAAAGATGCAATCCAAGATTGGAAAATCCTCAGGAAATTTCAGCTTGCCTTTTCTCCAACTGTTGTCCTGTTCCCTCTGTATTCCTAGGTCATTACTGTCCCTCCACCTCTCACCCAAGTGTCCATATGCGAAACTCGGCAGCCAGTGTTAACCAAGGATTGGGTATCAGTGAATATTGGCTATGTGCCCTTTATCAGACACTGGATAATGTTCAAGGTGATCACTTCACTCTGTAGCCTCTGGGCCCACTGTGACTAACTGTGATGCTATCAAACCACAGTCTGAAAGAGCTACACACATAATTAATGATGAAATTACTCTGGCAGCAGGGTTTTAGTGAGAACATCTGTTTCTCGAACCAGATGTGATCTGGTTTTAAACCCACAGAAGCAATTCACAAAGATGATACCAGGCAACAAGAGGTTTTCATTCTGAATAAAAAAATGAGCCTCTTTTCATTCACATTGACCCCAGTTTAAAGATGTGTTTAATCCTTTGTCTTAGCTCCAAGGCACTCCATTTCAACAATTCCTCCAGGGAGCCAAGATATCAACTCCAGATGGTGCATTGGGTGGTATGAACAAGCTTCAAATAAAGGCCATGTGTACTTTGTGACAGATCCCGCCAGTCCACCCCACTGGTTTTGAACTTCCACACCAGCTGTGGATGAAGCTCAATCACTTCAGGTGTGGAATGGTCAGGTGAGCTGCCAATTATCAGAAGCAGGGCCTTAACAGCTCCTCCCCTTGACATTTTTTCCCCTTTATATTCATTCATTGGATGTGGGCATTGCTGGAAAGACCAGCATCTGTTGCCCATCCCTAATTGCCCTTGAACTGAGTGGTTTGCTAGGCCATTTCAGAGGGCAGTTAAGAGTCAACCACATTGCTGTGGGTCTGGAGTCACATGTAGTCCAGCTGCCATGGTGGGATTTGAACTTGTGTCCCAGGGCATTAGCCCTGGATTACTGGTCCAATGACACTTATGTTACAACTGGGATGAGAGGAGTGCGTGTATTATCTAGTTCCACTACTCTGCAGGTCGTACCATTAATTTAAAAGTTTAATTTACTCACTAAACTGGCCAATCTCTCCTGGTACCTAAAATAAAATAAACTTTAACCAGGCTCCTTCAATAAGCTCAGAACGATTATTTATTTTAATGCAAAACTCCTTTTTTAACAAGTTGCAAGTACTGGTTAACATACAATTGCAATCGGGAAGTATAACTATCTATCTCTTCCGAAATAATTCCACCCAGAACACACACACACACACACACACACACACACACACACACACACACAGACAACAAAGGACAAACGGATAGAGTCTCTCTGCAGAGATGGGCTTTAGAGGATGGGCATTATAAAATAAAGGATAAAGTTTGCTGGGTCTTGACACTGTCGACCTGGGGTTCCCTCATGTGAAGACGGGCTGTTGGTCCCGGTGGATGTCTGGAAGTTCTGACCGCTGGGGCTTTGCCGTGGAGGACAGTATAAATGTATATTGCTGGGTCAATTCTTCTGGTCTCAGCTTTGCAGGTCCAAATGCAGTCAAGTTACACTCAGGTGAGGATTCTCTGGCTATAGGTTGATAGCTATACACAATTTTAAGGCAAGGCAGAGAGAGAGAGAGAGAGAGAGCCAGTTAGGGTAGCCTTCCTTTCTCAGCTTCTTCCACAACAAGACTGACTTCAAACAGCAGGCTCAAACTGAAGTTTTTTTCCTCTCTACCATGCGATTTCCATCAAACTATCAGCTTTTTCTTTTCTTCAGGTTTCCCCCATCAGTTAAATTGATTGATGTTCAAAACAAACAGCCAGATCTTCCTCAAGTACCATAAAGGTCGGGTGATTTCTGGGAAGAGGCCTGCTTGCTGACATTTCCAATGCGAACTAATGAGCTTCTTTCGGTTAGCATCCGAGTGTCCAGTTAATACTGTGTCCATCCATATTTTAAATGAAAAATAGTTTAAAAAAAGTATGATTTCCCAATAATTACCACAATGTCACCTGACTGCGATCAGTCAGAAGCTGGAATCCTCACACACGCAGGCTGGACTGATTGGTAAGAGCTGTCCCTTTCTTCAACAGGCCTAACACACTTAGCAGTCTATTCATAAAAAACAAAAGCTCAATAAATCTCTCCTGTGCCATCTCCACAGTCTAGACGTCTTTCCTTGGGTAAGATGTCCAGTCGCTGGGCAAAATGGGGGTGAAGTTGAACCTTGTTCCTCAGGCCCAAAACAAATACAGAAAGATCCAATTTCATAAGCATATGTGTCAGGCTCCAAGTGTACCTGACTCCCTATTGCCTTGAGTGGGATATAGGTGTCCCTGGACTTGTTTTAAATCTGCACCAAGTCCATTTCGTATGCAGATGGAGGGCTTAACTTCTCCTTAAGGACCCTGCTCTGAAATTGGTCAAATCCTCAGAGAAGCTCCCCGGATTTCTTTTTAAGCAGGTGCATACCTGACTGATAAACTGGATTTAACATTCCAGGTGAAGTGAATTCACAGAACAATTCTGCACAGTCAGGAAGCAGTTAATCAAAAACTCTCTCCTACTCTCCAGCTGTTGTTACATTTTCTGATAATGTACACTGATTCATTACTCTTAAAGGAGTCAGTGTGAATAATCCAAACAGGAGGATCCATGGATAGAAACAGAAATAACGACAGAGAGAGGGAGAGAGATGGAGAAAGAGATAGAAAGCAGAGAGAGAATAGGAAGGGGTAAGGAAAGATGGAAAAATAGAAGGGAAGTAGAGGGAGGGGAAAGGACAGAGATATAGAGATGCTGAGAGAGCGCACAAGATAAATAAGATGGAGAGGGGGAAAGCAAGAACAGGAGAAAAGCAGACAACAAATCCTAAAGCCAGTGTTAACTCTTGGCAGGTTTTGGTGTGGGTAGATAGTGAGGCCAGACAGAAACACCCATTTTAAAATTCATTCATGGGTTATGAGTGTCAAATCAAGGCCAATATTTAATGCCCATCCCTAAGTGTCCTCGAGATGGTTGGATTGCTGTCATTTCAGACGGCAGTTAAGTCAACCACATTCACGTGGGTCTGGAGTCACATGTAGGCCAGACCAGGTAAGGACAACAGATTTCCTTCCTGAAAGGACCTAAGTGAACCAGGTGGGTATTTTTTTTTACAACAATCACTATTAATTTCCTGATCACTGATACCAGCTTTTTATTCCATATTTAAAGAATTCATTGAATTTAAGTTCCCCAGCTGCAGATCATTAGTCCGAGCCTCTGGGTTAATCGTTCAGCAAGATAACCACATTTCTACTGGACCCATAGCTGCTTGGCCTAAATAGCCAAGTGGTTATGGTACTGGGTTTGTAACCCTGAGATCAAGAGTTCAAATCTCACAATGGCAAACTATGAAACAATGTAACTTCATCTGAAACAGATGAAAACGGGTTTGTACTCGAAAGAGTTACAGATGCTGCCAGACCTGCAGGAGTTAGGAGGCTGGTAAAAAGACCTGGACCCACAGCTACAGAAATAGAGCCCAGATTAGCCCTGACTCTCAGGCCTCACGAACATCCCTTTGGTCCGTTTTCCACCAGGAATAAGAAGGGAGTTAGGTGGAAAGGAGCTGCTGAGTTGTGAAAATCCCACTCCTTCTCTTCCCATAAAAAGTTCATGCTCAGACTTCCCTGCTCAGGCCTGAGTATAAATCACAGTTCAATAGGTCTGGCTGGCTCAAGGTTGGGCGAGGTAATCTGGGTGATATTAAACACCTGGCCTCCCACCCTGTTTTCTCCAGAGAGTGAGATTAAAATCACTCCCAGAAAGTTCGATATCAATGAGTGAAAGGGAATAAAGAATGGGTAAAACAGGGAAATAATGTACCTGATAGCACATTCAGGATCAATTTGACAAAAACATATAAAAGGATTGCCAAAGGAATGTTTCACTGGCTGTAACTCATTCTGAGGAAGGATTAGTGAGACTGAATTAACCAGTTTATATCCTGTTCAAAGATTTGTTAAATTTCCTAAATTGTGGAGCATTTCAGCTGCTTTGTGAGTCCTAAGGCACACATTACAAACTCTCATTTTAAAGATTTTCTCTGATCCTGTTGGCCAATTTTTAAAAAATGGGACCTAAAGCTCTGGGAACAATTAATCAGAGATGGTCTGATGATTTTTAACTTCATTGATATTGACGCCAAAGACTATTTACATAAACGTGTTCTTATGAAGTGGGGTGGGATTTTTCTTTTACTTCCGTGTTGGTCTTTTACTTCAGTGCTTAGGCCACAACTGTTCACAATCTATAGAAATGATTTGGATGTCGGGACTAAATTCAATGTTTCCAAATTTGTTGACGACACAAAACTAGGTGAGAATATGAGCTGTGAGGAGGCTGCAAAGAGGCTTCGGGGAGATTCAGACAGGCTAAGTGAGTGTGCAAGAACACAGCAGGTAGGGTATAGTGTGAAAAAATGTGAATTTATCCACTTTGGTGGGAAAAACAGAAATGCAGAGTATTTTTTAAAATGGTGAGAGGTTGGGAAGCGTTCATGTTCAAAGGGAGCTGGGTGCCCTTGTCATTGAATCACTAAAAGCTAACGTGCGGATGCAGTGAGTAATTAGGAAGGCAGATTGTATGTTGGCCTTCATCACAAGGGGATTTGAGCACAGGGGTAAAGGTGTCATACTGCAATAGTTTAGAGCCTTGCTGAGACTGCACCTAGAGTTTTGTGTGCAGTTTTAGTCTCCTTATCTATGGAAGGATGTATTTGACATAGAGGGAGTGCAAAGGAGGTTCACCGGACTGATTCCTGGGATGGCAGGATTGTCTTATGTTTGTTGTATTCAATCATGGGATGTGGGTATCACTGGCTAGGCCAGCATTTATTGCCCATCCCTAATTGCCCTTGAGAAGGTGGTGGTGAGCTGTCTTCTTCAACTGCTGCAGTCCATGTCATGTTGGTACGATTGTATTTGCTGCAAGAGAGGGAGTTCCAGGATTTTGACCCAGCGACAGTGAAGTAACAGCAATATATTTCCAAGTCAGGATGATGAGTAGCTTGGAGGGGAACTTCCAAGTGGTGGCATTCCCATGTGTCTGCTGTCCTTGTCCTTCTAGATGGTAGTGGTCGTGAGTTTGGAAGGTGCTGCCTAAGGAGCCTTCGGAGAAGGAGAATTCGTGCAGTGCACTTATAGATGGCACACATTACTGCCACTGTGCATTGGTGGTGGAGGGAGTGAGTGTTTGTGAAAGGGGTGCCAATCAAGCGGGCTGCTTTGTCCTGGACAGTGTCAAACTTCTTGAGTATTGTTGCAACTACACTCATCCAGGCAAGTGGAGAATATTCCATCACACTCCTGACTTGTACCTTGTAGGCGGTGGACAAGAGGTGAGACAGCTGGAGAGTCAGGAGGTGAGTTACTTGCTGCAGAATTCCTAACCTCTGACCTGCTCTTGTAGTCTAGCAAGCCACTCAGTTGTAACAAAGCGCTACAAAGCCTCAAAAAAGGAATGAAACTGGACAGACCACCCGGCATCGACCTAGGCATAGGAAAAGAAAATGGCAAACTCAGCCCTGTCAACCCTGCAAAGTCCTCCTTACTAACATCTGGGGGCTAGTGCCAAAATTGGGAGAGCTGTCTCACAGACTAGTCAAGCAGCAGCCTGACATAGTCATCCTCACGGAATCATATCTTACAGATCATATCCCAGATACCACCATCACCATCCCTGGGTAGGTCTTGTTCCACCGGAAGGCCAGAGCCAGCAGGGGTGGCAGCTCAGTGGTATACAGTCAGGAGGGGTTTGCCCTGGCAGTCCTCAACATTGACTCTGGACCCCATGAAGTCTTATGGCACCAGGTCAAACATGGGCAAGGAAACCTCCTGCTGATTACCACAGACTGCCCTCCCTCATCTGATGAAACAGTTGAACACCACTTGGAGGTAGCGCTGAGGGTAGTAAGGGCACAGAATGGACTCTGGGTGGGGAACTTCAATGTCCATCACCAAGAGTGGCTTGGTGGCAGCACTACTGACCAAGTTGACCAAGTCCTAAATGACATAGCTGCTAGACTGGGTCTGCGGCAAGTGGTGAGGGAAACAACAAGAGGGAAAAACATACTTGACCTCATTCTCACCAACCTGCCTGCCACAGATGCATCTGTCCATGACAGTATCGGTAGGAGTAACCATCGCACAGTCATTGTGGAGACAAAGTCCAGCCTTCACATTGAGGATACCCTCCATTGTGTTGTGTGGCACTACCAACGTGCTAAATGGGATAGATTTCGAACAGATCTAGCAACTCAAGTCTGGGCATCCAGGAGTCGCTATGGGCCATCAGCAGCAGCAGAATTGTACTCAGACACAATCTATAACCTCATAGCCCGGCATATCCCCCACTCTACCATTACCACCAAGTCAGAGGATCAACCCTGGTTCAATGAAGAGTGCAGGAGGGCATGCCAGAAGCAGCACCAGACATACCTAAGTATGAGGTGTCAGGCGGGTGAAGGTTTAACACAGGACTACTTGCATGCCAAACAGAATAAGCAGCAAGTAATAGATAGAGTTAAGCAATCCCACAACAACAGATCAATCTAATCTCTGCAGTCCTGCCACATCCAGTCGTGAATGATGGTGAACAATTAAACAGCTCACTGGAAGAGGAGGCTCCACAAATATCCCCATCCTCAATGATGGGGGAGCCCAGTGCATCAGTGCAAAAGATAAAGCTGAAGTATTTGCTACAACCTTCAGCTGGAAGTGTCGAGTGGATGATCCATCTCAACCTCATCTGGAGGTCCCTAGTATCACAGATACCAGTCTTCAGCCAATTCAGTCACTCCATGTGATATCAAGAAATGGCTGAAGGCACTAGATACTGCAAAGGCTATGGGCTCTGACAATATTCCAGCAAAACTACTGAAGACTTGTGCTCCAGAACTTGCCACACCCCTAGTCAAGCTGATCCAGTACATTTCCCTTCCAAGTCACTCACCATCCTGACTTGGAAATATAACGCCGTTCCTTCACTGTCGCTGGGTCAAAATCCTGGAACTCCCTCCCTAACAGCACTGTGGGTGTACCTACTCCATAGGGGCTGCAGCAGTTCAAGAAGGCAGCTCACCACCACCTTCTCAAGGGGCAAATAATGTTGGGTAGTAAATGCTGGCCCAGCCAGAGACACCCACATCCTGTGAAGGAATAAAAAAAACTGCCAATTTTAGCCCCAATTGACCTTAATATCTACAGCCTTTTGAGGGAAAAAGTTCCAAATTTCCACTATCCTTTGTGTAAAAATGTCCTTCCTGGTGTCACTCCTAAAATGTTTAGATCTAACTTTAAGATGTTGCTTTGTTCCTCATTACTCCACCAGAGAAAACAATTTCTCTGTATCTAGCCTATTCAATCCCGTTAACATTGTAAATATCCCAATTAGATCAGGCCTTAACCTTCTAAACTCAAACAAATACAAGCCAACTTTATGCAACCTGACCACATAGTTTTAGCCCGTGTGTTATTCCGGTGAATCTGCACTGCACCCTTTCCTTTCTCTACACCTGCCCCAAAACTCCAATCACTCCAAATGGGATCTGACCAAGGCCCTGGATGACTTCAATTCACTTGGAAAATGTTGGAAGAAACCATGGAGAACGGATTGGAGATACAAACATTTTTTTAATTCATTCATGGGGTGTGGGTGTTGGCCAGCATTTATTGCCCATCCCTTGGTGAGAGGACAGTTAAGAGTCAACTACATTGCTGTGGGTTTAGAGTCACAGGTAGGCCAGATAAGGTAAGGATGGAAGATTTGCTTCCTTAAAAAACAGTGAACTGGGTGGGTTTGTACTATCTGCCATGGTGGGATTCGAACCCATGTCCTCAAAGCATTACGCAGGGTCTGTGGAATGCCATTATGCAACCACTATCCCCCCACCCCCCCCCGCATAGAAACATATGAAACAGGAACAGAAGTAGGCCATTTGGCCCCTCGAGCCTGTTCCACCATTCAATAAGATCATGGCTGATCTGTTTGTGTTTCGAGTTCTATATTCCCATCTACCCCCAATAACGGAATCACAGAATTGTTACGGTGTAGGAGGAAGGCATTCAGCCCTTTGTGTCTGCACCAGCTCACTGAGCACTTTCACTTAGTGCCAATCTCCTGCTTTTTCCCTGTAACCCTGTACATTGTTTCTATTTAAATAATCATCCACTGCCCTATTGAATGCCTTAGTTAAACCTACCTCCACCCCACTTCCAGGCAATGCATTCCAAACCTTGACTATGCGCTGTGTGAAAAAGCTTTTTCTCACCTTGTATGTGCTCCTTTTGCAAAGCACTTTAAACCTGTGCCCTCTGGTTCTCGATCTGTTCATGAACGGGGACAGTGTCCCCCTATCTACTCTGCCCAGACCCCTCATGATTTTGAACATCTCTATCAAGTCTCCTCTTAGCCTTCTCCTCTCCAAAGAAAACAGTCCCAACATCTCCAATCTTTCCTCATAGCTGAAGCGTCTCATCCCTGGAACTATTCTCATAACCTTTGATTCTCTTGCCTAACAAGGTTTTAAAAATATTCACTGACCCCACTTCCACTGCCTTCTGAGGCAGAGAGTTCCAAAGTCACACAACCCTCTGAGAGAAAAAGATTCTCCTCATCTCTGTCCGAAAAGGGCTACCCCTAATTTTAAAACAGTGCCCCCAAGTTCTGGACTCACCCACAAGAGGCAACATGCTTTCCACACCAACTTTGTCAATACTGTTCAGGATCTTATATACTACAATCAAGTCACCCCTCACTCTTCTAAACTCCAGTTGAAACAAGATCAGCCAGTCCAACTTTTCCTCATAAAGTGATCCACTCATTCCAGGTATCAATCCAGTAAACCTCCAACACATTTACATCTTTCTTTAAATAAGCAGACTAAAACTGCACACAGTATTTGAGATGAGTCTCACCAATGCCCTGTATAACTGAAGCATAACATCCTTACTTTTATAACAAAAACAGAATTACCTGGAAAAACTCAGCAAGTCTGGCAGCATCGGCGGAGAAGAAAAGAGTTCACGTTTCGAGTCCTCATGACCCTTCAACAGAACTGATCATCAGTTCTGTTGAAGGGTCATGAGGACTCGAAACATCAACTCTTTTCTTCTCCGCCGTGCTGCCAGACCTGCTGAGTTTTCCAGGTAATTCTGTTTTTGTTTTGGATTTCCATCATCCGGAGTTTTTTGTTTTTATCCTTACTTTTATGTTCAATTCCACTTGTAATAAAGGATAGCATTCCATTAGCCTTCTTAATTACTTGCTGTGCCTTCAGACTAACATTTTGCAACTCAAAAACACCTCTGCAGGTCGGAATCCTGCAGTCATTCTCCATTTAAGTAATACTCCGCTTTTATATTCTTAGTGAGCAAAGTGAGCAACTTCACATTTTCCGACATTATACTCTATCTGCCAGATTTTGGCCCACTCCCTCAACCTATCTATATCTGTCTGCAAACTCCCTGTGTCTTCTTCACAACATACTTTCTTATCTCTGTGTCATCTGCAAATTTAGCTGCCTTGCCTTTGCTCCCCTCATCTAAGTCATTGATATAAATTGTAAAAACTGGAGACCCCAGTACAGAACCCCTCAAGACCCCACTAGTCTCATCCTGCCAATCAGACAAATACCCATTTATGCAAACTCTCTGTTTTCTGCCAGCCAGCCAATCTTCTTTTCAGGCGAATATGTTACCCACTGCATCATGAGCTTTTATTTTTCGCAATAATCTTTGATGTGGCACCTGATCAAATGCCTTCTGGAAATCCAATTACAGCACATCTACAGGCCCCCCTTTATCCACAGTGCATGTTACTCCTTCAAGGAACTCCAATAAATTGGTTAAACATGATTTCCCTTTCACAAAATGATACTGACTCTTCCCAAATACCTTGAGTTTCTCTAAGTGCCCAGCTATATCCTCTTTGATGATTGATTCTAACACCTTCCCCACAATAGACATCAAGCTAACTGGCCTATCGTTTCCTGTTTCCTGCCTCCCTCCCTTCTGGAATTGAGGGGTTATATTTGCTACTTTCCAGTCCTGTGGAACCTTTCCAGAATCTAGGGGATTTTGGAAAATTAACACCAATGCATCTATTATCTGATTAGCCACCATTTTTAAGACCCTAGGACAAAGTCCATCAGGACCCGGAGACTTGTCAGCCTGCAGCTCCATCAGTTTGTTCAGTACTGCTTCCTTAGTGATTGTAATTTCACCAAGTTCCTCTCTCCCTTCCACCTCCTGATTTACAGCTATTACTGGAAAGTATTTTATATCTTCTATAGTGAAGGCAGAAGCAAAATATTTGTTCGTTGCATCCGCCATCTCCTTATTGTCTACTATTAACTCCCCATTCTCCCTCTCTAGAGGATGAACACTCATTTTGCCTACTTGTTTACAATCTCTTCTTTGAAGAAAAGCGATACAGACTCGAAACGTTAACTCTGTTTCTCTCTTCACAGATGCTCAGCTCTGCTCAGTTTTTCCAGCATTTTCTGTTTTTTATTTCAGATTTGCAGAATGCGCAGTGTTTTGCTCTTGCCTACATTTTTCCTGTTTAATACCTGTAGAAACTCTTGCTATCTATTTTTACATTTCTAGCTAGCTTCCTCTCACTCTAATTTCTTTCTCCTGATTAACATTTTAGTCATTCTCTGACCAATCATCTGACCTGCCACTCATCTTTGCGCAGTTATATTTTTTTCCTTAAGTTTGATACTTCCCTTAACTTCTTTAGTTAACCACGAATGGTGGATCCTCCCTTTAGAATTTTCCTTTATAGTAGGAATATGCTTATTTTGAGTATTCTGAAATATCCCCTTAAATGTCTGTCACTGCTTCTCTATTGATCTATCCCCTAGCCTAGTATCCCAGTTTACTTCAGCTAGCTCAGCTTTCATTCCCACATAGTGCCCTTATTTAAGTTTAAAATACTAGTCTTAGACCCACTCTTCTCCCTTTCAGACTGGATATAAAATTCAACCATATTGTGGTGGCTGCTATCTGGGCTGCCTTTACCCTGAGCTCATTAATTAATCCTGTCACAATACACAATATCAAGTCTAATATAACCTGCTTTCTGGTTGGTTCCAGAATGTGCTGCTCTAAGGAACTATCTCAAAAGTAGCCTCATCCAGGCTACTATTGCCAATCTGATTTTTCCAGTTTACACGTAGATTAAAATCATCCGTGATTATTGCTGTCCCTTTATCACATGCACCCAATATTTCTTATTGTATACTTTGTTCTATATTGTGGTTACTGTTAGGGGACCTGTAGACAACTCCCACTAGTGGCTTCTTTCTTCTACTATTCCTCCACCCAAAACCAATTCTACATCCTGATCTCCTGAACCAAGGTCATCTCTAACTATTGCACCAATGTGATCCTTCACCTAGCCTCCTATTCTTCTTGAAGGTCACCTCCACCTCAACATTCAGGACCCAGTCTTTGTCATCCTGCATCCATGTCTCCATAATAGCTATCAGATCATTTTATTTACTTCAGTGTGTGCTATCAATGCATTTACTTTAAGATTATTATGCACTTTCAGATACAGAGCCTTTAGTTTTGTCTTTTTGTTATCATTGTGATATCTAGTCTTGATTCTTTGTGCATTCTTAAGTTTGATGCTTTCCTTAACTTCTTTAGTTAAACATGGATGTTGGGGTTTTTCTCTCTGTCCCTCCCTGCCATTCTCTGACCCTCATTTCTCGTATTACTATTCTCCTCTCTTACCTTGTCTCTACTCTTTGATATGCCACATCTTTCTACATTTGACCCCTTTGCCCCACTAGTTTAAAACCCTCTCTACTTCTCTAGTTATGTAGTTCGCAAGGACACCAGTTCCAGCATGGTTCAGGTGTAGACCATCCCAATGGTAGAGGCCTCACTTTCCCCAATACTGGTGTCAGTGCCCCACAAACCAGAACTCACTTCTCCCACCCCAGCCTTTAAGCTATGTGTTCATCTCTCTAATTTTATGTACCCTATGCTAATTTGCAATCAGCTCAGGTATAATCCAGAGATTATAAACTTTGAGGTTCTGCTTTTCAATTTAGTGCCTAGCTCCTCGTACCCTCTATGCAGAACCATTTTCCTAGTTCTACCTATGTCGTTGGCACCTACATAGACCATGCCAACTGGATCCTCCCTTTCCCACTGAAAGTTCCACTCCAGCCCTGAACAGATGTCCTGGACCCTGTCACTTGGGAGGCAACACAGCTATCTGGACTCTCACTCTTGCTACAGAGAACAGTGTCAATCCTCCTCACTATACTGCCCCCTACTACCACTACATTCCTTTTTGCTCTCCCCGCTTGAATGGCTTCTTCAACCACATTACCATGGTCAGTTTGCTCTCCCATCCTGCAGCCCCCACTCTCATCCAAACAAGCTGAGAGAACTTCAAACCTATTGGACAATTGCAGAAGTTCACACTTCTGCATTCCTGCCCTCTGCGTCCCCTTACCTGCCTCACTCGCAGTCACACCCTCCTGCCCCTGGCCACTGACCAAATCAGAAGACCCTATCCTAAGTGGTGTGACTGCCTCCTGGTACAAGGCATCCACATAACTATCCCCCACCCTGATGTGTTGCAGAGTCTGCAGCTGAATGACTCTGAGCCGAAGTTCCTCAAGCTGCAAACACTTACTGCAGACGTGTTTGCCCTGGGTCACAATGTTATCCAGGAGCCTCACATGCAGCAGCCTTGATATATTGCCTGTCCTGCCATCCTTAAGGTGTTTTAACTAATTACTTAATTATATTATTCACTTATTTATTATGCTTTTTATATATTTCATTAACTTTCCCAACCAATTTGTGTACTATTTTAAACCTTAGAGATACAATAGACCTTACCAACTCACCAGATATTCATCAAACATCTAGCTGCTTTACCTGTAGGAGAATAAGACCAAGTTCCTATAGAGTAAGAAAGATAGAAAAAGGAAACAAACATCTCCTTTCCCCCTTCACCGAACTCCCCCACTCACCAAACTCCAAGTCTGCACTCAATTTCCTCAGCTGCACTCTGTTTTTTTGACGTTCACAATGTAATACTCAGGTAGATCATGAGATGATATCATGTAGAAGGACAGGAACAGTCAAGTGCCTGCCACTGTGCCTATGCCCTTACACAATCCTGTACAAGTGACAAAATACCATCTTTGATAGCAATCATCCCACAGCATCCACAATAAAGGATACCCCTACAACTAAGACAAGCATGTCAGACTATTTCAGAGTTTCAGCATCTGTAGTATTTTATTTTTGTGCAAGTATGCCAAGGTTAAGTGTTAATATAATGAGCAGCCTTCTGTATCTGACACAATTTGACATGGGGAGAGTGAAGCCTTGTTTGCACTAATCGATCCTACTCCCTCTACTTGTGCAGCTCTTAGTGGCTATTCAAAACTATTAAGGAGAAACTCACTACAAACAGAAATGCAACTGTAAAGTGTGTTAAATAAGCACAGCAATAATTGCTGAAAAACAATCAGATTAATTTGCTTTCTGCGTAGGTTTTAGTTTATCATTCCCTCATTGTGTAGAAAGAAAGAATTAATTGCCTAAAAGACAAACAAAGTCTGTTGTCTTCTCTGAAATGGTGTCTGGCTTTTCCATGTCGTGTGAAGTTTGAGCATATCAATGAGCTCAGAGACTAGCACTGTGCCTGGCAAATGACTGAGTCTGAGCTTCACCACATCCTGCCCTCATGGCCAGACCTGGGTAAGTACCAATGCTGTTAACCATGGTTCAGTCTATAGGCTGTGAGATAAAGTTCTGGTCTACAGACTTGTGGACAAACTCTAAGCCAATAGTCTTAGTGCAGTAGAGAGGGGGTGCTACAGTGTCAGAGGCGCTATCTTACCAACAAGGCAATAAAGTGAGGCCCCATCTGCCTTCTCAGGTGGACATGAGAGATTCCTTGTCACTATTTGAAAGAATAGCGGGGGAGTTATCCCCATGCCACCAGATTTATAATACTTTCATCTCACACTGCTGGGTTGGATTCGAACCAAGGTT
This sequence comes from Carcharodon carcharias, assembly GCF_017639515.1. Classification (NCBI taxonomy): domain Eukaryota; kingdom Metazoa; phylum Chordata; class Chondrichthyes; order Lamniformes; family Lamnidae; genus Carcharodon; species Carcharodon carcharias. The sequence continues at coordinate 17,822,610 of NC_054475.1, forward strand.
CCAGAGGTGAAAGGATAATCCTCTTTCCAAACAATAGCATCATCCATCCATGCACTTAGAATTCCTTCAACAGAAAACCATTTAGTCTTATGGGGCAAATCCTTGCTTATCTTTAGTTTCTATGTTTCTCCCCCTTCAACCCACTCCTCAGTCTCTGTCTCCCCTCTCAATTGAATGTAAAAAAATCACAAGGCACTATCTCAAAGAAGAGCAGGGGCATTCTTCCTAATGTCATGGCCAATATTTATCCCTCAACAAACATCGCAGAAACAGGCTATCTGGTGATAATCACATTGCTACTTGTGGGATCTTGCTGTGCACAACTTGGCTGCTGTGTTTACTACATTACAACAGTGATTCCACTTAAAAAGTATTTAATTAGCACCTCCATCCCTGGTGCCCTGGTCTCCAATAAAATCATTACTCCCTCTCACACCGGACATTCTCCCTCATGCAGCCCTCATCTCCATACAGTGCCAAGGCATTCAAACTTGAATGTAACCATCCACCACCAGGTCTGGCTGGACCACATAAAACACTATGGGGTCCTGCTCACATCTGCTAAAACTGCTCACCATTCATCCTGGAATGCAAAAATAACTCCCAGCAAATCATCTTCTTAAGCCCCCTGCCTTCACCTTCAACAATAAGTGCAAATAGCTCATGGACTTCTTTGTCATTAAGATTTCTTTTTATTTATTCTTTCATGGGGTGAGGGCATCACTGACAAGGACAGCGTTTGCTGCCCATCCCTAATTGCCCTCGGACTGATTGGCTAGCTCGGCCATTTAAGGGCAGTTAAGCGTCAACCATATTGCTGTGGACCTGGAGTCACATGTAGGCCAGACCAGGTAAAGATGGCAGATTTCCTCCCCTATGGGGCATTAGTGAACCAGATGAGTTTTTGCAACAACCTAAGATAGTTTCATGTCATCATTACTTTCAATTCCAGATTTTTTTGAAATGAATTAATTTAATTTATTAATTGAAATTAAATTCCACCAGCTCCCATGGTGGGGTTTGAGCCCATGTCCCCAGCGCATTAACCTAGGCTTCTGGATGACTAGTCTAGTGACATTACCACTATGCCACAATCACCTCTTACTTGCCCTTGAGAAAGTGGATGGTGTGCTGTCTTCTTGAGCTGCTGCAGTCCATGTGATGTAGGTACACCCACAGTGCTGTTAGGAAGGGAGTTCCAGGATTTTGACCCAGCAACAGTGAAGGAATGGTGATATATTTCCAAGTCAGGTTAGTGAGTGACTTGGAGGGGAAATTCCAGGTGGTGGTGTTCCCATGTATCTGCTGCCCTTGTCCTTCTAGATGGTAGTGGTTGTGAGCTTGGAAGGTGCTGTATTTTGAACCAGTCTTCACTATCGAAGATACAAGTAACATCCCAGAAACAGCTATAAAGCAGGAAATGGGTGGGAGGGAGGAAGTCAGGAAAATTACAGTCACCAGAGAAGTGGTACTGAGTAAATTGTTGGAGTTGCGGGCTGACAAGTGCCTGGGTCCTGATGGACTTCATTCTAGGGTCTTCAAAGAATTGGCTGGTGAGATAGTTGGTGCATTGGTTTTAAAGCTCCCGAGATTTGGGGAAGCCCATTAGATTGGAAGACAGCAAATGGAACTCCTTTATTCAAAAAGCTGGGGAGACAGGAAGCAGGAAACTATAGGCCAGTTATCTTAACATCTGTCACAGGGAAAATGTTAGAAGCCGTTATTAAAGAAACTATAGCAGGGAACTTCAATAAGTGCAAGGTAATCAGGTAGAGATAACGTGGTTTTGTGAAAGGGAAATTGTGTTTAACCAACTTCTTGGAGTTCTTTGAGGAAGTAACATGTGCAGAGGATAAAGGGGAAACAGTGGATATACAGCACTTATGTTTCCAGAAGGCATTTGATAAAGTGCAACATCAAAGGTTATTGTGGAAAATAAAAGCTTATGGTATAGTTGGTAACATATTGGCATGGATAGAAGATTAGTTGGATTACAGGAAGCAGAGAGTAGGCATAAATGGGTATTTTCAGCTTGGCAAGTGGTGTGCCACAGGGATCAGTGCTGGGACCTCAACTATTTACAATTTAGAAAAATGACTTGGATGAAGGTTGCCAAATTTGCTGATGACACAAAGATAGGTTGGAAAGTAAGCTGTGAAGAGGGCAAATGGAGGCTATAAAAAGATATAGATAGGTTAAGTGAATAGGCAAAGACCTGGCAAATGGAGTATAATGTGGGGAAATGTGAATTATCCATTTTTGCAGGAAGAATAAAACAGAAGCATATTATCCAGATGTTGAGAGATTGCAGAGGTCTGAGATGTAGAGGGATTTGGGTGTCTTAGTGCATGAGTCGCAAAAGGCTAGTATGCAGGTACAGCAAGTAATTAGAAAAGCTTGTAGAACATTATCATTCATTGTGAGGGCAATTGAATACAAAAGTAGGGAGGTTATGCTTCAGTTATACAAAGCACTAGTAAGACCACATCTGGAGTATTGTGTACAGTGTAGGTCACCTTATTTAAGGAAGATATTAATGCATTGGAAGCAGGTCAGAGAAGGTTTACCAGACAAATACCTGGAATGGGCGGGTTGGCTTATGAGGAAAGATTGAACAGACTAGGTTTGTACCCGCTGGAGTTTAGAAGAGTAAGAGGCTACTTGATTGAAACATATAAGATCCTGAGGGGTCTTGACAGGGTGGATGAGAAGAGGATGTTTCCTCTTGTGGGAGAATCTAGAACTGGTGGTCACTGTTCAAAAATAAGGGGTCGCCCATTTAAAACAGAGATGAGGCAAAGAAATTTCTCTCAGAGGGTCATAAGTTTGTGGAACTCTTTTCCTGAAAAGGTGGTGGAAGCAGAGTCTTTGAATATTTTTAAGGCAGAGGTGGATAGATTCTTGGTAAGCAATAAGTTATCGGGGACAGGTAGGCTGAAGATTTGAGGTTACTATCAGATCAGCCATGGTCTTATTAAATGGCAGAGGGGCCGAATGGCCCACTCCTGCTCCTTGTTTACATATTCTTATGTCATTGCTTGGTAGTTGATGGTAATGCCATTGAAAGTCAAGGAAGATGGTTAGATTCTCTCTTGTTGAAGATGATCATTGTCTGGCACTTTTGTGGCATGAATGTTACTTGCCACTAGTCAACCTAAGCCTGGATATTGTCCAGGCTTTGAGAGTAAACTAGCAAGTACTATAAAAACGGACAGTAAGAGCTTCTTTAAATAAAAGAAAGAGAGAGACCAAAGTTAACATAGGCCCCTTATAGAATGAGGCTGGGGAAATAATAATGGGGAAGCAGGAAATGGCAGCCGAGTTGAAAAAATACTTTGCGTCAGTATTCACGGTAGAAGACACTAATAGCATTTCAAAAATGCTAAATAAGGGGCAAAAGAGGTGGAGGAGATAAATACTATAACTAACACTAGAGATAAAGTACTAAGGAAACTAATAGCGCTAAAGGCCGATAAGTCCCCTGGACCTGATGGGTTGCATCCTAGGATGTTAAAGTAAGTAGCTACAGAGATAGTGGATGCACTGGTAGTAATCTTCCAAGAATTCTTAGATTCTGGAAAAATCCCAGAGGATTGGAAAACTGCCAATGTAACACCCTTATTCAAAGAGGGAGGGAGACAAAAAACAGGTAACAATAGGCCAGTGAGCTTAACATCCGTCATTCAGAAAATTTTAGAGTCTATTGTAAAGACATAATAGCAGAGCATTTAGAATTCCATAATCTAATCAAGCAGAGTCAGCAGGGCTTCATGAAGGGGAAATCATGCCTGACAAATTTATTAGAATTCTTTGAGGAGGACACTAGCAGATAGATAAAGAGGAACCAGTAGATGTAATAAATTTGGCTTTCTAAAAGGTGTTTGATAAGGTACCAAACGTAAGGCTATTTAATAAGATAAGAGCCCATGATGTTAGGAGTGGTATATTAGTATGGATAGAGGATTGGCTAACTAATAGAAGACAGACAGTTGGGATAAGGGGGGCATTTTCAGGATGGCAACCTGTAAGTAATGGAGTGCCACAGGGATTGGTGCTGGGGCCTCAATTATTTACAACATATATCAAAGACTTAGATGAGGGAAGGTGAATGTACGATCGCCAAATTTGCGGATGAAACAAAAATAGATGGAAAGGCAAGTGGTGAGGATGACACAAGGGGTCTAGTCTACAGAGGGATATAAAAAGGTTAAGTGAGTGGGCAAAAAAGTGGCAAATGGAATATAATGTGGGAAAGTGTGAGGTTATACACTTGAGTAGGAAGAATAGAGGAGCTGAATATTATTTAAATGGAGAAAGACTGCAGAAAGCTGCAGCACAGAGGGATTTGGCAGTCCTTGTGCATGAATCCCAAACAGCTAACATACAAGTTCAACAGGTAATAGGGAAGGCAACTGGAATCTTGGCCTTTATTTCAAAGGGAATGGAGTACAAAAATAGGGAAGTTTTGCTGAAACTATACGAGGCACTAGTTGGACCACACCTGGAATACTGTGCACAATTTTGGTCCCCTTATCTAAGGAGAGATACACTGGCATTGGAGGCAGTCCAGAGAAGGTTCACTAGGTTGATCCCAGGATGGAGGAATTTTCTTATGAGGAGAGATTGAGTAAGTTGGACTATACTCGCAGGAGTTTAGAAGAATGAGAGGTGACTTTATTGAAACATATAAGGTTCTTAGGGAGCTTGACAGGGTAGATGCTGAGAGGTTGTTTTGCCTTGTGGGAGAGTCTAGGACCAGAGGGCATAATCTCAGAGTAAGTGGTCGTCCATTTAAAACAGAGATGAGGAGGAATTACTTCTCTCAGAGGGTAGTTAATCTGTGGAGCTCTTTACTACAGAGCACTGTAGAAGCTGGGTCTTCAAGTATATTCAAGGCAGAGATAGACAGATTTTTAATCAGTAAGGGAATCAAGGGTTATGTGGAAAAGGCAGCAAAGTGGAATTGAGGATTATCAGATCAGCCATGATCTCATTGAATGGTGGAGCAAACTCAATAGGCTGAATGGCCTACTTCTGCTCCTACGTTTTATGATCTTTTGGTCAGTCCTGCTGCACTTGGACATGGACTGCTTCAGTATCTGAGGAGTCGCGAAGGATGCTGAACATTATGCAATCATCAGCGAACATCCCCACGTCTGACCTTATGATGGAAGGAAGGTCATTGATGAAGCAGCTGAAGATGGTTTGGCCAAGGAAACTACCCCAATGAACTCCTGCAGTGATGTCCTGGAACTAACATAATTGACCTCCAACAACCACAAGCATATTCCTTTGTGCTTGGTATGACTCCAACCAGCAGAGAGATTTCCCCTGATTCGCATTGACTCCAGTTTTGCTAGGGCTGTTTGATGCTTCACTGAGGTCAAGTATGTTTTTCCCTCTTGTTGGTTCACTCACCACCTGTCGCAGTCCCAGTCTAGCAGCTATAGCCTTTAGGACTCAGCCAGCTCGGTCAGTAGTGATGCTACCGAGCCACTCTTGGTGATGGACATTGAAGTCCCCCACCCAGAGTCCATTCTGTGCTCTTGCCACCCTCAGTGTTTCCTCCAAGTGGTGTTCAACATGGAGGAGCACTGATTCATCAGCTGACGGAGGGCAACACATGGTAATCGGCAGGAGGTTTCCTTGCCCATGTTTGACCTGGTGCCATGAGACTTCATGGGGTCTGGAGTCGATCTTGAGGACTCCCAGAGCAATACCTTCCCAACTGTATACCACTGTGCTGCCAGCTCTGCTGGCTCTGTCCTGCCAATGGGACCGGACATATCCAGGGATGGTGATGGTGGCGTCTGGGACATTATCTGTAAGGTATGATTCCGTGAGCATGCCTATATCAGGCTGCTGCTTGACTAGTCTGTGAGACAGCTCTCCCAATGTTTGCGCTAGCCCCCAGATATTAGTAAGGAGGACTTTTCAGGGTCGACAGGGCTGAGTTTGCCATTGTCGTTTCCAGTGCCTAGGTCAATGCCGGGAGATCCGTCCGGTTTCATTCCTTTTAGGCTTTGTAGCAGTTGGATACGACTGAGTGGCTTGCTAGGCAATTTAAGCATCAACCACATTGCTGTGGGTCTGCAGTCACATGTAGACCAGACCAGGTAAGGACAGCAGATTTCCTTCCCTAAAGGACATTGTGAACCAGATGCATTTTTACAACAATCAACAATGGTTTCGTGGTCATCATTAGACTTTTAATTCCAGATTTTTATTGAATTCAAATTTCACCATCTGCTGTGGTGGGATTCAAGCCTATGAGCCGGAGCGTTACACTGGGTCTCTGGAATACTAATCCAGTGATAATACCACTGTGCCTCCACCCGTATTGGAACAGCTTTTATCAAAGTCACAAATGACATCGTATGTGACTGTGAAAAGGTAAACTTTCCCTCCTTGTCCTTCTTGACCTGTCTGCAGCCTTTGACACTTTTGACCACACTGTCTTCCTCCACACCATCCTCCACCAGCACCTCATCTTCCGACTAGGCACTTTACAGCCTCCTGGACTGAATATTGAGTTCAACAACTTCAGATCATGAACTCTCTCCTCCATCCCCACCCCCTTTCCAATCCCCATTTTTCTAATTATTTATATTTTTTAAACATATTTTTCTTTTCCCACCTATTTCCATTATTTTTAAGTGTATTTCCATCCATTGTTTTATCTCTACTTTTTAGCCTATTTCGATCCCTTCCCCCCACCCCACCCCACTAGGGCTATCTGTACCTTGCTCGTCCTGCTTTCTACCCTTAATCTCACCATTAGCACCTTTCTTAGCTAATATCACCAGGATCAACACCACTTTGTCCTTTTGTCTATAACATCTTTGGCAATCTCTTCTTTGCCTCCATCTATCACCAGCCCTCTATCCAGCTCTACCTATCCCACCCTCCTCCACCAGCTTATATTTCATCTCATTTCTATTTTTCCTCAGTTCTGATGAAGAGTCATACGGACTCGAAACGCTAACTGTGTTCCTCTCCGCAGATGCTGTCAGGCCTGCGGAGTTTATCCAGCTATTTTTATTTTTGTTTCAGATTTCCAGCATCCGCAGCATTTTGCTTTTACCTCTCCACTGTTATCCAGCTGGGTGTGACTGCTCTCACCTGGTTCCATTCCTATCTATTTAATCATAGCCAGAGTATCGCTTGCAATATCTTCTCTACGTGCTCCTGTACTTTTATCTCTGGTGTCACTCAAGCATCTTTCCTTGGACCCCCTTCTATTTCTCATCCACAAGCTGCTCCTCAGTAATATCATCTGAAAGCACAGCTTTAGTTTTCAGATGTACACTGATGATACTCAGCTCTACCTCACCACCACCTCACTCAACTCCTGCACTGCTGCTAAGTTATCAGAATGATTATCCGACACCGCTGTTGAATAGCAGAAATTTCTTCCAATTAATTATTGGGAAGACTGAAGCCTTTGTTTCCGGCCTCCACACCAAACTCTTTTCCCTAGTTACCGTCTCCATCCCTCACCCTGGCAACAGTCCGACGTTAAACCAGCCTGTTTGCAACTTTGTTGTCTTATCTCACCCTGAGCTTCTAAGCACATAGTCATGCCATCTAAAATCATCTATTTCCACCTCCGTAACATTGGCAGACCTCACCCCTCGGCCGATTGACTGCTGAAATCCTTATTCATGCCTTTGCTACCTCTAGGTTCGACTATTCCAACATGTTCCTGGCTGATCTCCCACATTCTATCCTCCGTAAACTTGAGGTCATCCAAAACTTTCTTGCCCGTGTCTCAACTCACACAAAGTCTCATTCATCCATCATCCCTGTCTTTGCTGACCTACATTGGTTCCTGGTCAAGCAAAATCTTGGTTTTAAAATTCTCATCCTTATTTTCAAATCCATCCATGCCCCCACCCCTCCCTACCTCTGTAATCTCCTCCAGCCCCACAACCTTCCAAGATATCTGTGCTCCTGTGATTCTGGCCTCAGAGTATCCCTGGTTTTAATTGCCCCACCAATGATGACTGTGCCCTCAGCTGCATTGGCCTCAAACTCTGGAATTCCCTCCCCACACCTCGCCACCTCTCTACCTCATTTTCCTCCACCAAGGCACTGCATAAAACTTACATCATTGACCAAACTTTTATTTGGCTGACTTAATATCTCCTTATAGTGTTCCTGTGAAGTGCCTTGAGACATTTTGTCACATTAAAAGGGGCAATATAAATATACACTGTTGTTGTAAACCACTTTGGGACATCCTGTGATTGTGAAAGCCTTTCTTTTCCCTTCCCAACCAATAGTCCAGTGCGTTCTTCAATACTGTAATCAATTTCACACCAATCACCACTTGTGGAAAAGCCGTCCACAGCCCAACAACTCTTGTATGTATCAAAGTTCCTTCTAATCTCCAACTTAATGTAACCTGTTCAGTTCTTATCCTAAGATCAAGGCCTCTTGACTTCAATCAATCTGTGTTCACTGTGTCAATTCATTTTATTATTTTGAACAATACTGTCAAGACCCCTCTCCCCACCCCCCCAAACCAGAAGACCCTTATTGCTTATCTATTAGGGATTCGGGAGTCTACCATATCGATAAGAAGATCCCACAGGTAACCTCTCTGTGTAATTATTGATAATGAATGTCCAGCCAACCAGGCCTGTCTTAAAACATCTGTATTTCTCATCTGCAGGGATTAAAAGGTCTATCTTAATGGAGTCTTTATCTTCCTCATATTCCATACATTCCAAAGCGAGCAGTCCGGAACATATATCAAATTAATGGGATGCCTCACACTTCAGTCGGAAAAATCAAGATGCAGTGTCAAAAATGGTAAAATATGGCCTTGAACTTTTTCACATTTTCTATTCAAAGAGCAGATGGCGTCAATTTTCTCCATAAAGCTCAGTGCATTAGTTGGACATTATTACTGTGTGAAGGATAGATTTATGTACTGTAATCGCCATCAGATCCCTGTAACATTCTTCTCTCACTTATCTCACTCAGTCACTTCCTAAAGGTTAAATGTCTAATCCCCTGGCAGTGACTGCACAGAGAGGCTCCTGTTACTGAGCAAAGTCAGGGTTTATAGAGTGAGTCATGTCATCAGGAACCCTTTTAAAAAGTAAAATTTAGGAGCTTTCCCCATTACCTCACCCAGTGTGAAAGTGACATTCAGACCTTCCAAAGTTCAAGGTTTGAGTCCCTGGTTTGGAATGAGTTAAGCGGCAATTGACACTGGGCGGCTGTTACAGTTGCTCACAGCAGCTCTGGACTGTAAAAGATTAAGATCAGCCAGAGTTTCTTGCCCTTGTGACTACTGCTGGGAAGAGCATGCAGACTAAGTGTGGACAGGGCTGTGCTCAGCACGCTGTCTAATAACTCACTTTCTCGATTCACACAGTGGCTGAGGGAGGCAAAGGCTGAGAAATTGATTCCGTTCAACTCTTCAAAGTTGGTCCCGTTGGCTAGATTATCTTTTTAAAGAGTTACAAATGATGAGAATCCCTCTTTGTAAGAGATCCTCGGGTACGAGGCCCTTGACCTGATGACACAGATTTGAATCCTGCTCCAACTAAAGCAACGATTGGATTTTACAGACAGGCTTCCTCCTCCAGTCTTTGTTTATTCATTCTCAGAATGCAGACGCCACGGGCAAGGCCAGCAATTATTGCTTATTCCCAACTGTCTAGTCACAACTGAGTGTCTTGTTGGGCTACTTCGGAGGGTGGTTAAGGACTGTTGTAGGACTGGAGTCACATATAGTCACGGACTGGGCAAGGCCTGCACATTTCCTTCACTAAAGGACATTACTGAACTAGTTGTATTTTTAAGACAATCAACAGCTTCATGGTCATTTTCACTGAGACCACCTTTTTTTTTAATTTCTAGACTTAGACAAAAATCAAATTTGAAAGTTGCCCTAGTGGGATTTGTGCTCAGACTCTCTACTTTTATTCTATGCCTATGGATTGCTAGTCTAGTGACATACCCATGACCCTCCTGTATCCCTCTCTTAATTTACCAGCTGACCTGCAGGGGACTGGGGAACATTGCATGGAAGGACATTCCCTGGGTATCAGGGTAGCACATCACATCTTAGATGGTGCCACAAAATGGATGGTACTGAATCCCTCCGTGCTCCACACCTCATTCCATTTGTGTATTTTTTTGTAAAATGGCGTTGCCATTTCACGATTGCCTGTTACCCCACGCAAGATTAATTTCAACCACTCCTGGCCTAAGTGGCTATTTTTCACATAGAAGCTGAAGCTGTGAGATACATGGGTGTGTGTGTGGTCATACTGAGGGGAAAATGATTGCTATTTTCGTTTCTGTGCAGATGTGATAAGGCGCTATACAAATGCAAGGTTCCTTCTGTTTATCCTGTTCCCACCATTGCAGACATCGCTGTTGAGAGGGGAGCTATTCTGCTCTCTGTTTCACGGTGCTGAGGCCAATTCCAGCAGAACCTCCCCTGCCTGCCACAACCAAAACTGATCCCAGGGACTTTCTGGTCTGTGTGATTTCACCTCACCTTGGCTGTGCCTGCATCCAATGAGCCAGCCAGGATTAAATTGTTCCACATTTAACTCGGCATCAAACATCAACAGATTTTTTCCTTATAATTCCAGTAAGCTGAGACCACACTGACAGTAACCAGTCCCATCCTCTGTGAATGTGGAAAAAAAACAAAAATATTAGCTTCCCATAAACTCTGAAGCCAAGCCTGAACTGTTAAATTCCCTGTTCCATTCACAATCGCAAAAGCCTGAGGAAAATTAAATGCATCTCTGAGTTTCCATTTAATCAAACCAATAATAATAAATATTTGATAAAATAACAGAACCTCAGGCACAATTCAGCAAACACTTTTCCAATAAACTGCTTGAGTTCTGATAAATAGTGAATCAGGAGGCTACACCTCTATGTATCCTCCCATTATGGTGGGAAATATGAAGGAAAGAGACATTTTACAATTGAATTCTATCCTAGTCCCAGAACCAAATGTTTTTCCAGAGAGCATTAGAGCTCAGAAAATCAGAAAGATTAAAATTTCCATTAGCCCAAGTCTCACTTACTTTCCTCATCATTTTTAGCAGTGATGGCAGTGACTGGACCAGAGTGGACAGTGTCCATGGAGTTTATCCCAGTGTGGGACAATGTCCGTGGAGTTTATCCCAGTGTGGGACAATGTCCGTGGAGTTTATCCCAGTGTGGGACAATGTCCGTGGAGTTTATCCCAGTGTGGGACAATGTCCGTGGAGTTTATCCCAGTGTGGGACAATGTCCGTGGAGTTTATCTCAGTGTGGGACAGTGTCCATGGAGTTTATCCCAGTGTGGACAGCATCCGTGGAATTTACCCCAATGTGGACACTGTCCATGGAGTTTATCCCAGTGTGGGACAGTGTCTGTGGAGTTTTTCTCAGTGAGGACAGTGCCCGTGGAGTTTATTCCAGTGTGAACAGTGCCTGTGGAGTTTATCCCAGTGTGGGACAGTGTCTGTGGAGTTTTTCTTAGTGAGGACAGTGCCCGTGGAATTTATTCCAGTGTGGACAGTGCCTGTGGAGTTTATCCCATTGTGGGACATTGTCTGTGGTGTTTTTCCCAGCGTGGACAGTATCCATGGAGTTTATCCCAGTGTGGGACAGTATCCATGGAGTTTATCCCAGTGTGGGACAGTGTCCATGGAGTTTATCCCAGTGTGGACAGTGTATTTGGAGTTTATCCCAGTGTGGCCCAGTGTCCATGGAGATTATCCCAGTGTGGGACAGTGTCCATGGAGTTTATCCCAGTGTGGGACAGTGTCCATGGAGTTTATCCCAGTGTGGGACAGTGTCCATGGAGTTTATCCCAGTGTGGGACAGTGTCCATGGAGTTTATCCCAGTGTGGACACTGTCCATGGAGTTTATTCCAGTGTGGGACAGTGTCCGTGGAGTTTATCCCAGTATGGGACAATGTCCATGGAGTTTATCCCAGTGTGTGACAATGTCCGTAGAGTTTATCCCAGTGTGGGACAGTGCCCATGGAGTTTATCCCAGTGTGGACACTGTCCATGGAGTTTATTCCAGTGTGGAACAGTGCCCGTGGAGTTTATCCCAGTGTGGGACAGTGTCCATGGAGTTTATCCCAGTGTGGACAGCATCCGTGGAATTTATCCCAGTGTGGACAGTGTCCATGGAGTTTATCCCAGTGTGGGACAGTGTCTGTGGAGTTTTTCTCAGTGAGGACAGTGCCCGTGGAGTTTATTCCAGTGTGGACAGTGCCTGTGGAGTTTATCCCATTGTGGGACAGTGTGGAGTTTATTCCAGTGTGGAACAGTGCCCGTGGAGTTTATCCCAGTGTGGGACAGTGTCCATGGAGTTTATCCCAGTGTGGACACTGTCCATGGAGTTTATTCCAGTGTGGAACAGTGCCCGTGGAGTTTATCCCAGTGTGGGACAGTGTCCATGGAGTTTACCCCAATGTGGACACTGTCCATGGAGTTTATCCCAGTGTGGGACAGTGTCTGTGGAGTTTTTCTCAGTGAGGACAGTGCCCGTGGAGTTTATTCCAGTGTGGACAGTGCCTGTGGAGTTTATCCCAGTGTGGGACATTGTCTGTGGTGTTTTTCCCAGCGTGGACAGTATCCATGGAGTTTATCCCAGTGTGGGACAGTGTCCATGGAGTTTATCCCAGTGTGGACAGTATATTTGGAGTTTATCCCAGTGTGGACAGTATATTTGGAGTTTATCCCAGTGTGGCCCAGTGTCCATGGAGTTTATCCCAGTGTGGGACAGTGTCCATAGAGTTTATCCCAGTGTGGGACAGTGTCCACGGAGTTTATCCCAGTGTGGGACAGTGTATTTGGAGTTTATCCCAGTGTGGGACAGTGTCCATGGAGTTTATCCCAGTGTGGGACAGTGTCCATGGAGTTTATCCCAGTGTGGGACAGTGTCCATGGAGTTTATCCCAGTGTGGGACAGTGTATTTGGAGTTTATCCCAGTGTGGGACAGTGTCCATGGAGTTTATCCCAGTGTGGGACAGTGTCCATGGAGTTTATCCCAGCGTGGACACTGTCCATGGAGTTTATTCCAGTGTGGGGCAGTGTCCATGGAGTTTATACCAGTGTGGGACAGTGTCCATGGAGTTTATACCAGTGTGGGACAGTGTCCGTGGAGTTTATCCCAGTATGGGACAATGTCCGTGGAGTTTATCCCAGTGTGGGACAATGTCCGTGGAGTTTATCCAATGTGGGACAATGTCCGTAGAGTTTATCCCAGTGTGGGACAGTGCCCATGGAGTTTATCCCAGTGTGGACACTGTCCATGGAGTTTATTCCAGTGTGGAACAGTGTCCATGGAGTTTATCCCAGTGTGGGACAGTGTCGATGTAGTTTATACCAGTGTGGGACAGTGTCCATGGAGTTTATCCCAGTGTGGGACAATGTCCGTGGAGTTTATCCCAGTGTGGGACAGTGTCCATGGAGTTTATCCCAGTGTGGGACAATGTCGTGGAGTTTATCCTAGTTTGGGACAATGTCCGTGGAGTTTATCCCAGTGTGGGACAGTGTCCATGGAGTTTATCCCAGTGTGGACAGCACACGTGGAATTTATCCCAGTGTGGACAGTGTCCATGGAGTTTACCCTAGTGTGGGACAGTGTCTGTGGAGTTTTTCTCAGTGAGGACTTTGCCCATGGAGTTTATCCCAGTGTGGACACTGTCCATGGAGTTTATCCCAGTGTGGGACAGTGTCCATGGAGTTTATCCCAGTGTGGGCACTGTCCATGGAGTTTATTCCAGTGTGGGACAGTGTCCATGGAGTTTATACCAGTGTGGGACAGTGTCCATGGAGTTTATCCCAGTGTGGGACAGTGTCCATGGAGTTTATCCCAGTGTGGGACAATGTCTGTGGAGTTTATCCCAGTGTGGGACAGTGTCCATGGAGTTTATCCCAGTGTGGGACAATGTCGTGGAGTTTATCCTAGTGTGGGACAATGTCCGTGGAGTTTATCCCAGTGTGGGACAGTGCCCATGGAGTTTATCCCAGTGTGGGACAGTGTCCATGGAGTTTATCCCAGTGTGGACAGCATTCGTGGATTTTATCCCAGTGTGGACAGTGTCCATGGAGTTTACCCCAGTGTGGGACAGTGTCTGTGGAGTTTTTCTCAGTGAGGACTTTGCCCATGGAGTTTATCCCAGTGTGGACAGTGTCCATGGAGTTTATCCCAGTGTGGGACAATGTATATGGAGTTTATCCCAATGTGGGATAGTGTCCTTGGAGTTTATCCCAGTGTGGGCACTGTCCATGGAGTTTATACCAGTGTGGGACAGTGTCCATGGAGTTTATCCCAGTGTGGGACAGTGTCCATGGAGTTTATCCCAGTGTGGGACAATGTCTGTGGAGTTTATCCCAGTGTGGGACAGTGTCCATGGAGTTTATCCCAGTGTGGGACAATGTCGTGGAGTTTATCCTAGTGTGGGACAATGTCCGTGGAGTTTATCCCAGTGTGGGACAGTGCCCATGGAGTTTATCCCAGTGTGGGACAGTGTCCATGGAGTTTATCCCAGTGTGGACAGCATTCGTGGAATTTATCCCAGTGTGGACAGTGTCCATGGAGTTTACCCCAGTGTGGGACAGTGTCTGTGGAGTTTTTCTCAGTGAGGACTTTGCCCATGGAGTTTATCCCAGTGTGGACACTGTCCATGGAGTTTATCCCAGTGTGGGACAGTGTCCATGGAGTTTATCCCAGTGTGGGCACTGTCCATGGAGTTTATTCCAGTGTGGGACAGTGTCCATGGAGTTTATACCAGTGTGGGACAGTGTCCATGGAGTTTATCCCAGTGTGGGACAGTGTCCATGGAGTTTATCCCAGTGTGGGACAATGTCCGTGGAGTTTATCCCAGTGTGGGACAGTGTCCATGGAGTTTATCCCAGTGTGGGACAATGTCCGTGGAGCTTATCCTAGAGTGGGACAATGTCCGTGGAGTTTATCCCAATGTGGGATAGTGTCCTTGGAGTTTATCCCAGTGTGGGACAGTGTCCATGGAGTTTATCCCAGTGTGGGACAGTGCCCATGGAGTTTATCCCAGTGTGGGACAGTATCTATGCAGTTTATCCCAGTGTGGGACTGTGTATATGGAGTTTATCCCAATGTGGGATAGTGTCCTTGGGGTTTATCCCAGTGTGGACAGTGTCCATGGAGTTTATCCCAGTGTGGGACAATGTATATGGAGTTTATCCCAATGTGGGATAGTGTCCTTGGAGTTTATCCCAGTGTGGACAATGTCCATGGAGTTTACCCCAGTGTGGGACAGTGTCCATGGAGTTTATCCCAGTGTGGACAGTGTCCATGGAGTTTATCCCAGTGTGGGACAGTGTCTGTGGAGTTTTTCTCAGTGTGGACAGTGTCCATGGAGTTTATCCCAGTGTGGGACAGTATCCATGGATTTTATCCCAGTGTGGGACAGTATCCATGGAGTTTATCCCAGTTTGGGACAGTATCTATGGAGTTTATCCCAGTGTGGGACAGTGTCCATGGAGTTTATCCCACTGTGGACAGTGTCCATGGAGTTTATCCCAGTGTGGGACTGTGTCCATGGAGTTTATCCCACTGTGGACAGTATCCATGGAGTTTATCCCAGTGTGGGACAGTGTCCATGGAGTTTATCCCACTGTGGATAGTGTCCATGGAGTTTATCCCAGTGTGTGACAGTGTCCATGGAGTTTATCCCAGTGCGGGACACTGTCTGTGCTGTTTATCCCAGTGTGGGACAGTGTCCGTGGATTTTATCCCAGTGTGGGCATAGCCTCAGGGAGAGGAAGAGACTAATCTTGTAAAGTGCTGGAATGATGCTCGGGATTTTAAATGCCTTTGAATTAGTGGGCTGACTTCAGACTGAAAGCAATCCTGCCTCCTCCGTGCCATCCACTTTCTTTAAGTGATACCACAACATGTCTTTTGTATCTCTCTGAAGTACAGAAGAATATTTGTATCAGATCACTTCCTCTAAAACCCTGATGTGCAACATCCGCTGTGTTGTAACAAGTTTACTGGCAGCGTTACAATCAGGACCCGTTCAGTTGCCAAACCACAACCCAAAATAAAGCAGCTAACCAGCTCCCTGGACAGCTGTAAGATAAATAGCCCAACACCGAGGCACAGAGACCTGACACATTCAGTTCAATCCCTGGCCTTCAGCTAACCCTAGGATAGGGGCTGTAAGACTCTGACAAACTCTCCCAATTGCAGTGGGTATGTAGCTATCGGAGACAGTTTGAGTATGTTGCACTCAAAATGTGATGCTCTGCAAGCTGAATAGCCTGGCAACATTTGCTGCCTGGGCTCTGAATGAACAGTGGCCTCGTGCGTTAACGTATTGGCTGTTGAGGGAAGGGGCCTTTTACATATATAGTTTAAATTCTCCCTTGTGACTCGATTTCCTCAAATTTAGCACCTCCCTTTCAGAGGTGCAGTTAAACTTTACAAGGGTGTTCTCGGGATGTGGAATGGGTCATGAGACCCAGTTTTACTCTCTTCCTTTTTGTCTGTCTCTCTCTGAAATTTGCTAGCCTGATCTTTATGTTAAAATCCTCTCTCTCTCTCTCTCTCTCTCTCTCTCTCCCTTTCCCAATACTTGTCAATTCATCACTCTGCCCCTATGTTGAAATTAAAACTGCCTCCCACTTCAATTCATTCTTCCTCAACAGCTCCAAACACTGGAACGCTCTCAGCATTCCCATCCTCCTACATGCCGTTGGCTTCAAAAACTTAAACTCACTGTCACCTGATTCCTTCTTCCCAATTTTTAAAATCCCTTTTCCAACCCTTTCCGTGGCACCATTGTGACAGAGCCCAACCCTATCATTCAGCTTCTTTGGAATTAATATTCACCGGGCTTTATTGGAACACTGCTACTCACCCCTCCCCTACCACACGCAGCCGGCCCCAGCACAGCCCCGGAAATTCATAGACCCTGCCCTTCCATCCCCACGACACACTCCCCACATCAATCACCCATCCGACACTCATGCCCTCTCAACATTCACGACCACCCGAAACTCAGCGCCTCCATTCGAAGGTCAGGAACGGAGCTGTTTGCTGATGAAAAACCATTGAATTGAGTTCCATTCAAAACTCCTGGGATAATGAAGCAGTCCATGTCAGCCTAAAACAGGATCTGGGTAACACCTGGACGTGGGCTGACAAGTAACACAAATTTGCACAAAACAAATTCCCAAGTTATGACCATCCCCTACAAGAGACAGCTCAGCCATCTCCTTTTGACCATCAATAGCATCAACCAGCATCACGTTCCACCCCATTGGAATGTTAGGGATTATCACGGACCATAAACTGAACAAGACCAATCATATCAACACTGTGGCCACAAGACTGCACCAGGAGCTGGCTAACGCTGATCAAAGGTTCACCTTCTGAATTTACAAAGCTTCCGCAGTATTTATAAGACTCCAGTCAACAGTATGATGGAAACTCACCTTCATCTGGACAAGAACACAACACAGTTCAAGCAGTTTGAAACCATCTTGGACAGAACAGTTCACTCTTGATCACTGCCCCCACCATCAGACAATATCCACCCCTCCCCGACTGATGCAGCGTGGGTGCGATGTGTACAATCTAAAAGGATGCACTGCAGCAACTTGCCAAGGTTACTTCAGTAGCGCCTCCCTCCATTGTAAACCCTCTCACCGACTATCAAGAATTGTAATATCACAAGAGCACCAGCACTTCCCAGCTCTTTTTCAAGTCTCTCACCATCCTAACTTGGACATATGTCACTGTTTCATCATAATCACTGGGTCAAAATCCTGGAACTCCCTCCCTAACAGCACTGTGGGTGTACCTACACCACATGGACTGCAGCGGTTCAAGAAGGCAGCTCACCACCATCTTCTCAAGGGCAACTAGGGATGGGCAATAAACGCTGGCCCAGCCAGCGAAGCCCACATCTCAAGAATAATCAAAAAACGCAAGTATACATGGACCAGGACTTTTAGGGTGAGGGGGTTTTCCTTCCCACCATCCCAGAGGTCAGCCACAAACACAACCCCGCTGACACTGCCTGCCCTGCAGCCATTCCACCCTCCAACAAGTTTTAATTGGCTGGAGGCAGGACTTCCGACCCTCACTTGGGAGGAAGTCCTGCCTCAGAGAGCTGTTGGCCAATCCGAATGGCCAGCAGCTCTCTGGTCCCGGCAGCTCCAGAGGCTGCAGTGGCCAGGACTGGGGCTGCATGCCATCCCTAGATGCCAAGGCCAGGATATGGAGGTCGGCGATTAGTGGGGGGGGGGGGGGGGTGCTGCTCGCCGATGCGTAAAATGATGCCGTGCGGAACTCCCAACGTCACTGCGCCTCAGTTAAATGTTCAGGTTGGTGGGGGCGCAGCCAAGTCAGCTGTGCACCCTCCGACCTGTCAATGGCCAATTGAGGCCATTTACAAACTAATTCAAGTAATTAATGGACCTGCCCGTCCAACCTTAAGGCCGGGAGCCCTGGCGGGCTTCAGGAAAGGCATGAAAACCTCATCCACCGGGCGGGATGAGGTTTCAGGAGGGATTTAAAAAGTTTGATAAAAAGTTAAATAAAAGCTTGATTTAAAGTGATGGACATGTCCCAACTTATGCGACTGTGTCACATGAGGGGACATGTCAGGGAAATTTTATTTTTGTACATTGACCATTTTTAAATTTGGCGCCGATCTCCCTGAGGCAGCACTTAGCCTCAGGGAGGTGAGTGCTCTCCTTCGTGTGCATGCGCAAAAGAGCACACTCCCGGCTGAGGGAATTCCCCTTCCAGGCCAGACAAGGAGCCGCGCTTCTGTGTGGACCTCACGCTGGGCGGGCCTTAATTGGCCCACCCATGTAAAATGGCGGTGCACCCCCAATAGGGGGCACCGATCGGAGGCGCCCCTGCTCATGCCCACTCCTGCACTCCCCGACGGGGGCGGGGGGAAATTCTTCCCTAAGTCCCAGGAGTCCAGGACCAGGTAAGTGTGGGGGTCTCATGGCGAGGAGGGGAGGTGAGGCCCAGGGGGATGGGACTGTTGGTGGAGTGGCCAGTTGTGGAGGGAACGCCTGCAGGGACCAGACCATCTGGGGGGGGCAGCTGATCTTAAGAGGAGGCTGCTGATGGAGGCGCTCACCCCACCCCACCCCAACTTGTCCCACCCTACCCCACCCCCAACCCCCCCCCACCCCCCCCAGCCCCCGAGGCCTGAATAGGGTTACTCTTTGGGCTTACACCCTGCCGCTGAACTCCTCCTGCCAGCCTGAAAATTGAGGTTTGGTGGGGTGGGTGGGAAATGGTCCTTAGGAGGTCAATAATTGGCCATTCGGGGCAGGCTAGCCTAGGCCTAGCCTCTCCCAGTGCAAAGTTGTGGAGAGATCAGGGTGGGAGGGAGCCCGGCGGGTAGGTCATCCAAAATATTTTTTACAGTCGCACCCCCACCTACAACTGTACTGGTGGGGGAATGTAAGATTCTGCCCATGAGTTCCATACAACCTAAGGGAGCTTAGAGGGACAAAGGTTCTTTTTTCCGAAGTATATTGTTAAGTCATTGAGTTTTTGCAACAGACCAGTAGCTGTTAGGATCAGTTGTCTCCTGCTAGTCCACAAGTTATCAAATTTATCAAAATAATCTCACAGTTTCTCATAGTTGGATTGAAGCTCACAGTCATTAGGTTGTTGTGCCCGGTCCTGCAGCATGAAGCAGAGTGGAAATCAAATTTTGGAATCTGCCTCGTAGCTTTTCACCGCTCTGCCTCCAAATATTTGGGTGCCTCTCTTAATTCTTGGTGAACAGAAGCAGAAGCAATACTTGAGGTGCAGTCTGACTAGCTACTAAAATGTTTGCTCACAACTTCCTCTGACTTTTACTCCACGCTATTGACCGCATGGTTCAAAATCCTATTGGCTTTGTTGATTGGTTTGAAATGCAAAATGTTGATTCTGCTGAAACTCCAAAGTGTCTTTCATCACTGTCCTTCCCTTTTTCGAGACCATTCATATCGTATGTGTATTCACTACATTTCCTTCACATTTGCCTGCACTAAATTTTAACTGCCACTGATCTGATCTGAATATTTTATATAATTTTGGGCCATTTATGTTGATTCCACTGATCCTCCAAGTGAGGTCAATTGTATTGCTGTTCTGAGTTCAAAATTAGAACCAGTGATCGGCCATTTAGGACTGAGATGAGGAGAAACCTCTTCACTCAGAGGGTGGTGAACCTGTGGAATTCTCTACCACAGGAGGCTGTGAAGTCACTGAATATACTTAAGAAGGAAATCGATAGATTTCTAGACTCTAAAGGCATCGAGGGGTATGGGGAGAGAACGAAAGTATGGCATTGAGATAGAGGGATCAGCCATGATCATATTGAATGGTGGAGCAGGCTCAAGGAGCTGAATTACCTATTCCTGCTCCTAGTTTCTATGTTTCTATGTTTTACATCAAAGCCACATCATAATTCTGTCCCCGTTGCCAAAATTCCTCCAAAGTGGGGAGGTGGTTGTGTAGTGGTATTGTCACTGGACTGGTTTTTTCTAGGGAGCCAGGGTAATGCTGGGGACCCAGGTTCAAATCCCACCACAGCAGATAGTGAAATTTGAATTCAATCATTAATTTCATTTGAATTAAAAGTTAACAAAGCCATTGTCAAATGTAAAAATTCATCTGGTTCATTAATGCCCTAAAGGGAAGGAAATCTGCCATCCTTTTCTGGTCTGGCCTACATGTGACTCCAGACCCACAGCAATGTGGTTGACTCTTAAATATGCCCTGAACAAGAGGCAGTTAGGGATGGGCAATAAATGCTGGCCTGACCAGTGATGCCCACATCCCATGAATGAATAAGAATAAACCAGGCTTTCTACACTTCAGTCAATTGCTTACCCATACCGGAGATTTATTCTGAATCACCACAACTCTCTGGCTTACTCTGCCTCACAAGGAATTTTACCAAAGGCTCATTACATTGATTTTTGACTCCCTATAGTAACCTGGTGGAACAGATAGAGCCCACCTGATTTCTGTTCCATTGCTTTTCAGTCTGCCAGATTACTTCCCAGGTGTTGATGGTCGACATTCTCTCTCTCTCTCTCTCTATATTATATACATTGCCAGGATGTCACTTCCTCCAGAAGAATCTCTGACTCCTAGATCCCTGTTGTTCATTTTTTATTCATGGGATGTGGGCATCATTGGCAAGGCCACATTTTTTGCCCACCCCGAATGCCCTTGAGAAGCTGGCGATGAGGGTTAGGGTTAGGCATGACGTGCTAGATCATTTCAGAGAGCAGATAAGCATCAATCACACTGCCAGGGGTCTGGACTTCCACACATGCCAGACCCGGTAAGAATGGCAGATTTCATTCTCTAAAGGACATAAGTGAACCAGATAGTTTTTAAAATGATAATCCACTTGTTATATGGTCACCATTACTGACAACTGCTTTTCATTTCAGATTTAATTAATTCATTGAATTCAAATTGGCCAGCTGCTGTGGTGAGATTTGAACTCTTCTCCGGATCATTAGTCATTTAAGCTTGGGCTGACAAGTGGCAAGTAACATTTGCGCCACACAAGTGCCAGGCAATGACCATCTCCAACAATACAGAATCTAACCATCTACCCTTGACATTCAATGGGATTACCATCACTGAATCCCCCACAATCAACATCCTGTGGGTTAGCATTGACCAGGCACTGAACTGGACCAGCCATATAAATCTTGTGGATACAAGAGCAGATCAGAGGCTGGGAATTCTGCAGAGAGTAGCTCACCTCCTGACTCCCCAAAGCCTGTCCACTATTTACAAAGCACAAGTCAGGGGTGTGATGGAATACTCTCCACTTGCCTGGATGAGATCAGCTCCCAAAACACTCAAGGAGTTTGACACCATTCAGGACAAGGCAACCTGCTTGATTGGCACCACATCCACAAACATTCACTCCCTCTAACGCCGATGCACAGTAGCAGCAGTGTGTACCATCTACAAGATGCACTGCAGGAATTCACCAAGGCTCCTTAGACAGCACCTTCCAAACTCAACAGCTGCCATCTAGAAGGTCAAGGGCAGCAGATAGATGGGAACACCACCACCTGGAAGTTCCCCTCCAAGTCACTCATCATCCTGACTTGAAAATATATCACCATTCCTTCACTGTCGCTGGGTCGAAATCCTGGAACTCCCTTGCTAACAGCACTGTGGGTGTACCTACACCACATGGACTGCAGCGGTTCAAGAAGACAGCTCAGCACCACTTTCTCAAGGGCAGTTAGGGATGGGCAATAAGTGCTGGCCCAGGCAGTGAAGCTCACATCCCGTGAAAGAAAAGAAAAGTCCAGGCCTCTGGATTACTAGTCCAGTAAAATTACCGCTATACTACCATCACTCATCATTCATCAATAACTTTATTAACCATCAACTTGGAGAGCAAAACTAACTCCTGCCTTCTGTTCTCCAATACCAACCTTCTACTTAAACTCCTCTCTTCACCCCCTTACCCTCAACAAGTGGGGGGAGTTCATGAACTTCCTTGTCCTTAAAATTGCACCCTTCTATTCAGCTGTCTCTGTCATGTGGCCCCTCCAATTGCCCACCAAGCCAAACTTCCCCCTACTCCAGCCTGGAAGCAACATCTCCCTAATTTTCTTCTTTTTCTCCTCATGTCCTCTCCAAGCTCAACTTGTCCATGAGACTCACCCCCTGCTGCCTCGACTTCATTCGCATTGACATTTTAACCACCCTTCCTGACCCTCATTTGCTGATATTGTAGACAGTTCCTTAGCTATTGTACTGCTGTCTTTCAAGACCACTGCCATTATCACTTTCCCCAAAAAACCCACCTTTGACCCAACTGCGTTTGCAAGTTCCCACTCCATCTCCAGTCTCACCTTCCTCTCCAAAGTGCTTGAACGCACTGTCACCTCCCAAATCCAAGTCCATCTTCCTCACGACTACACGTTGAAACCTGTATAATTAGCTTTTTTCCCTGTAACAGCACAGAAATTATCCAAACCAAAGTCACAAAAAAACTTATCATTGCTCATTATCATGGTGCATTATCCCTCCTTGTCCTTCCTGACTTCTCAGCTGCCTTAAACACAAACAACCACACCAGCCTCCTCGCAACACCTTTCCTCCACTGCCTGATTCAGTGGGACTGCTCTTGCTTGGTTGCTACCCATCACCTACTAATTTGTAGCCAGAACATCCCATAATTAGCTTCTCTTCCCTCTCCTCATCATTACCACTGGAGTCTCCTAGGTTTCTATCCTTGAGGTCCTCCCTCTTCCTCATCTACACACTATCCCTTGGTGTCACCTATTAAGTCGATCCCAAGCCAGTTGGTGAAGTACGAAACTAGACATTAGTACTTTTCTTGATAGTAGGTTTATTTAAATAATGCAGTATTACATATGTCTGCTTCCTACCTGCCATCCCCATATCCCAACAGTCTTTCTTTATAAGTGCTCTAGTTACTGAATTAAACAATTCCCCCTCACCTGTGTATCTTAACAATATAATTAATGTTCCATTAAAAATTTAATCTCTAGACATGTCAGTTCTTACACGTACACTGGTGAAACCTAATGTTATCTCTCCGCCACCTCTCTGGACCCCTCCACTGTCTCAGTGTCCTCAGGCTATGTGTCTGAAATTGGGCTGCTTCACTTCTTTCACACAGCGAGTTGTTGTAATCTGGAATGCGCTGCCTGAAAAGGTGGTGGAAGCAGTTCAATAGTATCTTTAAAAAAGGAATTGGATATATATCTGAAATGGGAAAAATTTACAAGGCTATGAGCAGGAAAATGGAACTAACTGGTAGCACAGGCACAATGGACAGAATGGCCTCCTCCTGTGCTGTATCATTCTATGATCCTATTCAATTCATAATGGAAGAGACACCAGGTCAAAGGCAGTGCACTGCCTTGAACCCAAAATGTACCGTTTCTCAGTCAGATCCCAGTATTTCTTCCTGTCCCAAACAGTTGTAGCAATATATTGCAAAAGCCAGCTGTCATTCACCCAGCCCCCACTGAGCTGCCAAGCAACCAGTGAGCACAGGGAGAATGTTGCAAGAGAAAAGAGCACAGCACAATCCAATTCTGAGTCCAGTGGGTTAGTGGCTGCTCCAGATGTTGGGCTTTTAGATCAGCCATGATCTCATTGAATGGCGGAGCAGGCTTGAGGGGCCAAGTGGCCTACTCCTGCTCCTAATGCCTATGTCCGTACGCTTAACCCCTTCCTCACCAGATCCTTTAAAGCTGATTCCACACGGCTCCGGCGTTGATTTTGTTAGTGCTCATGCTGACAGCCCGTCTCGCTTCTCCTCCTTTGACGCAAAACATTTCCCAGGGAAAAGTAAACAAAGCACATTGAAATATTTGTATTCTGTTGTGCTGCACAGTTACCGCACTGACTTCTTCCGACTCCCCTGGCCTTATGAAATGAAGCATGGAAAGTCCAGTCACATTAAAACAGAAATGCAATTCCAAAGGATTCTACCAGCTCCCTCTGTACCTGACTGTCTCCCCTCAGGTGAGGACACTCCCAGTTGCTGCACTATGTGACCATGACTTGGATGACACTCCATATGCAAGGAGTTTGATGACTATTTCATTGGAAAAGTTAAGCACCAATAACTTGCTGGCCTAGCATTCAATTGTGCAATAAATATGCCCAGAGGCTCTCTGCTACCTGCTGGATACAATATCCCAAATATCGCTCATGATTAGAACCAGTGAAAGCAAAATGATTGGTAACTTACCCCCTGGGAATACAATGAACCCATTCACAATCGAGCAACACTAATGTGAGAGCTTTATACTGTATCTGATATCCTATATCTGATATCTTATAGATAAGCACAACCTATGGTACCCAATATCCTATAGGCAAGACAGTGCACACAACCCAAGCATCCTATAGGCAAAACTGCCCATAATACACAAAATCCTACAGATACAACCAATAGTAGCACCAGGCATCCTGTAGATAAAAAGCCCATAGGACTGAGTGTTCTATAGTTATTGCCTCATATTGGCCCAATCTTCTTGTTCAGCTAAATGTTAAAGACCCCGTGGAATCTTCTGCTCTCCCTGTTGGTGAGCGTGGAGGTGGGACGAGTGTGTAATCAAGCAGGATGGTGACGTACCAGATCCTCGCTGCCTTCCTGCCTTTGTCCAAATTACATTCTGGGCGAGAATCCATTGGTCGACCTTCCCGGCCCACCACCTTTTGTGGCCCATTAATAACCACTTAAAAGCTTCATCCAGCTGCAGCCTCCAGCGAGGAGCGGGGAGGGTTCCCTTGATCAAAGTCACTCAGTGCCTGATCAAGGAACTCAACATCGAGAAGGGGGAGCCTGCTCATAGCTGTCCTTCTGCCCTTGCTGCCAACCTTCCTTCACCCTTCACCCACCCCCACAAAATCCACCCCCCCACAACCTTAAAGCATTTACATGGGGCCTGGGTTGCTCCACGGTCCTGGGACTCTGGTCGGTGGTTTTCCTACAGCAGTCACTGCCTACCGTGTGGCACTGCTGAGTACAAGGGCTGCCGACCTCTGATTGGCCAGCAGCTCTCGGTAAGGCAAGACTTTCATCCCTTGGTCTTGGCTCCAGGGGAAGGCACACGCCACTGCCCGATTAGCTCGTGGTTTGGCGGGCCTTCCCAAAAAGAGGGAGGATGGTCCTCTCAGTAACCCTCCAGTCGGCCGACCATCCAACGCCTCAACAAAATTCCATCCCATGATGCTATTTGGAATGGAATACCCTATTATCCTATTGCCAAATAACCTACCTCACCCAAACTGCAAGTACATTAACTGATGATTCATCTCACGGTTGGAAAGCAAAGAAAACTTGTACTTCACAACCTCAGATGTTCCAAAGTGTTTTACAACCAATGAAGTATATTTGAAATCTGGGAAATGTGGCAGTGAATTTTGCACAGAGCAAGATCCCACAAACAGTACTGTCATAATGAGCAAATAATCTGTTTTTTGGTGAAATTGAGGAATAATTTTGGTCAGAACATCAGGAAGAATCGCCCTGCTCATGTTCAAAGGAGTGCAATGGAATCTTTAGAGTCTAACTGAGAGGGAAGACTGGCCTTTGGTAATATCTCATCTGAAGACGGCACTTCCAACAGTGCAGCATTCCCTCAATGTAGTACTGGGGGTTTTAGCTTAGATTTGTCTCCAGGGCAGGACTTGAACTCATGGCCTTTTGACTCAGAGGTTGTGGGATCTTACTGTGTTCAAGATGGCTCCTGCAATTGGCTACATAACAAGAGTAACTGGATGTCAAAATGATGCAAGGTGAAGTGATTTCGGATGTTTCTACGAGATACAGCAAGGTGTCATGTGAATGGAAATTTCTCCTTTTGATTTTCAGGTATCAACATGTCAGGAGACATTAAATTACCGGGCCTCATTACAAGTTTAATTGTGTATATCATGACTGGTAAAATAAGATAATGTCCCTGATTTTCCTGAAGCTGGATTATTGTTGAATTTTTAAAAGCGCTATGAAAAAGACTCTCTTTCTGCCATTTAACAGCTAACAACCTGTCATTGTTATATTTCAAACATTCACATGTCATGGTGTGTAGGCCAAGAATTAGTACAATGGGTGAGTTGCAAGATCAGTGATAAAATCATAAATTCATAGAATCTTACAGCACTGAAGGAGGCCATTTGGCCCACATTGCCTGTGCTGTCTCTTTGAGTATCAGCACCCCCCCACCCCACCCCCTGTTTTTTCCCCATTACCCTGCAAGATTTTCCCTTTCAAGTATTTTTCCAGTTCCCCTTTGAAGGTTCCTATTGAATCTGCTTCCAACAGCTTTCCATGCAGTGCATTCTAGATCACAACAACTCTCTGCTGTTTCATTGTGTTGTTGGGGTCTAGACAAGGGTTCGGGAGATTGTCTATTTTCCCACAGTATGCTGTTCGAGTCTGTAGTTTCCCAAACCATTACTCTTTGTTTACAGCAAGTGTTTACACATTTGGACCTCTACACGAGGTTGAAGGTTCTCCTCCTTCAAGATCTCTCTTATGTCTCAGTCATGTGATCTGACATCATTATTACATCAGCATCATGCATACATCTGATGTTAATCCTTTAGCCTGCATCTGTGTAAAACATTCGCCACATCTCCCCTCTAGTTCTTTTGCCAATTACTTTAAACCTGTTTTCTCTGGTTGCTGACCACTGGAAACAGTTTTTGAATACTTACTTTATCAAAACCCTTCATGGTTTTGAACACATCTCTACCAAAAAATCCTCACTTAACCTTCTCTGCTCTAAAGAGAACAATCCCAGCTTTTCCAGTCTCTCCACATGACTGAAGTCCCTCATTCCTTTTGCATCCTAGTAAATCTCCTCTGCATCCTCTCCAAAGTTTTGACATCTTTCAGGGCATATGGTGCTCCAAATGTTACACAATACTCAGGCTGAGAGCTAAACAATGACTTATTTAACATCATTCCCTTCTTTTTGTACTGTATGCCTCTATTTACAAAGCCCTCGATCCTTGACGCTTTTAAAAAGCCTTTTCAACTTGTCCTGTCACCTTCAAAGATTTGTACACGTACACTCACAGGTCTCTGTTCTTGCAACTCCTTTAATATTATAGACGTTGTTTATATTGTCTTTCTTGTTCTTGCTACCAAAATGCAGTACTTTGTCCCTGGTCTGTGTGCTCCTGGTTCAAGCCAGGTTGAGCCTCACAGGCACAGGGTAAAGGCCGATACTTCCCCTAAGAAAGGCAAAACCGGAAGTTCTTTGTTGGTGCTGCGTCTCCCACCCATGAACAGAGAATTGCTGGAGATGCTTAATGGACTTTTCAGTAGGAACTAGTAAGGGCAGTAGCTGAGAGCAAAAATAGAGACCTTAACACTTTTAAAAAGAAATGCAAACACCCTGAGTGTACAATAACTATGAACAGATGTTTATTTGAGACAGATTTCCTTCCTTTGGTGCAGATGCTGCCTGATACACTGGGGCAGATGTGGGGAGTACCGAGGGCATTCCTACTGATTCTTTCACAAAGGTTACAACCCACGGCAAATGCTTCCCATCTATAAACCCATCATAAGGAAGACATTGAGTGTTGGTATAATCTTGCCTCTAATGATTCATTAAATTACCAGGTTAAAGGAACAGCTATTGTCAACCCTGTAAGGACAATGTGATGAAACATGTGTAGACATAAAAATGCCAGAAGATCCTGCCACTTCAGCTCCCACCCGCTGCCATTGCTATGCTCCTCTTACTAAGATACTGACTCCCGCTGGTGGGCAGCAGCTCATGGCATCGCCAGGTGACCAGTTTTCATGAGTAGGGCCAAAGAGGTGAGTATCTTGCAGCCTATTTGAATATAGAAGGCATCACAGACATGGTCCAGTTCTAGCTTTGCCTGACACACACACGCACACTCTCTCTCTCTCTCACGCAGACACACACACACTCTCTCACACACACACACACTCTCTCTCTCTCTCACACAGACACACACTCTCTCCCTCACACACACACACACTCTCTCTCTCACATACACACACTCTCTCTCTCTCACACACACACACACTCTCTCTCTCACACACACACAAACACACTCTCTCTCACACACACACACTCTCTCACACACACACACTCTCTCACACACACAAACACACTCTCTCTCTCTCACACACAGTCTCCCTCTCTCACACACACAAACACACTCTCTCTCACACACAAACACACTCTTGCTCTCATACACACATACATACAGACACACACTCTCTCTCTCACACACACACTCTCTCACAAACACGCTCTCTCGCTCTCTCACACACACTCTCACACACTCTCTCTCCCTCACACACACACTCTCTCTTTCACACACTCTCTCTCTCACACACGCACACACTCTCACACACGCCTCTCTCTCTCACATACACGCACACACTCTCTCACACATGCACACACTCTCACACATGCTTTCTCTCTCACACACACACACTCTCTTTCACACTCACACACACTCCCTCTCTCACACACACACACTCTCTCACACACACAAACACACTCTCTCTCTCTCACACACAGTCTCCCTCTCTCACACACACAAACACACTCTCTCTCACACACAAACACACTCTTGCTCTCATTCACACATACATACAGACACACACTCTCTCTCTCACACACACACTCTCTCACAAACACGCTCTCTCGCTCTCTCACACACACTCTCACACACTCTCTCTCCCTCACACACACACTCTCTCTTTCACACACTCTCTCTCTCACACACGCACACACTCTCACACACGCCTCTCTCTCTCACACACACGCACACACTCTCTCACACATGCACACACTCTCACACATGCTTTCTCTCTCACACACACACACTCTCTTTCACACTCACACACACTCCCTCTCTCACACACAGACACACTCTGTCTCACAAACGCACACACTCTCACACACACACACTCTCTCTCACACATGCACACACTCTCTCACACATCCACACACCCTCACACATGCTCTCTCTCTCTCACACACACACACACACACTCTTTCACACACACACACACATTGTCTTTCTCACACACGCACACACTCTCTCTCACACATGCACACACTTTCTCTCACACACGCACACACTCTCACACACGCTCTCTCTCTCTCACACATGCACACACCCTCACACATGCTCTCTCTCTCACACACACACACACAAATACACACACACTCTCTCTCTCACACACACATATTCTCTCACACACGCACACACTCTCACACACACTCACTCACACATGCACACACTCTCTCACACATGCACACACCCTCACACATGCTCTCTCTCTCACACATACACACACTCTCTCTCACACACGCACACTCTCTCTCACACGCATACTCTCTCACACACACATACTCTCTCACACACACGCACACTGTCTCCACACATGCACATAGGCACACACTCTCACACACACTCTCTCTCTCCACACACACACACACACTCCCTCTCTCACACACACACACTCTCTCACACACGCTCTCTCTCTCTTTCACACACACTCTCCACACACACACGCTCTCTCCACACACACACTCTCTCTCCACACACACACGCTCTCTCCACACACACACGCTCTCTCCACACACTCACACTCTCTCTCTCACACATGCACACACTCTCTCACACATCCACACACCCTCACACATGCTCTCTCTCTCTCACACACACACACACACACTCTTTCACACACACACACACATTGTCTTTCTCACACACGCACACACTCTCTCTCACACATGCACACACTTTCTCTCACACACGCACACACTCTCACACACGCTCTCTCTCTCTCACACATGCACACACCCTCACACATGCTCTCTCTCACACACACACACACAAATACACACACACTCTCTCTCTCACACACACATATTCTCTCACACACGCACACACTCTCACACACACTCACTCACACATGCACACACTCTCTCACACATGCACACACCCTCACACATGCTCTCTCTCTCACACATACACACACTCTCTCTCACACACGCACACTCTCTCTCACACGCATACTCTCTCACACACACATACTCTCTCACACACACGCACACTGTCTCCACACATGCACATAGGCACACACTCTCACACACACTCTCTCTCTCCACACACACACACACACACTCCCTCTCTCACACACACACACTCTCTCACACACGCTCTCTCTCTCTTTCACACACACTCTCCACACACACACGCTCTCTCCACACACACACTCTCTCTCCACACACACACGCTCTCTCCACACACACACGCTCTCTCCACACACTCACACTCTCTCTCTCA
Source organism: Carcharodon carcharias (assembly GCF_017639515.1). NCBI lineage: Eukaryota > Metazoa > Chordata > Chondrichthyes > Lamniformes > Lamnidae > Carcharodon > Carcharodon carcharias. The sequence continues at coordinate 17,853,491 of NC_054475.1, forward strand.
CACATGCACACTCTCTCTCACACACACACACACAACTCTCACTCACACTTTCTCTCTCTCACACAATGTGTGTGTGTGTGTGTGTGTGCGTGTGTGTGAGTGTGTACTAATGTCCTTTAGGGAAGGAAATCTGCTATCCTCACCTGGTCAGGCCTACATGTGACTCCAGACCCACAGCAATGTGGTTGACTTTTAAAAATGCCCTCTGAGCAAGGTGATTAGGGAAGGGCAATAAATGCTAGCCCACATCTCATGAGTGAATAAAAAAAAAGTCTCTCACACACACAAACACTCTCTCACACACACACACTCACACTCTCTCACACCCCACCTCTCACAAATACACTCTCTCTTTCACACACAGTCTGTCTCTCACACATGCACACACCCTTTCTCTCTCACACAATCTCTCACACACACACTCTCTCACACACACTCTCTTGTACACACTCTCTCGCACACACACACTCTCTCAGATGCACACACTCTTTCTCTCACACACACACTCTCTCTCACAGACACAGACACACTCTCTCACACACATACACAATCACTTACACACGCACACACTCATGCACACACACAAACTCTCACACACACACATTCTCTCTTACACACACATGCTGTTTTTCTCTCTCACATACACACACTCTTTCTCTCAAACACACAATTTCTCTCTCTCACATACACAGCTCTTTCTCTCTCACACACTCACGCTCTCACACACACACATCCTCTCTCTCTCACACACACACATACAAACTCTCACACACACACAATCTCTTTCACACACACACACAGTTTTTCTCTCTCTCACATACGCACACAGCTCTTTCTCTCTCACACACACTCTCTCACACACACCCTCTCTCTCTCACTCACACAAATACACACATACAAACTCTCACATGTGCTCTTTCTCAGACACACACACTCTCTCACACACACTTTCTCACACATGCACACTTTTTTCTCTCTCACATACGCACACACTCTTTCTCTCTCACATGCACAATTTCTCTCTCTCACACACACTGCTCTTTCTCTCTCACACACACACTCACACACTCTCACACACATGCACACACTCACTCTCTCACATACACACCACTCTTTCTCTCTCACACGCAAAATTTCTCTCTCACACACACTCACACACACACTGCTCTTTCTCTCTCTCACACACTCTCACACACATGCACACACTCAATCTCTCACATACACACACACACTTTCACACACACATGCATTCTCTCTCACACACACACTCGCACACACTTTCACACAAACGCACACACACACTCTTTCTCTCACATACAGTCTCTCTCTCACACATGCACACACTTTCTCTCTTTCACACACACTCGCTCACACACAATCTCTCTCTCTCACACACAGACACACTTTTTTCTCTCTCACACACATGCACACACTCTTTCTCTCTTACACACACAATTTTTCTCTCTCTCACACACATTCACTCTCTCACACACACAAACACACACACGCACTTTCTCACACATGTACAGACATACAAACTCTCACACACACACACTGTTTCTCAGACACACACATTCTCTCACACACACATACTCTCTCACATGCACACACTTTTTTCTCTCTCACACACGCACACATTCTTTCTCTCTCTCACACACAATTTCTCTCACACACACTCACTGCTCTTTCTCTCTCTCTCACACATGCACACACACACTCTCACACACATGCACACACTCAATCTCACATACACACACACTTTCACACACACAGGCACTCTCTCACACACACACACACACTCATGCACACACTCTTTCTCTTAGATACAGTCTCTCTCTCACACATGCACACACATTTTCTCTCTCTCACACACACACTCTCTTACACACATTCTCTCTCTCTCACACATGGACATGCTCTTTTTCTCTCTCACACACACACTCACTCTCTCTCTCTTGCACACACACACACATGCACATGCACACACGCACACACAATCTGTCTCACACACGCACACACTCTTTTTCTCTCTCTCACACATGAACACGCTCTTTTTCTCTCTCACACATACACACACTCTTTCTCTCACACACACAATTTCTCTCTCACACACACACTCTCTCTCTCACACACACACATTCTCTCTCTCTCGCACACACACATGCACACACAATCTGTCTCACACATGCACACACTTTCTCTCTCGACACACAATTTCTCTCTCACACACACAAGCTCACACACACACTGCTCTTTCTCTCTCACACACACACACTCTTACACACATTCTCTCTCACACACACACTCTCTCTCACACATTCACAAAAACACACACATGCTCTCTCTCACACACTGTCTCACACATGCACGCATGCTCTCTCTGTCACACACACACTCTCACACACACACACTCTCACACACACACATGCACACACACACAAACTCTTGTACACAATCACACTCTCTCATGCACACACACACAAACACTTTCTCTCCCACATACACTCTCATACACTCCCTCATATAGAAGCACACACTCTCACTCATACAGATGCATGCACACAATTTCACACACACATGCACTCTCTCACACACTCACTTTTACACAAGCACTCTCTCACACACACCCACTTTCTCTCTCACACTCTCTCTCTCACACACACACAGATACACTCTCACACATGCACACACTCTCTTACACAGACATTTACATGCTTTGACACACACTCTCTCTCACACACACTTGCGCACACACACACAAACACACACACACACACACATTCGTACACTCATTTCAGGAAGCTCTACCTGAAAAAGTGGTTGGTAGCAAGCCAGCTATTTGACAAACTCTTACAGGGTTAAGGACAAAAAGTGGGAATGTGAGAGTAAACGTGACTACTTTTTCTATAGACCCAGCATAGGCAGGATAGGCTTCTGTGCTGTGAGTTTATACAATTTCATGGTTCGATGATAAAGGAGTTCAACAGGGTAGACACAGGGATGATGTTTCCATTTATGGCCGAGACCTAAACTGGAGGTTATAAATATACGATAGACATTAATAAATCCAGAAAGGATTTCAGGGGAAAGATCTCTACGCAGAGAGTGCTGAGAATGTGGAACTCACTGTCCCAGGCAGTAGTTAAGGTGAATGGTATAGAAGCATTTAAGGGAGTTAGATAAATACACAAGGGAGAAAGGAAAGGAGGAAACACTGATGAAGTGAATGAAGAGGAGTGGCAGGAGGTTAGTGCAGAGCATAAACATCCATATGGATCAGTTTAGCATATACAAGATCTCTCAGAGAAACTACAATTCACCAAGCTGTGTCAGGGCAGCAGTGAGTGAGGCAATGCAGGAGAGGGCGAGAGCTGAAGGTGGCATTAGCAGCTCTTGGATTTTTTTGCTTAAAGATGTCTTCAGCATGTGGCAAAAAGTATACTTACAAAACCACAAGAGATTGGGGTTAATTTTAGGAGAGCCGGTGCTGTAACTTTCCTGTGTGGGGCAATATTTCAGGAAATATGTTAACTGTTTAGTGCTGCTTTCATGGTCAGTTCCTGTTTTGTGTGGTTAATCTCCCAAACTCTCCGAACCATTTTAGGCTGCTGCCTCTTGCTGGGCTACAGGAACCCAGCTGCTCTTATGGCACGAGTGTCAAAGGCTCCCATTGTCCTGGGTTGTGTAAATGTGTACCTCAAGGTGCTTCTACATCTAAACTCAGATCCCCATCAATTCCTAGACATCTGGTAGAATAACAGCAACAATTTGCCTTTGTACACAATGCCTTTAATTCAAGCTGTTTCACAGCAGTGATACTAGGCAGAGTTTTACTCTAAGCCACATAGGCAGGTATTAGGCCAGGTAAGCAAAAGTTTGATCCAAGAGCTGGGTTTTAAGGAGTGTTTTAAAGGAGAGGGAAGTGGAGAGGCAGAGAGGTTTAGGGAGGGAATTCCAGAGCTTGGAGCAGCTGAAGGTACGCCTGCCAAAGGTGCAGCGATGGAAATCAAGAATGTGTAAGAGGCCAGAATTGGAGGAGTGCAGAGTTCTTGGAGGATTCTAGAGGCTGGAGGAGATTACAGAGATAGGGTGGGGCCAAACCGTGAGGGGCTTGGAAACAAGAAAGAGGATTTTAGATTGGGCTGTTGCCAGACCAGGGATCCTGATTTAGGACCTTTCCATGAATAAGATTACTGCTGTGAGCCATCATTTCCAACCCTCAAGGGCAAACAAATTCAAACTGGATACATCAGCGAATCATGAAAATGGAGGTTGACATGCATTGGGACAGCTCACTTTGTTGAAGGTTCTATGTAAGTGTAAGTTTTGGTGACCATGCTGGATTGCTGGGGTACAGAAGCTGTGTGTAACAGAGTGGTAGACTCCTCATTGCTCAGGCATGTCCAAGCTGTAAGGTGGTTTCAAAGGTCACATGTGCTGCAGCTGAATCTACGTTAAGAAAGCTGGTTTTGAACCGGGTTGGGGGGGGAGGTGCTGCTGTCCCACTCTCCCAGCTGCTTTCACCTGGATCCCGGAGGCGAGGAGGATCCAAGGCATCTGCGCAGCTTGCCAGCCGCAGTGAATGACAGGCAGAGGGTGTTTCTCTGCTTTTGCCTCTTCTTGCAGTCCATCAAGGGTTGCTCATCGTGGATTAGGCCATGATATCACTGTGGGACAAGGCGAGGGCACAGGCCCTAAGAAGTATCTCAGCCCAATGAGCAAAATGGGTCCTAGAAGCTACATGTCTGACCTCTTTACAGAGAGTTGCTGTTAATGCCCAATAGATGTGGAGTCCAGAAAAAAGGGGGAAATTTCAGCTTATAAAAGGATGTTTGCAGCTTATATATGGATATGTTGGCCATGGACAAGGTGCCGTGCAGGTTCACCAGAGTGATACTCGGACTAAACGAGTTAATTTCTAGCTCAGCTGTAGAAACGAGGTTTTTATTCCCTTCAGCCTAAGCAAAGGATTCAATCGGATAGAGAGAAAGAAACTATTTCCTCTTACGGCGGGAGGAGTCCAGAACAAAGGGGGCAGAATCTTACAGTTCGAGCCAGGTTGTTCGGGGGTGATGTCAGGAAGCACTTCTTCACACAGAGGGGAGTGGAAATCTGGAGACGGTCAATTGCAAATTTCAAAGCTGAGATTGATAGGTTTTTGTTGGGTAAGGAGATTAAGGGTTAACCATGGTGGGTAAATGGAGTTAATATCTAATAGAATGGCACATGGGTTCAAGGGGCAGGAAGTCCTCCTCCTGTTCCTACATTTAGAAGCCATTGCAGTGCTGTGTTGAATGATATTCTTCTAATGGTCCATGCCTGCTCCTTTTTGTTTGGCAGTCTGGCTGTTACCATATGCCTTGGCATCTCTGGGTTACACAGAGCAAAACCTCCTGATGTCCATCTATCGACTGCTTCTGGCACAGTAGGTGTGGGTATCAGGAAGAGCCAGGATTGAGTTTAGCTGTGAGGCCCGATATAGTTGAATAGACCACTTGGGTTCAAATTGGAAGGATGGCGAACTGAATGATGCATCACAAGGCCACAGCGTGAGCGGGGGTGCCCTGAAGAAAGGAGAGTGGAAAAAAATTGGAGAGAGAAAAAAAAACCTTTTTTTGAAGGAAGAATATTTTTCTTTGGGAGTTGGACCCGGCCCCAGATCAATAAAGTATTCCCTTAATATTTGCAGACATCACATGGCCGTCTGCAAAGCTAAACATTTTTCTTGGGCAGATCAGCCTGAGGAATAGCAAGATGTCAAAAGCACTGGTCTAAATTCCCGGCACATAACCAAACCTTGTCACTGACCAGCAGCACAGGCAGGCACCTGTGAAAAGGGGGTCAAGAACGTTTCACAGATGGACGGCTGAACTCAGAAATGACCAGTGCCAGCGAGGGCAGGCATAGACTTAACGGGCTAATGTTGGCCTTCAACAGCTGCGAGGGTAGGTGCACAGCAGGAATAATCTGATTGAATGGCAGAGCAGACTCGGGGAGCCGAATGGCCTGTTCCTATCAGAGGTAATAATGACTCAAAGGCATGTGCTAACCTGGTTATTTTAAATGGACACTTTGTAAAGAATCACAGAATTCTTACTGTGTAGAAGGAGGCCATTCGGCCCATCGTGTCTGCACCAGCTCTCTGAGCATTTTAACTTAGTACCAATCTCCTGCCTTTTCCCCATAACCCTGAACACTGTTTCTATTTAGATAATCATCCAATGCCCCCTTGAATGCCTCAATTAAACCTACCCCCACCACATTTCCAGACAGTTCATTCCAAACCCTGACTACTCTCCGTGTGAAAAAGTTTTGTCTCACCTCACATTTGCTCCTTTTGCAAAACACTTTAAAACTGTGCCCTCGGGTTCTCGATCTGTTCACAAACGGGAACAGTTTCTCCCTATCTACTCTGTCCAGGCCCTTCATTATTTTGAAAACTTCTATCAAGTCCCCTCTTAGCCTTCTCCTCTCCAAGGAAAACAGTCCCAATTCTCCAATCTTTCCTCATAATTGAAGTGTCTCATCCTGGAACCATTCTCGTAAGCCTCTTCTGCACTCTCTCCAATGTGTTCACATCCTGAGAAGGTAGGGAAATGAAATCTTGTAGTCAACAAGGACCCATGGATATCAGCAATGACAATTTCTAGGTATTAATGATTAGCAGCAACAAGACGAAGCTGTAATGACTCACACACTAACACTGGATAGAACCTTTCACACCCTCAAAGCTTCATAGCAATGAATTATTTTTGAAGTGGAGTCTTTGTTGTTCTGCAGTCAAGCTTAGCAGGTGAGTTATGTGCACAGCAAGATTCAGCATCAGTCAATATAGATTGACCAAATAATTGGAGGTGTTGACTGAGGGAGGAATGGGCTATGGGCCTAATGCTGGAAAATAGGATTAGAATAGTTAGGTACTTGTTTGACCAGCTCAGACTCGAGGGGCTGAAGGGCCTTTTTCTGTGCTATCAACCTCCATGACTCTAATGTTGGCCAAGGCATCAGGAAAACTGATCTTGAGATTCTGGCTTCAACCCACGACCTTCTGACTCAGAGAATGTGACAAACTGAGCCAAGCTTGCAATTTATTATCTTAAATTAGGAGCATCCTAACCTTTACTCTTTATGGGCCACAGAGGTCCCATGGGGCCACTGATGAAGGCTAAATCCAACTACCATTCACCTCGAAGGGTCATGAGGACTAGAAACGTCAACTCTTTTCTTCTCTGGACCTGCTGAGTTTTTCCAGGTAATTCTGTTTTTGTTTTGGATTTCCAGCATCCGCAGTTTTTTGTTTTTACCATTCACCTCAATCTACCTGCTCGTACTAACTAATCTAAAAAGGCGAATTATCGCAGGTGAATTGTCGACTGCTGTTAACATTAACACAATTGTTGAAGATTTCCACAACACAATTGGTTGATTCCCCTCCCCCCCACTACTCCTTTAGTGTTTGGGTTTAGGGATTTCTCCACCAACGAGGTAACCCAAACAGGACAAGCCAGCCAGTAAGGGATAGAGTTTCAGGTGCAGGCTCAGCTACCTATGTTGCATGAATCTGATTAACAAGTCTCCCAGGCCACCTTTGGCAGTCTGAGCATCCCCGGGTTAGAGTACAGTCAGGAACTTGCTCTGGGGACAGTGCAGACTTACACACCGTCACTGTTACATTTATTCAAAACCTCATCTTTTATCTGCACACACTCCATACTCAGCCCTGGGACAGTGAAAGAGAGACATAAACTGTAGATACCGAGGGGCAATTACAAAGTAATTCATTACACCAATGGCTCTAGACACTGGCAGAAACTGTGAGAGAAATAACTTAGAGCAATGGAATTGTCGCTCTGCGTTATAGGGTTTTACTCTGAGAACAGGAGGATTGCTGAAGGAAACCCCATCATAAAACAAAGCCTCACACTCTGTCCCCTCCCCTTTCTCCTCCCAGGGTAGGGTCAGCATCTCCCTAAAGCAGAAGATGAAACACATTCCATCAATGGTACTTGTCCTCAAACTGCCATCTTGGTTCTCCTTCATGGATAAGCGCAGCAGAGAACTTGCAGGAGGATAAGGGAAACGCCTTAGGGATGTCCTCAAAGCATTCCTGAAGAGCTCAAGCCTCTCCGCGGACTCATGGGAGTCCCTGACTTGCGACTGAAATGGAGAAGGCTCCCCCAGGAGCCACCAAACACATATGGACATATGAATTAGGAGCAGGAGTAGACCACTCGGCCCCTCGAGCCTGCTCCGCCATTCAATAAGATCATGGCTGATCTGATTGTAACCTCAACCCCACATTACTGACTACCCCTAATAACCTTTCACCCCCGTGTTAATCAACGATCTATCTAGCTCTACCTTAAAAATATTCAATGACTTTGCTGCCACCACCTTTTGAAGAAGAGTTCCAAAGACTCGCAGCCCTCTGAGGGAACTTCATTGGGGTCATGAGGAGGTGAAGTTGAGCCATCAAAGAGAGCACAACTTCCAACAACCCACGTCCTCAAATCTTCAAGCACCACTTGCCCCATATCCAGCAGAATCTGCAGGTCGCGCATTGGACTTATCAGCCGTTTCAGAACCCATCAAACCAGAGTGGAACCAATCGTCCTCGATCCAGGGATGGGGTTGGGGGGGGGGGGGGCGGGGGGGCTGCCAAAAAAAGCCAAAAGAGAAGGTCAGGCTCAGACCTGTGGTGTTGTTACTTTGTCTGGGGTCTGAGCAGGCAAGCAGAGAAAATGTGGCAGAGTGTAGAATGGGCGGCTGATTCATCATCGCAGACCTTGCAGTGGGGGATGAGGAGAATCTCAGCTCTGAAATGGATGGTGACTGAAGACTGATGAACAGTGTCTGAGTCACTCTATTTACTGGCTTTAACTGATGGAATTCCCGGACCTTTACGAGGGTTTTTGAGATTGAATTTTATGATTCCATACAATTTTTTGGTGAAAACCATAAATCAATGGCCTGAGGCATGTTTTGTCTGAGCAGACTAAGATAGATGACAGCAGAACACCTAACTTTCTTCTGCTATTTGGTAATGTAGATGGTTAATTTTATTTTGATTGACAGATGAGTCTTCTAGTCCAAAACTGGAAAGGTAGAACTCAGTGAAATTCTGTAATTACTGAATGACAGGGCACGTTGTATGGTCAGGATTCGACAGAAAGTTATTCCCTGCTTAACTGGTACTCCATCCACCATCGTAACCATTCACTCCCTCCACCACCGACACACAGCAGCAGCAGTGTGTACCACCTACAAGATGCACTGCTGAAAGTCATCAAGGCTCCCTCAACAGCACCTTCCAAACCTGCGACCACGACCATCTAGAAGGACAAGGGCAACAGACACATGGGAACACCCCTCCAAGTTCCCCTCCAAGTCACTCACCATCCTGACTTGGAAATATATCGCCGTTCCTTCACTGTCAAAATCCTGGAACTCCCTCCTTAACAGCACTGTGGGTGTACCTACACCACACAGACTGCAGCGGTTCAAGAAGGCAGCTCACCACCACCTTCTCAAGGGCAATTAGGGATGGGCAATAAATGCTGACCCAGCCAGCAAAGCCCACATCCCGTGAATGAATGTTAAAAAAAAACTATTGGGAGGGGAGTGGGGATGAAAAGGAAATCCAGTGAAATTCCTGTCTCTGATCATTTTCCAGTGTTCCAGAAGCATGAATATGAGGTAAGGACAGGATTGAATTTGGCTGTGATGCAATTGCAGTCAATTTCCCAGCCGTTTCACTACCTGGGCTAAATACCCAATGGCAACTGTAGAACTAGCTTTAAGAGTCAGCACTTGAAGGGCAGACAGGGAGAGAAAATAAAATATTTTTCAAATTGACAAACACTTTAAAGGCTGAATTCTCAGAGCCTCTTGCCTCCCATTTTACTATTTCTGCTCTTCCTTGTGGTCTTACGATACTCTCTACCTTAAAGAGGCCTCAAACAGACTGTTGTTCTGTTTGTGCTGGTTACCAGTGGTCGATTTTTCTATACGTTATCTGGGAAATTCAGTCATCACTTCCTCAGGATGTGCTGAGCAGACCAGTGAACAGCTCCTGTGGTTTTTAATGGGCTCGGGAGATATGGGGCAGCCTGCAGACATGAAGCTGTGTTTGTATTTTAGAACCATTCACCTCCCAGCCTCAGGGTTTGCAAATGGAAAAATATATCAATTTTCCCACTGATAAGTGCTCCTCTCCTGAAAGTGTTAACTTTACAGGTATTTGATACACTCTGGTTACCCCCTTCAATCCCCAATCTCATTCATCTTGTAGGAATAGTCTAATGGGGGATATCGCAGCCAAACCCAGTCCAGCTCCCCTCCAAAAGCCCACGTAGAAACCACCCCCCCCCCACCCATCCCCACCATGGACTGTGGCAGGGCACTGCCTGGATTTCTGCTACCAGCCCAGGGAAGCCAATGTTAATTTTAGCTCCTGTTCCATCAGTCACTCTGGTTTGGATCAGTTCCTGAAGCTGTGACTGATCAATCCGGGGTCTTCCTGGTTTACCTGATTCTGAATTACACGCCATCCCAGGCGAGGTGTGAACGCTGCCATTTCCACGAGCTGTCGGCATGCTCCTGTGTTAGGAGACAGGGGAAGAAGCCACGAGGTGAGATGACACTCACTGCTCCTGTCTGGATTACGTTGCTGTCTGAGAATGCAGGACGATATCGTTGATGGGGCTCTCTATCCCGAATCATTCCCAGATCCCCAATTCCACTGCTGTTAGGTCAACCCTGACAAATCTTAACCACAGGTTGAAAACACCTGTTTCTTAATTTGCAGGGCTGTGACTCCATTAGAATATTGTCCAATCTTGGAATTTAGACAAGAAGCACTTTCCTATCCGGCCTCTACCCTCTTCCTCACCCTCTCTCCCAGCCCCTTCCCTATTCCTTTTTCTCTTCTCCGGATTACAGCAGTTACACCCAGGACTGGGTGTAAGTCAAATTCCTGTGTGAAAGACTGCAATTTCGAGCTGAATGTTTATGTACATTGGAGTGTTCACTTTGGTCAAACTGGATTCAGGAGCCAACTGGCATTGGGTCCTGAAGACTCTTTGATGTTCTCCAAGATACACACAAGCAACTAAGAAACGGGAAGAGAAGGAATGGGTGGTACAGTGGATTGCAAAGCTGCCCTTTCACCTCAGGGACTTGGGTTTGAATCCAGACCAGACTGGGATGAAAGAACCCTCTCTTCACTGGCTGCTGGTATCCCAATGCAGATCTAGAGCCATGTCAAATTTGCTTCTGATCACAGTGAAAAACTCCCCATGATTTGCTGCCAACTAAATACTGATAAAAATGCTGATGTGTGAAACTCAGCTAGGGACAGGCCTCTCAAAAGGTTGCAATTTGGAATTAAGAGGTATTGTTTAAACATCTGTGCAGAAGGAGCTTTACTCTGTATCTAACCCCATGCTGTACCTGTCCTGGGAGTGTTTGATGGAGACAGTATAGAGGGAGCTTTATTCTGTATCTAACCCTGTGCTGTACCTGTCCTGGGAGTGTTTGCTGGGAACAGTGCAGCGGGACAATGTAGAAGGTGGCAGAAGACATAGATACTGTGTTGTTTGGAAGTTGGGAGAGGCAATAAAGCTGAGGGAATTAGTGGAAAGAGTTTCAGAGTACATGATGACCATTTGATCCAAACTTCTTTTCAAAAGGACAATTTCTATGGATGGTCCCTTTCTGCCATTTGATATTTTAGTTTCTGAACCTCAGTTTTTGTAACTGCTGCCTATATGCTTGTCAGCCAATTAGCGGAAGTCCTGTCATCTGTAGCCTTCAACATTCTTTCTTCTTTCGAACTTCTTGTTTTAATGATACATTGTTCCCATTCCCTTATTCTACTCACTGTTGCTGCTCCTCACTGCCTCACTGTCTCCAACATGAGCCCATTCCCTCCCAGGGACTGAGACTGTAGAACGAGTCTTCCAAGTTCCTCTAGCAAGCCTTTCAGAGCTTACCGTTCACTGCTGGAAGGTACAACCAGCCCGCAGGTTTTGAAATGGGTTGGATGTTAAACCTGGGGTCTTTTGTTCCAATGAAAATATACCCTCTAGGACAGCAATCTCACATCTGGTGCCTTCCAGTCACGATTTACCCATAACTCTGAAGCAGATGTTGTAGCTTTGGAATGCTAGAGACAGGCTGCACCATACCACAGGCCAATGGTCAGTTCACACTTCTCATAACTTCAGCTGTTAATCCGCCTGATTCTACAACCTATTATTAATTTAATGCATAATTAAAGCTCTCAACAAAGTAAGATGTCCTGAATGTAATCACAGGCAAATTAGTTTTCTTTAATCTGATACTTGCCATATCTCAGAGATTGACGATAACTGAACAGCACCTTCTGCAGAGAAACAGACAAGGAGATATATAGGTAACTCATTGATTACAGTGTGTCACACAGGGTTAACACGCGAGATGGAGTGTGTCACACATGACAACATGCATGTTGGATTGTATCCTAACTCACACCAAGTGCTATTCACCGATCACCCTGTCATGTTCACTGACCTACGTTGGCTCCCATTCTAGTAATGCCTCAATTTTAAGATTTGCAGCCATATTTTCAAAAGGACCACAGCCTCGCCCCTCCCTGTCTCTGTTGTCTTCTCGTGCTCCACAGCCATCTGAGACCTCTGCACTTCTATCCTCTTGCACATCCTCAATTTTAATTGCCCACTATTGAAGGCTGTACCTTGAGTTGACTGGACCCTAAACTCTGGAATTTCATCCTTCAGACTCCCCACCTCTCTCTCCTCCTTTAAGACAATCCCTAAAATTTACCTCTTTGACCAAGTTTTTCGTCACCTGTCCTGATATCTCATTGGCCTTGGTGTTGAATCTTGTTTGAGAACTCTCCTGTGAGGCGTCTTGGGATGTTTTGCTCCATTACTGGTGCTACGTAAATGCAAGTTATTATGTCAGACTCAGAATGCAGGCTGGAATGCGGAGGACTGACTCATGTCAGAATCTAGCTCAATGCATTCCTGCTGATATCCGTGGGTCTAGTGAGCAAATCTCAGCAGGCTCTTCAACTGTGTAAGGCATCATAGCCGAGTCTGGTCATCATCCATGCAATGCCTTCATGTGGGCATGGCCTGGTCGTGGTGACTGAATGGCAGCCAGAATCCTGGTTGATATCCCCTCTCTGGCAACATGTGCACTGAGATCAGCAAAGGATCACAGGGCTGGCATTGACGCCAGGAGCCTCAGGTTTGTAGAGCTCTCTGTGAGATGAGCTCATTGTAGGGAACAGGCTGCACAATCTGACAGTGAAACAGAACACTGACTTCGCAGAAGGATACCAGAGCTCAGCCAGACATTCAATAGCAGCAAAATAAATAAAAAGCTTTCAAGTCCTGGAACTTACTGAAGAGCTATTCAGCAGACAAGCTCCCTTCAAAAACACATCACACAATGTAAATAGCACTGGCTGTCTTGGAGTTATTTCCACAGTGACAACTCTGGATGCTAGGCAACCCTTGCCACTCTGCTTGACCTTTCCCTTGCTACGACCCTTGTTAAACCGTAGCTGAAGACAATTATTTCTTGGCATTTGTTTTTCTTTGGTTAGGGGGCCACGGTGTTGGACACAGAGTGTGTCAGAGCTGCCAGCATGGGATTTATCCACCCCAACCTTTTACAACAATTGCTGCTTGTAAAAGGGGAAGGGGTGGGGGGTGGTGGGGGGGGTTAGGGGGGAGTGTGTGGGGGGGAAATTGGTGTTTAGTTTGAACACAGGCCTAACCTCCGATTAGACAACACCAACATCTTGCTGTTGCTGGAAGCTTGTTTTCAAAGAGGCAGCTGCACAGCATTGCTGAAAAATCAACCGATTTCCTCAGTTCCTCATCCTCTTGAGAAGTGGGGAGTGGGGGTGGGGGCGGAATGTGAGAGACATTAGAATTGTTACAAGCACAAGGCTGTCAGCTGTAGCTCGGCGTGTAGCCTTCTCACGTCTGAGGCAGAGGGTTCGAGGGTGAGGCCTTCCTGCACAGACTTGGGCACATCATCTGAGATGACTCCCAGTACTGAGGGAGTGCGACACCGTCAGAGGTGCTGTCTTTCAGATGAGTCATTAAAACGAGGCCCTGCCTGCCCTTCCATGTGGATATAAAAGATCCCCACGGTGTTATTCACAGGAGGGAGGGGTGTTCTCCTCAGTGTCCAGGCCAATACTTACCCTTCAATCACTAAATCAGCTGATTAAGACAGTGGCAGGCTGGGCAGAGAACCTTCTGGATGAGGCACAGAGTCCAGGGCCTGACTGCTGGAGGCCACTTTGACGAAATGTCGATGGCAGGGGTTGCTGGGCCTCAGGGAAGAAGAAGGTTCTACATTCCAAACACTGCGTCCACTTTGCTGAGAGCGAGCTGGAGTTGCCAACTGTCCAGGATTCTTTAGGAGAGTCTCCAGGAATTGAAGCTCAATATCAAGGACACTGCTACATACGACCCTGGAGAAAAATCATCCGGACATTAAAAAAAAAGATAGGGCAGACTTTTCTGCCTGCCGGGCAGGCCCGACACAATCTCTGGCGGGCGGGGAGCCGATCCCTGCCGGAGAAGCGGGTCCCATTCCCCCCCCTCCGCCATTTTAAGTGGGCGGGCCAATTAAGGCCTGCCCAGCATGACGTCCAGTGGGATGCGCTATGCACTTCCTGTGCGGACGGGGGGTTCTCCAAATGCGAGAATGCGCTCTTTCACAAATGCGCACGAAAGAGCGCGCATCACCCTGAGGCTAAGTGCTGCCTCAGGGAGGTCGCTGACACTTCTAAAAATGTTAAAAATAGAAGAAAAAAAAATCCTTAACCTGCTCCCCTCATGTGACAATGAGATGGGACATGTTCATAATTTACCCTAAAACTTTATTAAACTTTTTAAATCCCTACATGAAACCTCATCCCGCCGGTGGATGAGGTTTCATGTTTTCTCTATTTGCCGCCAGGGTTCCTGGTCGACCCGCCAGCCTTAAGGTTGGACGGGCAGGTCCTTTAGTTGTTTAAATGTGACTGTCAATGGCCTCAATTGGCCATTGACAGGTCGGCGGGCCCGCAGCTGATTTTGCTGCGCCCCCGCCTTCCTGAAAATTTAAATGGGGCGCGGTGATGTCAGGGGTCCTGCCCGATGTCATCCCGTGTCATTTTACAATTCGGTGAGCAGGCCCCGCCCCCTGCTCACTGACGGCAAAATTCTGCCCATAGTCTTTTGCCATTTTCTTTGAACATTTCTCTTTACCAGATATAAAAGTATTGAAAATAGGGGGTAAAAAAGGACTGTTTGGCCGACAATCAAGCATCATCCAATTCAGCGATGAGTCTTTTTGCTTTACGGTTGGTGTAGGTAGGCCATGCGTCTCAAGGACATATGCGTTGGCTGACTAATGACTGGAGCGTGGGGGTGAGTCATGTGATGAAATCTCCAGGGATAAAGTTAATCACAGTTGGCAAACCTAGAGTGAGCTGAGCTCGTGTGTGTTGGCAGCTAGTACTGTTAGTTTTAGCCCAGAAGGGGAGTGGGGACACCAGGAGTGTCACTCCTGATCATTATCCAATAATTCTGGTGCTGTGACTTAAGTTAGTGAGAATGGAACTCACTAAAGAAAGAGTTTGTATTTCTATCGCCTATTTCACATCTCTGGACATCCTAAAATGCTTCATGACAATGAAGTACTTTTTGAAATGTTGGAATGGAAACATGGCAGCCAATTTGTGCATAGCAAGCTCCCACAAACAGTAATGTGATAATGACCAGGCAATCAGTTTTAGCGACAGTACTGCAGAAAAGTCATTGACCGAATACGTCAACCCTGTTTCTCTCTCACAGAAGCTGCTAGGCCTACTGAGTGATTCCAGCATTTTCTGTTTTTATTTCAGATTTTCAGCATCCCCAGAATCTTGCTTTAGGATTTTTGTTTGAGGTTGGTCGAGAGATAAATATTGACCCGGACAATGTGGAGAATACCCCGCTTTCAAATAGTGTCACGGGATCTTTTACACCCATCAGAGAGGCCAGGTGGGACCTCAGCTTAATGTGTTATCCAAAAGATAACCTCCAACAACTACCCACTGAACCACAACTGACAAGTGACATGTAAACCCAGGGACGGTTTTCTGCTGTTTCCACCCATCCCCAACTGCATTTGAAATCAGCCTGCGACTTCTTGTGGACTCAGTTTCCCGTCACAGAATGTCTGTCAGTCCAAAAGTAAACTCCCAAACTGACATTCCAGTAACTGCACACTCAGGAGATTGCAAAGTTTCTCTTTCAGCTTCACTCAGTCGGCACCGCTCTCACCTCCGAGGTCACGTGTTTAATGTTCGGGCCCCAATCCAATATATGTTGAATATATCACCTGGTGAAACAGTGCGGAGCAATGCTGAGAGAGGTCCCACGTTTTCAATCAGACCAGGTGATAAACTGAGGCCCCATCTGCTCACTCAGGTCGACGTTCAAGATACTGAGGTACTAGCGGAAGGATGATTCTCCCACTGTCTCGTGCCTTCCCCTCATTTAGCACCATCATGATTAACTGGTCGTTTATTGTCCGGCAGTTTGTAGGATCACACTGTGACTGAAACGATCTTATTGCATTTCCCTACAATAATGACAGCCACTGTACTTCAAAGCATTTAAGTGCATGTGAAATATGCTTTGGGATCTCTTGAGAGACTTGAGAAGGTGTTGGTAAAATATAAGGCATTCATTAGGATTCAGGCTGATGTAAACTCATGGATTCACTTGTGTTGAGATATTCCTGAGCAGCTCTATAAAGGGGCCATTAATTAATTAAAAAAAACACTTTCTCTCAGACATTCTATCCTTCTCTCTGATTTCTCTCCTCTCCAGGATTCCTGCCACCATTCCCCAGACACCTCATTTATCACAGTAAGTTAAACTTCTGCTTACAACTGGATGGCAACAGATACCTATCTTGTGAGGGAGGAGGGGTGGGGTTGAAGGGTGAGAGGAGAGGCAGACAAGTCACATTCCTCAGGAGGTCACTGCCACTAGCTCTCTCCTTGCAGCAGTAAAACAGTTTCTCAGCATCAGGATTCAGCTCTTGTGTTCTTTACTAAACAACCCACACCCTCTGTCTCCCTCTCTTTTTACACAAAAAAAAATTCAAAGCTGACTGAGATTTATAAAGGTTCACAGGAGCTAAGTAAAGATTGTTGGAGGGGGAGGAAGAGGAAGAATGCTTTGTTTTCTGACACCTAGTCTGTAAAGAAAATATTGAATAGCGTTCAGGGATTTGTGAGTAACCCCGGGCAGAATGTTAAGAATCTCTGCAAGACATGATTCACTTCAAAGCTTATAGCAGCCACACTAGGATTCAGCTCAGTTGGTGTGTGTTACAATGCTGAATATCTTCACATGTAAAAGTTTATTTTATTGTTTTTGATCATTTTGTTAAGATTTTACTGCTTGTTTCTTCTTTCTCTTTTGAACCTTTCAAGTTCTGTTGCCCTAGGGAATCATTTGGAAAATCCATTATCTTCTAAGCATTTTCGTATCTCAGCTTTGGAAGCTCCTCCAATGGGACTGTTGGTGATGGCCTTACTCAATATGATGCTGAGCCACTCAGCACAGTAAACCCTGTTTCAGCCGTTACTCAGTGAGCTGCACTCATACCTCTGAGATTCAAGTCTCACTCCATTCTTGGGTATTCAGTTTCAGCTCCCATTCCACGGCGCAACTGAGGGAGTGCTGCACTGTCAGAGGTTCCATCTTTCCAAAGAGTTTTTAAACTGATCTGCCTGACTCAGATGGACGTTAAAGATCCCATGGTGCTATTTGAAGGGAGAGTTCTCCCCAGTGTCCTGGCCAATATTTACCGCTCAATCAACCTCACCAAAAACAGATTATCCAGCCGTGCACTCATCTGTTCCTTGTGGGACCCTGCTGCCTGCCTGCAAATTGGCCGTATTTCAAAACAAATTCATTCGCTGTAAAACATGTTAGGACAATCTGAAAACATAAAAGGTTTTATATCCAAACAAGTTCTTTCTTTCCGGGCTGTGCTGAGTTGGCTGCTCTCAGCTCAGAGTTCCACGATTGGATCTTGTGCTGGAGTGGATTAACCAGGACTTCTGTCTGAGCCTAGACATCAGGTGAGAACAAACCTGCGTTTGAGTCCAACATTTTCCATAGCCTAATAGTCGAGTCACGTTTAAGGAGATGAATTTACTCCCCATGAACAATATTAAAATAGCACTTAGAGAAATTTCAAACATTCATGCCAAGATGTTCATTGAAATATTTGGGAATAATTCACCCATCTTCTAGCTGGAAGGAATGGTCACTTTAGGCTTAGTGTATATGTCGGTGAGCTGGGTCACCCCAGAATCAGGGTCAAACCCTGACTATCCTGCTTCATCCATCGCCAGGGACACCTACTTCCACCTCCATAACATGCCTCATCAATACTCATATGTTGCTCAAACTCTCACCCATACCAGACTCGATATTCCAAAACTCTCCTGGCCGAACTCCTTGTTTGTAAATTGCAACTCATCTAAAAGTCCAATGTTGTACTCTGACTTGTACCAAGTCCTGTTTGTTAATCAGCCCTGTCCTTGCTACATTGGATTGTAGCCCCACAAGTGTTTACGTTCTTCCATAGCCTTGCTTCTTCCTAACTCTGTCATCTCCTCCATTAATATGACCACTTTACACCAAACTCTCCATTCCTTTGCCCCTCGTGCAAACCCCCATCCATGCTTCCCCCAGCCTACCTCGCCATCTTAAGCTCTTTTCACTCCACTATCGTCACCATGTTTTCAGATGCCTATGTCCTAAGCCCTGGAGTTCCCTCCCTCAGACGCTCCAACAAGATCCTCCTTATACCTACCTCCAACCCTGAGCTTTTTCTCACCCCTTCCTCCTATGGGGCAGTGTCCAGTATTTTCCCTGCACATCCCTGTGGAATACATTGGAATATTTCTAATTAAGGAACTGGTTGTTGTTAAAATAAAAGCAAAAAACTGCGGATGCTGGAAATCCAAAACAAAAACAAAAATACCTGGAAAAACTCAGCAGGTCTGACAGCATCTGCAGCGAGGAACACAGTTAACGTTTCGAGTCCGTATGACCCTTCAACAGAACTAAGGTAAAATAGAAAAGAGGTGAAAAATAAGCTGGTTTAAGGTGGGGGGTGGGACAGGTAGAGCTGGATAGAGGGCCAGTGATAGGTGGAGATAACCAAAAGATGTCATAGACCAAAGGACAAAGAGGTGTTGAAGGTGGTGATATTATCTAAGGAATGTGATAATAGGTGGCATTAAGGGTTGTTATTGTTTGATGGCTCAGTCCCACAGCCACTGGGGTATCAGGAGGTTTGGGTGGGGGGAGGGCGCATTAATCATAACACAGTGCCACTGACAACTGGAAGCAGTTTTAAGTAAAATGCAATGGCAGGACAACAATGGGCTACTCCAGAGGCAGGGGTGAGCAAAAAACACAACAAGAATCAGATCTGACAGGAGCCTCTTCAAAAGATGAGCTGCTCGTAGCTGCTTTTGTTCTAAGTTTCAATCAGTTCTCGAATATCTGTGTGCTGCCCTCAATTGCAGCATAAAGCCAGATATGTAGGCATACAAGACATCCTAACAAGCTGGTTAATATAAACTGTGTTTGACAGAAGCTCTTTAATAATGTACACGTACACACACAGACTGTTTATCTGACCTGACTGTAGATCCAACTATACTCGCTGTCTCTTCACTACTTGGGATATTTGATGTCTTACATGATTCTGAATCATCCATCAAAAGGTTACATGTCATCCCTCTCGATGGAATCAAATGATTTGTTATTTGCTTATTTAAAAGAAAAAACACTACACATTCCTTTAATGGCTAAATTTAAAATAATGAAGTGCCTGGCCTGGATCAGAGCTATACCGCCCAGGAGGATGACTGGTCTGTGATGAGTAAGGTGTGGTGGGTTCTGGCTCTTACGTAGCGAATGCCCTTCAGTTCCTTTCCCAATAGGTCACATTCAAACGTAAGCCTTGGCAAAGCTATTGGAGTTTTGAAGGGAATCACAGGCAAGTTCAATCCTTCTCTCACCCCGTGTCCATGCAGGCTCTTTCTCCAATGTGGGCAGGGTGGTGGGGGGGGGGGGGGGGGGGGCGCGTCTGGCTGGTGATCAGGGGCAGGAATTGTAGTTGAATTGTCCCCTTGCAGCCCAGAGGCAGAAGTTGGCATTTCCTGCTCCCCATCCCTGGAAAGGAGTCTGTGCTCATGTCAGAGACTCAGTGGTGATCCCAGCTCCCACATATTGGAAGTGCTGCTGATGGTCTCCGAGGCTGAGGATTGAAAGGCAGCCTATTGGTGAGGGACTGGGGAGTACACAGTTAGAGGGGAAGAAACAAAAGCAACACACACTAAGGGAAAGAATTTTACTTTCATTTTTTCCCCAATTATTGCACTGCAAAATATAAAAATATAGTCATCTTGGGTGATAGCCACAAGAATTGCTAGATTTTGATCATGTAGAATATACTCCTGCTGCTTTTACAATGTTACCCTTGATAGCACAATCACCTTGTAACTCAGAGTCTGGACATCTGGCTAAATATGAAGGGTCAATGAGCAGCTTACTTAAGAAATTTTAGAAAAAGTAAAATACTGATCTAACCAGTCTGTTCCTTTTTGATATATAAACCATATTTTTATTTCAAAGAAGACCAGGGGAGTTCTCCCCAGAGTACTGGCCATGACCTCTACCATCTAGAAGGACAAGGGCAGCAGACACATGGGAACACCACCATCTGGAAGTTCCCCTCCAAGCCACTCACCATCCTGACTTGGAAATATATCGCCGTTCATTCACTGTCTCTGGGTCAAAATCCTGGAAGTCTCTTCCTAACAGCACTGTGGGTGTACCTACACCACATGAACTGCAGTGGTTCAAGAAGGCAGCTCACCACCACCTTCTCAAGGACAAATAGGGATGGACAATAAATGCTGGCCCAGTCAGAGACAGACACGTCCCGTAAATGAATATAAAAAATATATATCCCTCAATCGACATCACTAAAATAGATTAACTGGCCATTATCACATTGCTGTTTGTGGCAGCTAGCGGTGCACAAATTGGTTTCTGTATTTCTCACAAAACAGCAACAACTACACTTCAAAAAGTATTTCATAGGCTGTAAAGCACTCTGAGGCATTTGGTGGTCATGAAGAGTGCTTTATAAAAACAAGCCTTCCAGCATCCGCAGTTTTTTGTTTTTATCCCTTTCTTTACATAACCTGCATTAGGTACGGGGAAAGCAGACTTGCTCCTTTTCAAATATCGTCACCTCTTAAATCCTCAAAACCATGAGATACTGCCTGTTGTTTCAGGCACTGGCAGGCATACAGCTCATTTCCAATATTTTCTGTCCTCACTCCACAGTGATCATTCCGCTTTCTCCATTCAAAGCTTCAAGTGGACTGCCTCAGGCCCACCCTTTTGAGAGAAATCTATTCAATAAGTGACTGTACTAAATCTGTTAACCAAATTATCACATTAACCAAAACAAACCAACAGTGAAATCTGAGGGAGGAAATTAAAATGAGAACAGACCTAATTGTTCATCCAATAACGAGTAACAGATTTACTGCAATGTAAGGCAGTCTGGACCACACAAGTCTGACACCCAGTAATAAACTCAGTGAAATTTGTTCCTGGCTTTGAGCCCAATTGGTTCCCAAAGAAACAAAGGTTATGTGCTGGTCCTCTGTGATGTATAAAGAGGGCAGACATGTGGGCCGAGGTGTGAGACTGTGCAATCCACATGGGCAGCTGCTTACACCAACAGGAATAGCACGTTGGGGATCATTGGGTGAAGTATTACCTTCCTAACAGCGCTGTGGGTGTACCTACACCACATGGACTGCAGCGGTTCAAGAAGGCAGCTCACCGCCACCTTCTCAAGGGCAATTAGGGATGGGCAATAAATGCTGACCCAGCCAGCGATGCCCACAGCCCATGAATGAATAAAAAACAGTGGGCACTGTAGCCCCGGAAAGACGACAATGGCTGCATCATAGGCACAGGCATAACAATAACAAAAGAAAGACTTGCATTTCTATAGCCCCTTTTACAAATTCTGGACATCCCAAAGGTCCATGAAGTACTGCTCAAGTGTAGTCGCTGTTGCGATGTAGGAAACAGGACAGGCAGTTTCTGCACAGCAAAACAATGTGATAAGTTGCTAAATGGTCTTTTTTAGTGATGTTGGTTGAAGGATAGATATTGGCCATGTCAGCGGGGAGAACTCCTCTGTTCTTCTTTGAGATGGTGCCAGGGCATTTGTCAAGCCCATTTGAGAAGGAAGACAAAACCTCAGGAGTGGGTAGAAGAGGAAGGAATGCAGAAAATTAAGATGAAACAGGATTAACAGCACAACGATGAAAAGAAGGATTTGCATTGATCTAGCGCTTTTCACAATCACCAAACCCAAAGCACTTTTTAGCCAATGAAGTCCTTTTGAATTATAGTCAGTTGTAACGTAGGAAACATGATAGCCAATTTGTGCACAGCAAGCTCCCACAGTCAGCAATGTGGATAATGACCTAATAAATTGTTTTTTTTTTGTGTGATGCAAGGGATAAATATTGGCTGGGACACCGGGGATAACCCCTCCTCTTCTTCAAAATCATGCCATGGGATATGAGAATAAATGGTTTTCTGTTGAAGGAATTCTAAGTGAGTGGAATGGATGATGCCATGATTTAGGAAGAGGATTATCCTTTCACCTCTGGAACCTTGATTCAAATCCAGTCTGGCAGAGTGAGATGGAAGTGTTATAAACCTGATGGCTGTTAAGATTCCAAAATAAAACACAGATTCTATTCAGGTCCCAATGGGTGTGAATCTACAGGATATAATTTGGCAGCAATTCAAGGATCTCTGGATTTGAACTTGTGTTGACTTGTGGGGAAAGGGCAGATAGCCAATCCTCTGTGCTGCCCAAACCCTGTCTTTCCTTTTCATTGCAGATTCAACTATGAGAAACAAATCTGCAGAGTCAGCTTGATTCATTCACTTTCACTCTAGACCCAAAAGATTTTGGGTTCAAGTCCCACCCCAGGACATGAGCATGTAATCCAGGCTTGACCCAGTGGACCCCACCTGATATTTCAGATGGGTATTGAAGGTCGAGTGCCACTATTTTGAAGAGGAGTGGGCGAGTTCTCCCAGACATCTTTGCCAATATTCCTCTCTCAGCCAACAACTCCAAAACCAGATAACTGCCAATTGACCCCATTGTTACTTGTGGGAGTGTCCGCTGCGTGCAAATTGGCTACACCATTTGTTTGATTACAAAACCACAGTAACTGCACTCAAAAATACAGCTGGTAGCTCACAATTCCCCTTGAGATGTCCTCAGGTGTTATGTAAATACAAATCCTTACTTCATCGTTCATGTACAATGATACAGGCAGAAAGAGGCCATTTGGGCCATTATGATTATGACAGACGTCGTGTGGATGATACAATTGAGGACCAGGACAAATATAGTAGGTTCAGAGGTGAACTGAAAAAGCAAATAAGAGAAGCAAAGATAGAGAGTATGAGAAGGGGCTGGCAACGAGCATAAAAGAGAATCCAAAAGTCTTCAGTAGGCGTATAGTGGTAAAAGGAAGAGTGGGGTGTTTAGGGATGAAAAGGGATTTACCTATGGAGATAGGGGGCATGGCTGAGGCAATAAATCAATTCTTTGCACCTGTCTTTACCAAGGAAGAAGATGCTGCCCAGGTTATGTGGAAAGAGGAGGTAATTCAGGCACTTAAAGGATTAAAATCTATAAAGAGGAGGTACTCAATAGGCTGCCTGCACTTAAAGTTGAGAAGGCACTAGGACCAGATGAGATGCAACCAAGGATACTGAGGAAATTTTTTTGAATTCCTTCACAGGATGTGGGTGTCGCTGGCTAGGCCAGCATTTGTTGCCCATTCTAACTGCCCTTGGGAAGGTGATGGTGAGCTGCCTTCTTGAACCGCTGCAGTCCCTGTGGTACAATTCCAGGCTCCCTTTGGGGCTCCTGATTAAGGTGCACTTGCTGGTTTTATGTACCTCCCCCCCCACCCCCACCACTCCCCCCACCCACCACATCCCCCCCATAAATCTCCAACCTCCACAAGCTCTTTGTTCCCTGTTAGAATTGTGTGTGGGCCACTGTGGCTTGGCTTGCTTCAGGCCTACTTCAGGCCTGCCCTCACCTCAATGATTTTTTTTATTTGACAATAGTCTGAGGTATCACAAAGAATTATGATACTTCCAGAAACTATTTCAAGTCCCTTTACTTCAGCGAATCACTGCTGATCTCCATTCTATTTCAGTGAAATATGTGATGCGTGAACTTAGTGCCTTCAGAGACACGTTAAGGCCTCTCTGCAACCGAGGCTTGACAGTTTAGAACTGGTTACACCCCTCAAATACCCCATCAAACCAGCCCTGCTCCCCCCAACACACCCTGTATCTTTTCCCCACCTATAAAAGTTTTTAAAAATCTGTATTTTCCTCTAACTCTCCAAACTTCTCAAATTCCTGCTCATTGCTCAATTCTCTAGCTTTGGCAGATTTGATTACAATATAAAAGAGTTGGTTTAGGCTCTGGTTACACTGAGTGCCGTTAGAATGATTGTTGCTGGAGATACGTGTAATTCAATTGATCCCTGCCTCTGAGCTCAATCTGAAGGTTGTGAGATGTGGGCCTCTCTGCAATGTTTGGACATACAACCTAGGCCAACATTCTGGTGTCGGGGAGCATGTTTCTGATATGGGGCATGACACCCAGATTATGTCCTCTGATTCAGGGAATTTTTAGAAGTCAATGAACCTCAATTTTAACCTGGGGGGCAGGAGCCAGGCAGGCGTGGGGGTCGAGTCAAGCTGTGAACTGTCCTGACCTTGGCTCCAAGAGGCCCACCTTGGACCATCTTCCCCCCCCCCGAGCTGGTAGGAAACAGCAAGAGCATAAAGTATCCTTTGCTCTTGGGAGTTGGTTCAGTCACAGGGAAAGGGAGTTGGGAGGGATTTGGGATTGGTGTGTGATAGTTCAGAGCAAGGGAGGCCTAAAGTTTCCTGGAAGGGCCCAAAGGAGGAATTATCCCCATGAGGAAAGTAAATAAACATTAAAAAGACTTAATTCTTTGGGTCTCTGGTGGTCTAAGATCTCTGTGTTGTTAGGCTGGTCTTGTTAGAAAACCACAATGCGATCTTCCTGTCGTCCTCTGGTAAAAATAAATGAGGCCCCGATTAGATCATTGGAGTCCAATTTGCATATTTAAAGGAGCAGTGTTCTTCTTGTGTGCTTACATGAGCAGATTAAACGCAAAGTCTATGGGAAGACAGTGGGATATTGCAGGGAATACCCTGGTCAATTTTAACCACATACCTGCCTGGTTTTCAATGAGGTGAGGAGGGTTAAAATCACTCCAAGTTTGTCAGGTTTCAGTGTTGGATCTTCAACAGCAGTTCATCATGAAACTCTTTGCGAGATTTCAGTGTGGCAATGCATCACATACACGTTAAAGATCACTGGACGATCTACCCCAGAGAGGCCGTTAGCAGATTGAATGGCTAAAGTTTTTTTTTGTTGCCCAGTATTTGTTGCCCATCCCTAATTGCTCTCAAACTGAGTGGTTTTGCTGGGCCATTTCAGAAGGCATTTAGAGCCAACCACATTGCTGTGGATATGCAGTCACATGTAGGTCAGGCCTGGTAAAGATGGCAGATTTCTTCCCTTGAAGGACATTAGTGAACCAGGTAGGTTTTTACAACAATCGGTGCCAGTTTCATGGTCACCATTACTGAAACTAGCTTTATATTCCAGATTTATTAATTCATTGAATTTAAATGCCGCTATTCACATGGCACAAGTCAGGAGTGTGATGGAATACTCTCCATTTGCCTGGATGAGTGCAGCTCCAACAACACTTAAGGAGCTCAACACCATCCAGAACAAAGCAGCCCACTTGATTGGCACCACATCCATATCCATTCCCTCCACCACTGATGCACAGTAGCAGCAGTGCGTACCATCTACAAGATGCATTGCAGGGATTCACCAAGAACCTTCGACAGCACCTTCCAAATCCATGACCACTACCATCTAGAAGGACAAAGGCAGCAGATAGATGGGAACACCACCACCAGGAAGTTCCCCTCCAAGTCACTCACCATCCTGATTTGGAAATATATCACCATTCCTTCACTGTTGCTGGGTCAAAATCCTGGAACTACCTTCCTAACAGCACTGTGGATGTACGAACATGACATGGACTGCAGCGGTTCAAGAAGGCAGCTCCCCACCGCCTTCTCAAGGGCAATTAGGGATGGGCAACAAACGCTGGCCCAGCCAGTGAAGCCCACATCCCTTGAATGAATTAAAAAAAAAGCTACCATGGTGGGGTTTGATCCCATATCCCTAAAGCATTAGCCTGGGCCTCTGGATTACTAGTGCAGTATGATTACCACTATGTAACTGTCTCCTCATTTTATATCACACAATTAAAATTAAAGACTTATCATTGAGAAAGAAACAGCAACCTGAAAGTGTAATTCTATTCAGGGAGCTGCCTGTGGATCTGGCTCAAGGTTCCAGATGTTCGCAAGGACATCCTCGAGTATACAGCAGAACCTTTTATACCAGGACTTGGAAATTTGAACAACCAGGCATGGCAGAACTGCCTGGAGAACCACTTCCATCTCCTTGGTCCAGGTTCATTTACAAGATAATCACAGGCAAAGAATGTCTTTCAGCCCATTTTAATTCAGTCATCCTTCAAGAAGGTTGCTAACACCTTGTTAATTATCGCACCTAACCGCTCCTTAAATAATTCCAGGGTTGTTGCCTCCCATTCTATATCTAGAAAAATATACTGCACATTAGTCATTCTTAGTGTGAAAGAAATCCCTTACATCAGTCTTAAAATTACCTTTTACTAGTTTGAACCTTTGTCTCCTCAGGCTACTGCTTCAATTTACTTTCAAGTAATATTCTGGTTAATGATTTTTATTTCCGAAACAACTTATAAGATCACCTGTCATATTGAATATTCAAGTCTCGCCATAACTCAGACCCTGACACTGGGATCATTCTCGTGACTCTTATCTGTTCTGCCTCTAGCAACAGAACATCTACTTGTGTCTTGGTGACCAGAACTGGGCATGGTGCTCAAACTGGGCCTGACCTGAACTGGACGATGGTCCTCAAGGTGAGCTGACCTGAACTGGACACAGTGCTCAAACTGGGCCTGACCAGCTCTGTACAATTCGATCACAAATTCCTTGGAGCCGTTTATGCTGCTGAATTTGTGCTGCAGGTGAAGGCTCTTTGGGATCTGTGCCTTCTGTTGGTCCAGAGAATCCACCACTGATTCTCTTTAACATTGTGGGGAAAGCCAGCAATGGGAATACGAGAGCAGGCTTCCCAAAAGGTTTAATTAAACTGGCAGAATGATGTCGACTGGCTGGAAATTTCTGTGAATAATGGGGTGTTAAAAGAACCCATTTAGATCAACAATTTACAGATTAACATTTCAAGAGGTGAAGACTGGATCCATTAATCTCCTCTTAAATCATTCATACTGCCTGCCTTTGGACAAACCCCAGAAATTGTACCCTCAGTACATGTGGAGCCACTTTTACCCAACTCCAGAGCACTTGAAACTAGAGGTGTTTATCCCTACAGTTGTCAACACGGCCACATGTAAACCTCACCCTATAGACAAGGGGACCCACACTGTTACTTCCCTAATCCGGAGCCAGAACACCTGCCTCTGTCTTGTCTTCCTGTGTGTACTGCTTGTGACTCAGTGGGCAGCACTTGTACTTCTCAGTCAGAAAGTTGTGGGTTCAAGCTACAATCCATGAAAGACTCAGGGTCATGACTTTCTGCCAAGGGTCTTCATGTGACCAAACAGAGCAATTCTTGACCCACAGATCTTTGGGCCCATGGGGCAGGATGTCCCAGGAGACAGTGCAGGATCCGGAGTGTAGGGTTTACTTCCTTTTCTTTCCTTCTCTGCCGCTGCTCTGCCTCATCGTTATGATGCTGCGACTCAAAACATGATGCTGAGGGAGTGCTGCACTGTTGAAGAGTCATTCAGACTTGAAACGTTAACTGTGTTCTTCTCTGCAGATGCTGCCAGACCTGCTGAGTTTTTCCAGGTATTTTTATTTTTGTTTTGGATTTACAGCATCCGCAGTTTTTTGCTTTTATTTTATTATCAGATATGCCACCTTTCAGGAGGTACGTTAAATCAAGGCCCTGTCTGCCTCTCAACTGGTTGTAAAAGATCCCATGGCATTATTTCAAAGAGAAGCACTGGAGTTCCCCCTGATGTCTTGGGACCTCAATTAAAAACATTATAAAACCGATTACCTGGTCATTTACCACTTTACTGTTTGTGGGAGCTTGCTGTGCGCAAATTGGCTGCCAGGTTTCCTATATGACAACAGTGATTACACTTCATTAAAGTACTCTGTTCGCTGTAAAGACTTTTGGGACATCTTATGATTGTGAACGATGTGATTGAAATGTGAGTCTTTCTTTAGACTCTGCATTTCCCTAAAAAAAGGACAATTTATCGGTGCAGAAATGACAAGAGTGCTTGATTTTTGATCCTGAATGGAAATTCTAAATTCATATCCTTTATGACCAAGACCACCAACTAGCACCTCCATAACATTGTCCACTTTCACCCCTGCCTCAGCTTATCTGCTGCTGAAGCTCTCACAGAGTTATACAGCACAGAAACAGGCCCTTCAGCCCATTATGTTCGTGCCGGCTATCAAGCACCTATGTATTCTAATCCCATTTTCCAGCGCTTGGTCCTGTATGTTTTGGCATTTCAAGTGCTCACCTAAATACTTCTCTCATCCGTGTCTTTGTCAACCCTGCATTCTATTATTCTAAGTTTCTCCCGGCCAACCTTCCATCCACTGTCCACTGTAAACTTGGGAGTATCCAAAACTCTTGTTCACAAAACGCTGCTGTGCTTACCGAACTTTACTGGCAATGCCTCAATTCTATCATTTCCATCCTTGTTTTCAAATCCCCCTATGTCCTCTTGCCTCCTTATGTCTGTAATCTCCTCCAGCCCAACAACCCTCCAAGATGTCAACACTCCTTTGATTCTGGCCTGGTTTTAATCCCTCTACACTACTATAAGTGCCTTCGGCTGCCTGAGCCCTGAGCTCTGAAACCCCCTCCTGAAAACTCTCCACCTCCCACTCCTTTCGGATTCTCTTTAAACCTCCATCTCTGACCAAGCTTTTCGTCTATTTCAAATACCTCCTTCTGTGGTTCAGTGTCAAAGTCTGTCTTTGTGAAGCAAAGTGTTTTTTTTTACTACATTAAGGATGCTGTATAAATGCAAATTGTTGCTGCTGTGGTACTGACGTCTACATAGAAGGAGCTGCAGGTTCAGTCCTGGTCCATGATGAATTAAAACATTCCAACTCAGGCTGCAGTTGGGCTCAGTACCACTAAGCTAGGAGGGTGGGTTATAAAAAATAAAACTGCTCCACCTCCTGATCCCAACTGCCATCCAACGAATCCTCCAGGAAAGCCCATGCTCGCAAACAGTAGATCACCGCTGGTTTTATTTGGCAGTGAGGCCTTCTGCAGTCAAATACTCTTCTGTCTCCCAATGCATAGAATTACACAGTGCACAGAAACAGGCCATTTAGCCCGACTGCTCCATGTCATGAGCCTCCTCCTGTCTCCCTTCATCTCACCCTATCAGCATAACCTTCTATTCTTGGCTCCCTCACGTGTTTGTCCGGCTTCTCTTTAAATCTTATTGGAAGCGATCAGAAACTCAAACAAAGTACCAGCCGCCTGTGGAACTTCAGGCTTTCAGTGAAGGAGAAAGAAAACTGGGAAATTAGAGGAAAAAGGGGAGGGAAAAGCTCGGAAAGCCTCTTCATGTTTACAAAAAAACAAATCAATAAACAGGCCACTTCAACTTGAGTGGCCACTTGAATTAAGTGGAAGGTCCCTGGAGTGGAGAACAATTTAAAGAGTTACAACCAGCGTGAGACTCTTTCCTTTGCAGAGCATGGGATCCCTGCGACTAATCGGAGTGATCCATTACCTGCACACAGCTGTTCCCAGCTGCTGAACTACTGTCTCCTCATCAGAAACATAATTAGCCATGAAAAGCCCGTAAGTGTCTCTCTGTAGAAGCCTTTCTATAATCCTGTCCCTTCACAGTACAGAGTATCACAGCATGACATATTGGAATGCCTCAAGGGAGCAAACAGTATAAAATTCAGTTAGTGATATGTGCGTTACAAATTCCAAGGTAAATAGCGGACACTTATTCACGGGTAGTAAACACAAGGCGAATAAAGCATAGCCTGGCCTGTTCTGGAAAGTGAAATCTTGTGCCCCTTCTGTCAACTCTTTCATCTCCATTCAACCTTTGTGAACTCTGAATATTCCACACTGCGCTGTAAAGCTGTGTCTTTCTTTACCCTTTTATATTATCTTACAGTGAACATGGTCTTATTACAAGAACTTGCATTTGCACAGCACCTTTAATGAAACAAAATGTCCCAAGGTGTGTCCCAGGCAGGTTATAAGCCGAACACTGAGCCAAAGATGGAGTCAAGTGGGCTGGGTGATCCAAGGCTTGGTCAAAGAGGTAGGTTTGAAAGGGGGGGGAAGAGAAGTGGAAAGGCATAGGGAGAGAATTCCAGAACCCAGGAAGCCCTGTGACGACTACCAATAAGGGGTTCTCATCAGAGTCAGAGGAAAGCAGAGATCTCGGAGGGGTGTAGGGTTGGAGGAGTTTACAGAAATAGGGCTGGAGGAGCTTACAGAGCTTAGGAGGGTTGTAGGGGGGAGGTTACAAACATAGGGAGGGTTCTCGGGGCTGGAGGAGGTTACAGGCATAAGGAGGGTTGTAGAATCTTGAGGAGGTTACAGAGATAGGAAGGGTTTTGGGGGCTGGAGATGGTTGCAGAGGTAGGAAGGGTTTTAGGAGCTGGAGGAGGTTACAGAAATATGGAGGGTTATAGGGGCTGGAGGAGGTTACAGAGATCGGGAGGTTTGTAGGGTCTGGAGGAGTTTACAGACATAAGGAGAGTTTCAGGGGCTGGAAGAGGTTACAGAGAAAGACAGGGCTGTGGGGTTTGGAGGAGGTTACAGAGATATGGAGGGTTGTAGGGACTGGAGTAGTTTACAGAGATAGGGAGGGTTGTGGGGGCTGGAGGAGGTTACAGAAATAGGGAGGGTTATAGGGACTGGAGGAGATTACAGAGATAGGGAGCGTTGTGCGGGCTGGAGGAGGTTACAGAGATAGAGAGAGTTGTAGAGACTGGAGGAGTTTACAGAGATAGGGAGGGTTGTGGGGGCTGGAGGAGGTCACAGAGATAGGGAGCGTTGTAGGGGTTGGAGGAGTTTACAGAGATAGGGAGGGTTATAGGGACTGGAGGAGGTTACAGAGATAGGGAGGGTTGTGCGGGCTGGAGGAGGTTACAGAGGTAGAGAGATTTGTAGAGGCTGGAGGAGTTTACAGAGATAGGGAGGGTTGTGGGGGCTGGAGGAGGTCACAGAGATAGGGAGGGTTGTAGAGACTGGAGGAGTTTAAAGAGCTAGGGAGGGTTGTGGGAGCTGTAGGAGGT
Source organism: Carcharodon carcharias (assembly GCF_017639515.1). Classification (NCBI taxonomy): domain Eukaryota; kingdom Metazoa; phylum Chordata; class Chondrichthyes; order Lamniformes; family Lamnidae; genus Carcharodon; species Carcharodon carcharias. The sequence continues at coordinate 17,885,173 of NC_054475.1, forward strand.
TACAGAGATAGGGAGCCTTGTAGGGGCTGGAGGAGGTTACAGGGATAGGGAGGGTTTTGGGGGCTGTAGGAGGTTACAGAGATAGGGAGGGTTTTGGGAGCTGAAAGAGGTTACAGACATAAGGAGGGGTGTAGGGGGCTGAAAGAGGTTACAGAGATAAGGAGGGGTGTAGAGGCTGGAGGAGGTTGCAGAGATAGAGATGGTAGTAGGGACTGGAGGAGGTTACAGAGATAGGGAGGGTTTGGGGGCTGTAGGAGGTTAAGAGATAGGGATGGTTTAGGGACTGGAGGAGTTTACAGAGATAGGGAGGGTTGTTGGGACTGGAGGAGGTTACAGAGATAGGGAAGGGTTTGTAGGGACTGGAGGAGTTTACAGAGATAGGGAGGGTTGTAGTGACTGGAGGAGGTTACAGGGATAGGGAGGGTTTTGGGGGCTGTAGGAGGTTACAGAGATAGGGAGCGTTGTAGGGGCTGGAGGAGGTTACAGAGATAGGGAGGGTTATAGGGACTGCAGGAGGTTACAAAGATAGGGAGGGTTGTGCGGGCTGGAGGAGGTTACAGAGATAGAGAGAGTTGTAGAGACTGGAGGAGTTTACAGAGATAGGGAGGGTTGTGGGAGCTGTAGGAGGTTACAGAGATAAGGAGGGGTGTAGAGGCTGGAGGAGGTTGCAGAGATAGAGATGGTTGTAGGGACTGGAGGAGGTGATAGAGAGGGTTTTGGGGGCTGTAGGAGGTTAAGAGATAGGGATGGTTGTAGGCACTGGAGGAGGTTACAGAGATAGGGAAGGTTGTTGGGACTGGAGGAGGTTACAGAGATAGGGCGGGTTGTAGGGACTGGAGGAGGTTACAGGGATAGGGAGGGTTGTGCGGGCTGGAGGAGGTTACAGAGGTAGAGAGATTTGTAGAGACTGGAGGAGTTTACAGAGATAGGGAGGGTTTTGGGGGCTGGTGAAGGTTACAGAGATAGGGAGGGTCGTAGGTGCTTGGGAGGTTACAGAGATAGGGAGGGTTGTAGGGGCTGTAGGAGGTTACAGAGATAGGGAGGGTTTTGGGGGTTGAAAGAGGTTACAGAGATAAGGAGGGGTGTAGGGGGCTGAAAGAGGTTACAGAGATAAGGAGGGGTGTAGAGGCTGGAGGAGGTTGCAGAGATAGAGATGGTTGTAGGGACTGGAGGAGGTTACAGAGATAGAGAGGGTTTTGGGGGCTGTAGGAGGTTAAGAGATAGGGATGGTTGTAGGGACTAGAGGAGGTTACAGAGATAGGGAAGGTTGTTGGGACTGGAGGAGGTTACAGAGATAGGGCGGGTTGTAGGGACTGGAGGAGTTTACAGAGATAGGGAGGGTTGTAGGGACTGGAGGAGGTTACAGGGATAGGGAGGATTTTGGGGGCTGTAGGAGGTTACAGAGATAGTGAGGGTTGTAGGGACTGGAGGAGGTTACAGAGATAGGGCGGGTTGTGGGGGCTGGAGGAGGTTACAGGGATAGGGAGCATTTTTTTTATTCATTCATGTGATATGGGCTTCGCTGGCTGGGTCAGCATTTATTGCCTATCCCTAGTTGCCCTTGAGAAGGTGGTGGTGAGCTGCCTTCTTGAATGGCTGCAGTCCACATGGTGTAGGTAAACCCACAGTGCTGTTAGAGAGGGAGTGTCAGGACTTTGACCCAATGAAGGAATGGCGATATATTTCCAAGTTATGGTCGTGATTTACTTGGAGGGGAACTTCCAGGTGCTGGTGTTCCCATCTACCATCGGGTAGATGCCAGTGTTGTGGCTATATTGGAACAGCTTGGCTAGCGACGTGGCAAGTTCTGGAACAGAAGTCTTTGATACTATTGCCGGAATATTGTCAGGGCCCATAGCATTTGCACTATCCAGTGCCTTCAGCAGTTTCTTGATATCACGTGGAGTGAATCGAATTGGCTGAAGACTGGAATCTGTAATGCAGGGGACCTCTGGAGGAGGACGGGATGGATCATCCACTCGGCACTTCTTGCAAGACTTGGGGAAGTTGCAGAGATAGGGAGTTTTGTAGGCACTAGAGGAGGTTACAGAGATCAGGAGTGTTGTAGATACTGGGAGAGTTTAGAGAGATAGAGATGGTTGTGGGGCTGGGGGAGGTTACAGAGGTAGGGAGGGTTGTAGGGGCTGGTGAAGGTTACACAGATAGGGAGGGTCGTAGGTGCTTGGGAGGTTACAGAGATAGGGAGGGTTGTAGGGGCTGGAGTATTACAGAGATAGGGATGGTTGTGGAATTAGGGGAGGTTACAGAGATAGGCAGCATTGTGGGGACTGGAGGAGGTTACAGAGATAGGGAGCATTGTGGGGGCTGGAGGAGGTTACAGAGATAGTGAGGGTTGTAGGGGCTGGAGGAGGTTACCGAGATAGGGAGGGTTGTAGGGGCTGGAGTGTGTTGCAGAGATAAGGATGGTAGTAGGGGATGGAGGAGGTTGCAGAGATAGAAAGGATTGTGGAGCTGGGGGAGGTTACAGAGATAGGGAGCATTGTGGGGGCTGGAGGAGGTTACAGAGATAGGGAGGGTTGTAGGGGCTAGAGGAGGTTACAGAGATAGAGAGGGTTGTGGAGTTGAGGGAGGTTACAGAGATAGGGAGGGCAGTAGGGGCTGGAGGAGGTTACAGAGATACAGAGATAGGGAGGGTTGTGGAGTTTGGGGAGGTTACAGAGATAGGGAGCATTGTGGGGGCTGGAGGTGTTTACAGAGATAGGGAGGGTTGTGGAGTTGGGGGAGGTTATAGAGATAGGGAGCGTTGTGGGGGCTGGAGGAGTTTACAGAGTTAGGGAGGGTTGTGGAGTCTGGAGGATGTTAAAGAGATTGGGAAGATTGTGGAGTATGGAGGAGTTTACAGAGATAGGGAGGATTGTGGAGTCTGGAGGATGTTACTGAGATAGGGGGGGTTGTGGAGTTGGGGGTGGTTACAGAGATAGGGAGGGTTGTTGGGGCTGGAGGAGTTTACAGAGATAGGGCGGGTTGTTGGGGCTGGAGGAGTTTACAGAGATAGGGAGTGTTGTTGGGGCTGGAGGAGATTACAGAGATAGGGAGGGTTGTGCAGTTGGGGGTGGTTACAGAGGAAGGGAGAATTGTGGAATTGGGGGAGGTTACAGGGATAGTGAGGCCTGTACAGGCTGGAGGACTTGACAGAGATAGGGAGGTTTGTGGAGTTGGGGGTGGTTACAGAGATATGGAGGGTTGTGGAGTTGGGGGTGGTTATAAAGATAGGAAGGGTTGTGGAGTTGGGGGAGTCTACAGACATAGGGAGGGTTGTTGGGGCTGGAGGGGTTTACAGAGATAGGGAGGGTTGTGGAGTTGGGGGTGGTTACAGAGATAGGGAGTGTTGTTGGGGCTGGAGGAGTTTACAGAGATAGGGAGGGTTGTGGAGTTGGGGGTGGTTACAGAGATAGGGAGTGTTGTTGGGGCTGGAGGAGTTTACAGAGATAGGGAGAGGGAAGACCAAGGGTGGTTTTGAATATGAGGAGCAGGAGCCTAGGTTATTTGCTCAAACCCTGGGGTGAGGTTTGAATCAGAAAGTGTGAGGCTGAAGCAGAGGACAATAGCTGTGATTGTCTTTCTGAACATCCCCACTGTTCCGCCTTGCTCAGGATTGGTTATGTTTGTGTTGGAAACTATTCAGCGAGATGAACTGATTCAATTCCTGGGGCATAGCCAGTTTGAAAAAAAACGTTCTACCATGTAAATTCAACGTAGCAAAATGAAGCACCCCTGAAAAACTGCAATAAATTGTCTTGTATGAAAGTTTTACTGGCACAAGACCATGTTTCTGAGGTAACAAAATAGGGGGTTGGTGGCTTGGAGGGGAAATATTTTGTTTGGAAAGGAATGAAACATTTTTATGTTATTCCAGGATTAGGAATTCTGTATGATGGGAGTGGATGGGAAGTGATCTGGTAGATTGGAATTTAATGCTTCAATTGCTCACTTGCTGGGTCAGGTTTGTATTCTGGATCGGGTGTGTTACATAATAAACGGCCTGGAATTCAAATTGGTTCATGCAAATCAGGATTATAGACCTGTTTATGAGGTACAGGCTGTGATCCGTCAGCACTCCTGACGGGACCACCTTGAAATATGGTGATTCTGTGCCTATTTTACAGGAATGTACAGGGTGCCTTTGCTTTCAGTGTGGTGCGTGGATGATATATTGGTAAAGTCATCAGAAGAGACCTTCAGGGGCCCTACCTTAAACAGACATTAGCCCCCTTTTGCAGACAAATTAGAGACCAGCGCTTGTTTAATTCCTCCTTCACCGAACTGGTTTGCCCTGAGGTACCCAGTCTACCTGCAGCCTTACTGCCACTCCCTCAAGAGTGGCTGCAGGCTACCCAAAAAAAGGTTTGTAAAAAAAACGTTTACCCAAATGCCAAAACCACAGACTGCTGCCTACCACCACTCATCCACCTCCAACCACCGATCGTGACATTGACCTACCCCCTATCGCCACCCCTACCCCCCAACTCTCATTCACCTCCTCTCTGCTTAAACTGTGCCTCAGATGCGGGGCAGCACAATCATCTTTAACTCAAGTTCCACTCCAGAGACTTTAGCCCCTAATCTAGGTTGACACTCACCGTGCATGGCTGAAGAATGCTGCTCTGCCACAGGTGTCACCCTTTAGATGAGATGTTAAGGCAAGGCACGATTTGAAGATGAGGAGGGGAGTTCTCTCCACTGACCTGGTCAATATATATCATTCCACTACCATCAGGTAAAACAGATTCTCTGCTCATTCAAAAATATTTCACTGGTTGCAAAGCACTTTTGGGATGTCCTGAGGTTACAAAAGGTGCTATAGAAATGCAAGTCTTCCTTTTGCAAACAGCACTCAACGTTCTGCTGAGTAAGTCTGAGCTGTGCTAAAGCTGCTTTAAGAATCCCATGTAAAGTTTTAACTGGAAGATGAGGTCGCATACTGCAGATTCTGACTGAGACTGTGAAATTCTGGAATTCCCAGCTCCACTAAGTTACTACAAACAAAAGCACACTCAGAGAGGTTTTTTTTTAAAAAAAGGGAAGTGGGGGAGTTGATGCAAGGTACTGACAGGGTCAATACCTCTGTACTGAACGAGTATGCTGACAAATCACAGTCCCAGCTGGGCTTTATGCTCATGGGTACTTGTGGGAGAGATATCAGAGGGACACAGAAACCTGTCAGACCCAGCAGGGTCGAACCAAACACTGGGGCCTAAGGATAATCGTGCTTGGATTTTAACTGGACCAGAAGGAAATGCACTCTGCATTGAATGATTAATATTCTTTTTAAAAGAAAGCCTCCTTTTGATTTACTAAGATTTACAGTGAGTGCTGTATTACAGTTAGCAGAATTAATGCGATATGATCTTCCCTTCTTCACCCAGTCTAACAGAGTCTAAAGAGAGTTACGGACTGCCAAAAATGACCGAAAACCCTCCAGGAGTCAGAAGCAGGGTCGATCCAACAACTAACATTCCATGAATGCCAATAGGGCACTCAGCAAATAGTCGTTTGTAAAGAGGGGAAACTACAGTTCTGACAAAAGGGCATTGATCTGAAATGTTAATGCGTTTTCTCTCTCCCCACATACTGTCTAGTCTGCTGAGTATTTCCAGCATTTTCTGTTTCTATTCCAGTTCTTGGGATTGTCTCAGGTCAGTTCTCAGCAATCAGACTGAACAGAAACAGCAGTGCCGACAGGACATGAGACCTGGTAACGGGATCTCTGCCCTCAGCCCACTGAGTTTGTTTAAATGGATAACCTTTGTCTATGCTTTAATTTCCCTGGTCAGTCTGTGTCTGACGAGCTTGCAAAATCATTGGCACGAGTCGGAATTCCTGAACCAAGGTCTGCCCATTCAGCTTATTTCTGTCTGACATGGAGAACAGGCACTAGCTACCTGTGGGCAGCGCTGCAGAGAGCTTAGCTGTGGGTTCAGGTTTAGGGGCCTCAAGTGTGTGCAGAGTTTTCACAAATTCATCGGCTCCAACTCTGCAGCTTAGCAGCAGCACAGAGTAAAGCAGAGGTCACTTCTCATTGCATGAGCCGCCCTATCTATTAATGCTCTGATGTTGAGCATTATCTGAAGACATGTGAGAACGGATTTACCCACCAATGGCATTAATGGACAAGAGCAGCTGATCAATCATCGGGTTACTGTGGTCTTGTCTGACTCATAATAAATTCACATGCTTCCAAATTCCATCACAAATACATTCATCTTGAAGCAATCTCAATCTCAAAGGGCCATCCCTTCCCTGAGATAAATATGTCATCATTTGCTCATGAAATGGCAGATGGCTTTTTCAAAGAGCTAGCATTGGCATGATGGGCTGAATGGTCTCCTTCTTTGCTGTGTGATTCAATGATTAATCCATCATAAGTGGACAGCAAGTAACAAGATCTTCTCATGAGCCACAAGGTGAACAGCACACTGAACAGTGAGCTGTGTGCACATTGCTTATTACAGCTCAGAACACCAAGGCCCATGGAATCCTGCAGAGTTTTGACGATATGAAGAAATTGGGGCTAATTTAGATGTAGGTGCAATGGTGATCAGTTTTAATGTTGCAAAGATGCGAGACAGGAAGCTGACTCAGCTGCCTCACACTATCACACAAAGTCACAATGATGCCCATAGAGTGAGAAATGGACTGTTTACCATTAATCCCTCTCCTCCTTCATCCCTTTTATACTTTACACCATCACAGCTCTGTATGAATACAGCAAATCAATCAAAAGACATTATTCATCTATCCTACAAACAGAAAATGGAGGAAGCTTTACCTTAGAGTTGTACCTGCCTTTGGAGTGACAGATGAAGACTGTGTGGAGGGAGCTTTACTCTGTATCTAACCCTGTGCTATAATTGTCCTGGGAGTGTTTGATGGGGACAGTGTAAAGGGAGCATTACTCTGTATCTAACCCCGTGCTGTACCTGTCCGAGGAGTGTTTGATGAGGACAGTGTAGAGGGAGCTTTACTCTGTATTTAATCCCGTGCTGTACCTGCTCTGAGAGTGTTTGATGGGGACAGTGTAGAGGGAACTCTATTCTGTAGCTAACACCATGCTGTACCTGTCCTGGGGGTGTTTGATGGGGACAGTGTAGAGGGAGCTTTACACTATATCTAATCCCATGCTGTTCCTGTCCTAGGAGTGTTTGATGGTGACAGTGTAGTGGGAGGTTTACTCCATATTAAACCCCTGGGAGTGTTTGACAGGGACAGTGTAGAGGGAACTTTACTCTGCATCTAACCCTGTGCGGTACCTGCCCTGGGAGTGTTTGACAGGGACAGAGTTGAGGGAGCTTTACTCTATATCTCATCCCATGCTGTACCTGTCCTGGGAGTGTTTGATAGTGACAGTGTAGAGGGAGCTTAGCTCTGTAATAAACCCTGCACTGTACCTGCCCTGTGAGTGTTTGATGGGGAGAGTGTAGAGGGCGCTTTGCTCTATATCTAACCATGTGCTGTACCTGTCCTGGGAGTGTTTGATGGCGACAGTGTAGAGGGGGCTTTACTCTGTAACTAACCCTGTGCTGTACCTATCCTGGGAGTGTTTGATGGGGACAGTGTAGAGGGAGCTTTACTCTGTAACTAACCCTGTGCTCTACATGCCCTGGGAGTGTTTGATGGGGACAGTGTAGAGGTAGCTTTACTCTGTATCTAACCCTGTGCAGTACCTGTCCTGGGAAGTTTTGATGGGGGCAATGTAGAGGCAGTTTTACTCTGTATCTAACCCTGTGCTGTACCTGTCCTGGGAGTGTTTGATGGGGACAGTGTAGAGGGAGCTTTACTCTGTATCCAACCCCGTGCTGTACGTGTCCTGGGAGTGTTTGATGGGGACAGTGTAGAGGGAGCTTTACTCTGTATCTAACCCCGTGCTGTACCTGTCCTGGGAGTGTTTGACAGGGACACTGTAGAGGGAACTTTACCCTGTGCCTACTAATTGTAGTTTCCAATCTTAGAGAAAAAAAAGAGGAATCGTTTCAATTTGTAAAATAATTCACTGATCTTGATGAGTGTAAAATAATCATCAAAATAATTATAGAAGGAGAGAGGATATGAAGCAATATCTTAAATATCACTTTAGTTAACAGCAGTGTGCCTAGTGTGCATCCTAAGTGCTGATAAACCAGCATTACTTGCTGCTGCAGTTTAATTATGGGCAGAGAATTCATGCCATGAGTTGGTCATTCGACCATTATGAAACAGTGCAGGAAATGATTGTGGCTGAATAATGAATAACACAGCTCACATTACATCATCACACACTGACAGAATGAAAGGGGGGAAATCCAAAATGGACACCAGCCTTCACAGTTTAAAGCAGGCAGCTTGTTTTTGAAGAGAAGGTGTGTTTCAGGGTGAGAGCTCTTCCACCTCAGTCCACACTGGCGGCTCTTCCATCCCGATTTCAATTCACCCATACTGGGAGAGAAACACACCACCAAGACCAAAATATTGAGTGCTGTGCCTCAGCCTTTAGTTAAGGTAACCTTGCAATTCGGCTCAGATCTCCACCTTGGCACTTAACTGAAAAAATGAGGCTGGGTCTTTCAATTCTGTTAGGCCACCTCAAGTTATCATTTGCTGACCATCAATCTGCCTGAGTCCCAAAGACTGCCTCCCCATGCTTTATGACCATTCTCCCAACAATAACGCCTTACATTTATTTCACATCTTTAACATAGAATAATCCCTCAAGGAGCATAGCCTGCCATTCTGCAGTCACTCACTTCAGTTGCCTTGCAAGTTACAGCCAACATCAAAAGTCCGAGGACTATGAATTGTTATTTCTTTTAAACCTTAACTCGGGACCCGACTTCCCAGTTAGCTACAAGTTCCAAAGTATCAATAACCATGGCCAGGACTTGCGAGTGCCCCAGGGAGCATGCTGCCAAGGAGTGGGGTGGGAGGCAGAATCAAATAGGGGGATGGGGGGGTTGCTGGTGGGTGACATGGCCGTTTCCTTCTGGCCATTATTAGCATTTTACTAACAGCCAATGGCCCTCCACCCCAAAGCCAATTGAGATCCTTCAGTGGTCAGTTAAAGGCTCTTCCTGCTGCCTTTGGTATTTTAACAGTGGGCGGGCAACTTCATGGGATATACCCTGGCGGCCTACCTGTGGGCTGGGGGGAGGGGGTATGGCTGGGGTGGAGCTCCTGATTGGGCACCTGGTGGCCCATGGAGGGTTCCCCCCCCCTTGGAATACCATCCCCCCAACAATGACCCCCTCCCACCTGCTACACCGGAGCCCACCTGAATGGCTCCAACGATCCTGACCCCCTTTACCTGGGTTCTGGTGACTCCTCCATCGATCCGGTTGCTATGTGGGTGCAGTCCCAGCAGTGGTCACTGTTCCCAGCGGCACTACTGGGACTGAAGAACTGTCGGCTTTCTGAATGTCCAGGGGTTCTCAGGGGTAGGGCCTCATACCTTAATGGGATAGGAGCCCCGACTGCAGAGCAGGTCGTTGTCTGCTGCAATTAAAAATATAAAATCGAGTCAGGGGCTCCCCAACTCTCCAGCCAGTTGATGGAGCAACCCCGCCCCTGAAAATTCCAGACAATCTTGGTAATCCTTAGGAATGAGTTCCTTATGAAGGGGGATTCCAAGCCGGTGATTCACTTTCATACAAGAACAGATAGGATGGATAGAAAGGAACCAACTCCATTGGTTAGGGAGTCGAGTATGAAGGGTCATTAGAGCCAAACCTTTCAGGAAGGAATTTAGGAAACAGTCCTTCACACAAAGGGTGGTAGGAGCTTGGAATTCTCTTCCACAAATGGCAACTAAAACCAGATCATTTGTTAATTTTAAATCTGAGGTTGATAGATTTCTGTTATCTGCAGGTATTAAGGGTATGGGACAAAGGCAGGTTTATGGTGTTAGGTCAGAGATCAGCCATGATCTTATTGAAGTGGGGAGAAGTCTCAAGGGGCTGAATGGCCTCCTCCTGTTCCTATGCTCTGACAAGAATGCACAAGCCGTTGTAACTATGACTCAAGCCTACAACAAATACATTTGGCAAAAGTTTACCCAGCTCCCTGTGAGGCCCATTCCATTACCATAGTCACCTAAAATGCTCATACCTATAAGTTCCAAGTTTCATCAACAGCTCAGTGAGTAACACTCTTGCCTCTGGGCCAGAAGATTATGGATTTAAGCAATCCAAATGTAGTACTGAGGGAGTGCCACACTGTTAGAGATGCTACCTCTCAGATCAGAGTTTAAACCACGGCCCCAGCTATGCTCTGATGTGAACAATTCGATACAATTTAAAAGAAGAGCAGTAAAGTTCTCCCAATAATTATCCCTCAACCAACACCTAAAAACAGATTATCTCATAATTGTTCTGTTGCTGTTTGTGGGATCTAATTGTTTGCAAATTGGCTGACAAGTCTCTTATATTACAACACTTTAAAAAGCACTTCATTGGCTGCAATGCCCTTGGGACTTCCTGAGGTTGTGAAGTATATATATGAATGGATGTCCTATCTTTTTACTAGTACAGAATCTCTGGGTGGTTGGCGTTCTCATTCTACAGCCACTTGCAATTGGCACCTCATCTATTACATCAAATATTCACAATTTCCTAGACGACATATTTAACACTTGGGAAGAGTTGGACTTCAGCTAATGGCTGACCTCTAGCTGAAGGGACTTTGAAGGATGCTCCTTCAGTATTCCATTACACAGATGCCTTCATCCTTCTATTGTAGACTGCAAAACAGACTTAGAACGATGAAGGAACAGTCCCAACCTGTAGTTGGCTGGTTCAGACTCACTGGACCAGATTTGTGAGCTTGACTCAAATATTTGTTTCTGGCTTGAGTTCAAGGCAAATAAGAGGAAATGTAGGTACCAGGGATTCGTGTTCAGGTGAAATCTAAACTTTAGCAAATTTCATTGGATGATATCCAAGGTTAAGATCAATCTGAGAGGATGCAAGGTCCTAACAGCAGGAGAGGTAAGGTGAGAGATGAGAGATTGAATATTTTCAGACAAAGTGGCACAGTGAAAGGAACTATCAATGTGTGTCACACATTGGATCATATAATGTCTGCATTTATAGACAGGTGCGATGTTGCCTTTAACTCATGTACTGTCCGATCAGCACTGAGGTGTGAGAATGAAGAAAAGGAAGCTTTTGGTATAACGGAAGTGGGCAGTGATAAACTACAACAACAACTTAGATTTATATAGCACCTTAAACATAATGAAATGTCCCAAGGTGCTCCCTAGGAGCATTATAAAACAAAGTATAACATTGAACCACATAAGGAGATATTAGGTCAGGTGATCAAAAGCTTGATGGAGGAGCTAGGCTTTAAGAAGTATCTTAAAGAGGAAAAGCAAGGTGGAGAGCATGAGTGGCCTAGGGAAGAAATTCCAGAGCTTGGAGCCCAGGGAGTTGAAGGCATGGCCACCAATTGTAATTGGGAATGCACGAGAGGCCAGAATTAAAGGAGCACAGATATCATGGAGAGTCGTGGGGTTGGAGGTGATTACAGAGATAGGGGCACAGAGGTAAGGCACTCATCCCTTCTAGAATTCTCCTGCAGGTTTTGTGTCAGCATATCCTGGGTTCATTTGGACTCGCACATGCTTGAAGAAACTTGATGCAGTGGATTAGAATATTGATCCTAAACTACAAGGAACTGGGTTTCGGCTCAGGCCTGACTGATGGAATGAATGTGTTTGCTCTCTGTTGGTTCAGGAATACTGTCAACAATGATTTGTGGCTGTTTCTGGGAGGTATGGGCCTGAGCACAAAACAAACACAACCACAATGACGCCACCTGTCAGCCAATCACAATGGACAGAAAACCATGGCAAGTTCCTCCTCCACATAATTCAACCTGACTGAAAGACGAGAAGTGACAGCAAAATGGAAGAAGAAAGAAGCATTTCTGACATGTCTGTGCAATTATTTCATTATTTTCAATCCCACACGGCTCTGAGCTGCCCTGTCATGGCGTCCTGTCAATGTCCAGAAGCCAGCCTATTGCTGGGCTGTCATCCCAGACTTGTTAACAACTTGGTAACAACTCGCTGACCGTGGTCTGGCTCAGGCTCAGACTGGGTCAGTCATCTGACACATTCCCTCTGATGCAGGATATGTCCAACCTTGGGAAGTTAGGTCATCTTTCTAACCAGCATGCTTCATTGCTTTACTTATAACACACAGATTAATGCCAAAGAACCAACCTGAACCTGCTGCTGTTGCAGATGCAACAAGTCCACAGGACTCACTTCGCCATTTGCATCCCCATTCGAACCACCTTCTCGCCCTCCACCATCTGATTGGCTGCTTAAACTACTAACTCCATTTTGATTGGCTGAAGTGCTTCGTATTGCCTCTGATGCAGATTCCACCATCATGGCTTAAAACCTAAAGAGGGATCATTGAAAAAGAGAAAAGATTATTGAACCCCTCAGCTGCAGCTCAATAACACCATGACCCCTGTTTGTAAGCTGAAGAGCTCCAGCTCATTGAATCATAGATATAGCGCAGAAGGAGGCCATTAAGCCCATCATGTTTATGCCAACTTTTTGAAAGAGTTAATTACTCCCACTCCACCTGTTATTGACCCATAGTCCTGCCATGCCTTTCAAATATTTATCCAATTCCATTTTAAAAATTACTATTGATCCTACTTCCATTGTCCTTTCAGGCAGCATGTTCCAGGTCATAAAAACTTGCTTCCTTAAAAAGATTTCCTCATTTCACTAAGATAAAAGCAAAACACTGCGGATGCTGGAAATCTGAAATGAAAACAGAAAATGATGGAAAGACTCAGCAGGTCAGGCAGCATCTGTGGAGAGAGAAACAGAGTTAGCATTTCGAGTCCGTATGACTCGTCTTCAGAGTTAAAGAGAAGTGGAAATGTGGTGAAATTTATACTGTTTAAGGGGGGTGGAGCAGGTGAAGCTGGATAGAAGGCCAGCGATAGGTGGGGACAAAGGAGAGATTGACAAAGATGTCATGGACGCAAGACAAAGGAGTGTTAGTGGTAGTGGTAAAGGCTAAAGAAGGTTTTGATAGTGACAGAAAGGTAAGAAAGCAGGATGTGTTAATAGCAGAACAAGAGTCAGCGCTCTGTGAAAGAACAACATGGAACAAGTAACCTTTGGAGGGTTGGGGGGAATTGGGGGAGGGAGAAGGAGGGAGCGGTGGTTGGGGAAAAAGGGATAAAAAAAGGATAAAAAGAGAGAAAACAGTGAATAAATGAATAAAAATAAGTAAATAAAACAAATTTAAATAGGGATTTTAAAAGAGGTGAGGATAGAGGAGAGAGTTCATGGTCTGAAGTTGCTGAACTCAATTTTAAGTCCGGAAGGCTGTAAAGTGCCTAGTCGGAAGATGAGGTGCTGTTCCTCCAGTTTGCGTTGGACTTCACTGGAACATTGTCACAGGCCAAAGATGGACATGTGGGCATGAGAGCAGGGTGGTGTGTTGAAATGACAAGTGACAGGAAGATCTGGGTCATGCATGCGGACTGAGTGAAGGTGTTTTGCAAAGTGGTCACCCAGTCTGCGTTTGGCCTGCCCAATGTAGAGGAGACCTCATTGGGAGTACCGAATACCGTAGACCTTTTATTTGGTGTGGCTATGGGTACCCGAATGGGCCTCAGTTATGCCTGTCTCTTTATGGGGTATGTGGAACATTTCTTGTTCTAGTTCTACTCAGGACCCCTCCCACAAATCCTTATAAATGGATCGGTGCCATGCTCTCATCTGGACCTGGAAAAATGTATGAATTTTGCTTTCAATTTCCAGCCCTCTAACACCTTCATATAGTCCATCTCCAACTCTTCCCTTCCCTTCCTTGACCTTTCTGTCCCCATTTCTGGTGATAGACTGTCCAGCATTATTCATTATAAGCCCACTGGCTCCCATAGCTACCTCAACTACACACAGTCCTCACACCCTACTTCCTGTAAGTACTCCATCCCATTCTCTCTGTTCCTTCACCTCTGTAATATCTGTTCTGATGATTCTTCTTTCCAAAAAGATGTTTCTGACATGTCTTCCTTCTTCCTCAACCGAGGCTTCCCCCCAGCTGTGGTGGACAGGGTCCTCAACCATGTCCGACCCATCTCCCACACTTCTGCCCTCACCCCCTCCCTCCCAGAACCATGATAAGGTTCCCCTTGTCCTCACTTTTCACCCCACCAGCCTCTGCATCCAAAGGGTCATCCTGCGCCATTTCTGCCAACTCCAGCATGATACAACCACCAAACACATCTTCCCCTCATCCCCCTGTCAGCATTCCGTAGGGACCATTCCCTCTGCGACACTCTGGTCCACTCCTCCAACCTCATCCCCTTCCCACGGCACCTTCCCATGTAATCGCAGAAGGTGCGACACCTGCCCCTTTACCTCCTCCCTCCTCACCGTCAAAGGCGCCAAACACTCCTTTTAGGTGAAGCAGCACTTCACTTGCACCTCCTTCAATTTGGTATACTGCATTTGCTGCTCCCAATGTGACCTCCTCTACATTGGAGAGACCAAACATAGACTGGGTGACTGCTTCGCGGAACACCTTCAGTCTGTCCGCAAGTATGACCCAGACCTTCCTGTCACTTGCCATTTCAACACTCCAGCCTGTTCTCATGCCCACATGTCCATCCTTGGCCTGCTGCAATGTTCCAGTGAAACCCAACGCAAATTGGAGGAACAGCACCTCATCTTCCGATTAGGCACTTTACAGCCTTCCAGACTTAACATTGAGTTCACCAACTTCAGACAATGAACTCTCTCCTCTATCTCTACTCATTTTTAAATCTCTTCTTTAAGTTCTTTTTTGTTGACTGATTTTTACTTTTATTCATTTATTCATTGTTTTATCCCTTTTTATCCCTTTTTCCCAAACACTGCCCCTCCCCCTACCCCACCCCCAAAGGGCCATCTGTTACTTGTTTCATGTTGTTCTTTCATAGAGTATTGACCCTTCTTCTGCTATCCACACATTCTGCTTTCTTACCTTTATGGCACTATCAGCACGTTCTTTAGCCCTTACCACTACCATCAACACTCCCTTTGTCTTTTGTCCATGTCATCTTTGTCAATCTTTCCTTAGCCCCATGTAGTAATTATGGTTTTGTTAAATGTTGGACTGTACCTTTAAGAATAGCCCTGTGATGTAAGATCACATGATCTGGGTAACCCAATGTGTTAGCAGCACGGGCTACCTCCAGAGTGAGTGTAGAGACAGAGGTAAAGTTGAAAGCACACACGTACTTGCTGCTGGCTGTATTGTAAATAAACCTAATGTTTCCACTTAGAAAGTTGTCTGCAGATCAACTCTATTACAAATAGGTGACTCGGCCATATTACAACAAACTAGCGACGAGGATAAATCAGGATAAATCAGAGTCGGTACTGTACCTCACCCAGCGATTGTGGGTATCAACGTTCATTTAAAATAACAGAAGATATACTCATCCAACATGCCACAATCTGATAGAATCGATCCCCTTTGAGCCAGCCACAGATGATTGGTTTCAATACATAGAACGCCTCTTTTTTTGTTCTTCTTTCAAGTGAACAAAATCACAGGGGAAGAGGAGAGGCGAGTGATCCTTTTGAGTACTTATGGGAGCAAAGCCTACAGTTTGATTCAAAGTTTGATGGTGTCCAGCATCCCAGGGTCGAAGAATTTCGGAGAAGTGGTGGACCTCATGAAGGGACATTTTCAACCCAAGCCCTCAGCAGAGGTTCCGGTTCAAGTCGCAAATAGAACCCCAAGTGGAGCAATTGCTAGCTATGTGACAAATTTGAAGCAACTAACGGGACATTGTGAGTTTGGTAACACTCTGAACGACATGCTCAGGGATTGTTTAGCGTGTAGTGTGAAAGGAGACACTATTTGGAGAAGATTGCTGGCTGAAGTGAATGTGGATTTTAAGATGGCGTTAGAAATAGTACTGGCCACAGAGAGCACTGTAAGAGGTTCACAAGCAATACAAGGGGTGCAAAATGGTGTCATACTCCAAATTGGGCAGGAACAGTCAGCCAAAAGCGGTGCGTAAAAGCGAGGCTGAAGATAAAATCAAAGAGGCACAAATTATTTCCAAGGCCTTAGCTGTGAAGAATTCTAGATGTGTACAAATATGAAGAAGTTAACAGGCGATTCTTTGGAGACCAAGCTTGCACGCTTTCTTTTTCACTACAGAACGACGCCCCACATGATGACAAGAGCAACGCCTGTAGAATTGTTGATGAGACACGGTCTTAGGACAAGACTGAGCCTAATGTTTCCAAATTTGGAAGGGAAGGTGGAGAAGAGTCAAGGAAACCAAAGAGCTGTGCATGACTTGCATAGTCATGAGAGACAATTTACTGGGGGAGAAGCAGAATATGTGAAGAATTTCGGTGGAGGACCAAAGTGCTTACTGGGTAAAATATGTTCAGTGACCAGCCCATTGTCATACCAGAAGAGGAAGGTCGGATCACCTGTAAGCATGTGGACCATTTAGGAAAAGGAGAGATACCATAACAAGATGTGGTTCCACCTGTAACCGTTACTGACCAGTGTTTCCTGTTGAAAATGCTCAGCCATTGACTGACATGTCCGATGTCTCCATCAGAGTGGAAGACACTGAACTGCAAATGTCCACTGAGGTACCTGATGTTCCTGATGTTCATGCAGTTCCAGGGAATGTGGTTCCTGATAAAGAATCTGAAGTTGTGGAGCTGCGACATTCCACACGAATCAGGAAACCACCTGAAAGACTGAACTTGTAAATTTCATGACCTGTATAAATATTATAATGTCATGAAATAAATATACTTGTAAATACAATATGTACAGTAAAGTTAAAGGGGTGGGGGATGTAGTAATTATGGTTTTGTTAAATGTTGGACTGTACCTTTAAGAATAATCTTGTGATGTAAGATCACATGATCTGTGTAAACCAATGTGTTAGCAGCACGGGCTATCTCCACAGTGTAGAGATAGAGATGGAGCTGAAAGCACACTTGTAGTTGCTGCTGACTGTATTGTAAATAAACCTAATGTTTCCACTTAGAAAGTTGCCTGCAGATCCACTCTATTACAAATAGGCAACACGGCCACTCCATAACACCCCCACCTATCGCTGACTTTCTATCCAGCTTTACCTGCTCCACCTCCCTTAAACAGTATAAAACCCATCACAGTTCTATTTCTCTTTGGCTCTGAAGACGAGTCATACTGACTTGAAAAGTTAACTCTGCTTCTCTGTCCACAGATGCTGCCTGACCTGCTGAGTTTTTCCAGCATTTTCTGTTTTTATTTCCTCATCTCACCTCTGGTTCTTTTGCCAATCACCTGAAATTGGTTATCAACACTTCTTATTTTATTCATTGATTGGATGTGGGTGTTGGCAAGGCCAGCATTTATTACCCATCCAGTCACAAGAAACCATTTCTTGCTATTCACTCTATCAAAATCTTCATTATTTTGAACACCTCTGTTCAATCTCCCCTTAACCTTCTCTGCTCTAAGAACAAATCCCAGCTTCTCCAGTCTCTCCACATAATTGAAGTCAGCCTTTAATGGCACAATTCTGAGAGATATTTTCCCCACCCTCTCTAATGTTGCATTCACCCAAATAGGCCAGAAGCCCCAGCTTTCATTCCAGACATGCCCTGTCTTAACTGGTCACGGCTGGGGCAGCAGTTGGCGATGATGTGATTGCCCTGGAAATCAGTGGTCAAGGCAGTTTTCTGAGGCCTGACAATTCCTGATGAGCAGACAGAAAGTTTCCCTTTCTACTTTTACCTGCTCTGGTTATTATGGGCTGTAAAAAAAGGGCACCGATATCAGCTGACCACAAACCCAGCTCGAATCACCAATGTTTGGACTTCATAAAGACCCCTGACTGTAATGTGCACATGTTGGGCAAGAGCAAGGCCAGAATGAGATGTGCTGTCTCCCTTGGACTGACCATACTGACCGCCTTGACAAACATGATGGAAAGCGTGAGATATGGGAAGCTGCAGAGAGTGTTCCATCGGACTACGAATTAACAGAAACTGCAAGGATCTAAATCTTCAGTGGGATGAAAGGAGTATAACTGGTAAAGAATTAATTTAAAGTTTAATGAAAGCAGTTTCTATCCACTTTTATATCAGAAATACCCCCATTATAATGAAATAAATCTTTGCGTTGTTGGAAGCCTTTCTAAATCTTTATGAAGTCCAAACAATGGCTATTTGAGCTAGGTTTGTGGACACCTGATATCGGTGCCCTTTTTTTACAGCCCATAATAACCAGAGCAGGTAAAGGTAGAAAGGGAAACTTTCTGTCTGCTCATCAGGAATGCTTCTCAAGGATCATGTAGACTGAATATATAATTTTCCCAGTTGGAGGCTGGTGGTTATTTAATGAAACCTCCAGGATTATGTCTAACCAGAGTTGGCAACCCCAGTGCTGACAAAGACAGGATCTGCTTGAAGTTATTTACAGTTTAGTCTGACCATGATCTCGGGTAGGAGTCAGGAGTCATCCCTTATATCTTTGTTTTTCCTTTCTTCCCATTTCTGCTCCTCCTTTAAAGATGGTGAAAACTCTTCTGGGTGTCATTGTTCCAGCACTGATTCTTGTTTCTTTTCTCTTACCCTACATCTCCACTAGTCTCAGGTCCCTGGACACTAATCAGTAAAGTGAGCAGTGCCTGCCTTTTGCTCCTATCAAAAACTCTGATAACTCGCATAGACCAGGGATTGAACCGAGGACAACTGGACTCAATGTTGCTCAGTGTTGTAAGTTGTCACTTTTCCTTTAAGCACCATGTATATTTGGTTATGTAACTGGGAGGTTTTCATTTGAATTCAACTAAATATGTAAATATTATTCTGTTTTTCAGGTGCTGGATCTCGCGCTATGACACACAGAGTCCATTCTGTGTCCAATTTTCATTGACTCAGTTTCAGTACAGGATCAAAGGTGAAAGTGGGATAAAGTTCCCCAATAGTCTTCCTTCCACTTTTACCTGGGTGTGGTTTGAAGTGAAGGTTCATTATTGAGGGATGGTTTGGTAATTTACAGCTGTGCAGTCCTAGTTTTGTAGCATGTAAGAAATGTTTCCTTACATTGGTTTCAACACATTACCAGTCATAAATCCAAGAATCCGAGAACTCCTCAACGTTTGAACTTTTCTACCTTTAGAAACTGACAGATTAATTACTGACGGAAATATGCCCTAGAAGTGAGGAGTGGTTAGTGGTAATTTCCAACAGTCTGATTATACAGTATGAGAGCAGTTGTTTCACCAAGTTCCTGTCAAGGCTCTGGTGTAACATTGCCAATCTCACCGAGCGGTTTGCTATTAAGACAAACCATACCTGGAGGGTTTCACACCATTTGTCAGGTATTTAAGTTTAAACGTATCTCCAACTGCCGGGTTTGGTTTTTTTGCTGACGTGAAGGGCAAGCACCAATTTGGGCTGGTTGGGTCAAGTTTCTGGCTTCATAACTTGTATGGTAAACAACCTCTTAACGTTTGTTAACGACTGTGTGGCCTCTTGTACTGTCCTTAGATTCTAGCTAATACATGTTTTGTCAGGCTGATTTTATCATTTGGTGAGTTTTTCCTATCGTCCTGGCCAATATTTGTCATTCAACCCCAGATCACTAAAGCAGATTATCTGGCCATTCATCTCTTTGGTGTTTCTGGGAGCTTGTTCTGTATGAATTGTCCATCATATTTCCGCATTCAAACAGTGACTACGCTTCCATGTTACGCCATCGGTCAGTAGGTATCGGCAAAGTGCTTTAGGATATCCTGAGGTGCTATAGAAATGCAGATACTTTTGTCTTTTCATCTTTTTTTTTTACAATGAACCAGAAGCTGCGATCCTTCAAATCCACGTTACAGGTTTTAGAAACAAGGCAGAATTTAAAGTCACACTTTCCTGATCACTTTTGCATTAATGATGTTGTGATGTATTCTTTCCTTTTGGAACTAAAATGCCAGGATTTCAAAATCCCTGCACCACCCTCTCTCCCTCAGGTCATAACAACCCTGATGGTGTTGTTTTACAGAGTTCCTATTCAACCGACTAACCAATAACGCCACAGTTTATGGTTTGGCCACTTCTGGGAAAACACCCAGCTCATAAGTGTCATTGAGCTATTCACATTGCTCTCCAGGTTTTAGACCTTTTTAGCCAGCTCACACAGTACTTCCAAGAGGTCCTGCCTCCTTTACTGCTAAACAGAAAAAAACTGATCTCTTTCTGAAGGTGATTTGCTTCTTCAAAAAAATTCTCTATGTTTCCCTTTCTGTCTCTGCTTTCTCTTTTTGTATGCATCTGTGCGCCGATTGTTTTTACCCTCCAGCTCCTCTGTCTGTAGCTCTCCTTTGTGTCTGCAGCTCTCCTTTGTGCCTGGCCTCATGACATCCATTTCTTAACTTCCTCCCTGTTGGCACTGCTTCCAGGACAAGGGTCACCAGGTCACTTGGATCCATATTTCATGTTGTTCAAGAATAGATGATCTCTTTACAATTGATGTAAACTCTTCAATGTCCTTTTAAAATATCCTTACAAACAACCACAGATTCCACAGACATTTTAAAGAAATTACAAATTGTAATTTCCTTACTGTACTGCTTCCGGGTACAAAGATCACCACAACAAAAACTGCATGAAATAAGGAACTGTGAGTGGAAGTGGCACAGTGAGATCATTGCTAACTGACTGTCAGTGGTGTGGCGTGACAGGTACTGGACTGACCTTTGGGACAAGGGTTCACAACTTGAGCTGGATACAGTCCTGGAAGTTTTATGATCGAAGATTGGCTAGCTAACAGGAAGCAGAGGGTAAGCATAATTGGGTCAGTTTCTGGTTGGCAGGATGTAATGAGTGGTGTGCCACAGGGATCGGTGCCGGTGCCTCAACTGTTCATAAATTATATAAATCACTTGAACGAAGGGGCCAAAGGTATGGTTGCCAAATTTGCTGATGACCCAAAGGTAGGTAAGAAAGTAAGGTGTGAAGAGGATGTAGATAGATTAAGTGACTGACCAAAGATTTAGGAAATAGAGTAGTGTGGGGCAATGCAAAAGTTTCCATTTTGGCAGGAAAACAAAAAGAGAAGCTTATGATCTAAATGGTGAGAGGTTGCAGAACCCAGAGATTCAGAGGGATCTGGATGTTCTAGTGCATGAATCACAAAAGGTTAGTATGCAGGTACAGCAAGTAATTAGTAAAGCTAATAGAATGTTATCATTTATTGCAAGAGGAATTGATTACAACAGTAGGGAGGTTATGCTTCAGTTGTACAGGGGATTGGTGAGACCACATTTTATTTTTATTTATTCATTCACAGGATGTGGACTTCGCTGGCTAGGCAAGCATTTATTGCCCATTCCTAATTGCCCTTGAGAAGGTGGTGGTGAGCTGCCTTCTTGAACCGCTGCAGTCCATGTGGTGTAGGTACACCCACAGTGCTGTTAGGGAGGGAGTTCCAGGATTTTGACCCAGCGACAGTAAAGGAACAGTGATATATTTCCAAGTCAGGATGGTGAGTGACTTGGAGGGGAACTTCCAGATGGTGGTGTTCCCATCTTTCTGCTGTCCTTGTCCTTCTAGATGGTAGTGATCGTGGGTTTGGAAGGTGCTGCTTAAGGAGCCTTGGTGAATTCCTGCAGTGCATCTTGTAGATGGTACACACTGCTGCTATTGTGCACCAGTGGTGGAGGGAGTGAATGTTTGTGGATGTGATGTCAATCAGCAGGCTGCTTTGTCCTGGCTGGTGTCAAGCTTCTTGAGTGATGTGGGAGCTGCACTCATCCAGGCAAGTGGGGAGTATTCCATCACACTCCTGACTTGTGCCTTGTAGATGGTGGACAGGTTTTGGGGAGTCAGGAGGTGAATTACTCATCGCATGATTCCTAGCCTCTGATCTGCTCTTGTAGCCACAGTATTTATATGGCTGGTCCAGTTCACTTTCTGGTCAATGGTAAACCCATCTGGAGTACCGTGTACAGTATTGGTCTCCTTACTTAAGGGAGGATGTAAGTGCATTGGAAGAAGTTCAGAGAAGGTTTATTAAACTAATACCTGGAATGGGCGGGTTGTCTTATGAGGAAAGGTTGGACAGACTAGGCTTGTATTGTTGGAGTTTAGAAGAGTAAGAAGTGACTTGATTGAAACAGATAAGAGGGATCTTGACAGGGTAAATGTGGATGAGGATTCCTCATGTGGGGGTATCTAGAACTAAGTGTCAATGTTTAAAAATAAGGGGTTGCCCATTTAAGGCAGAGATGAGAAATTTTTCTCTCGGGTGGAACTCTCTTCCTCAAAAAGTCGTGCAAACAGAGTCTTGGAATATTTTTAAGGTAGAGCAAGATAGATTCAGGGGGGTGGAAGGTTATTGGGGTAGCTGGGAATGTGGGGTTGAGGTTACAGTCTGATCAGCCATGATCATATTGAATGTCAGACCAGACTCGGGGGGCCGAGTGGCCTACTCCTGCTCCTAAGTCATGTGTTTGAATATGATGTGATCTCCTCCCTCCTACCATTCCACACCCAGAGCCCAATATTCATCACCTAAGACAGAAAATTAGAATAGTACAACATAATGGAGGCCATTCAGCCCATTGTGTCAGCTCTTTGGAAGAACTATCCCATTCATCCCATGTCCCAGAACTGTCAATCCCTGCCAAGCATTTACGCAATTCTTTTTTCAAGTTAACACTGTACCTGATTCCATCACCATTTCAGACATTGCAGATCACAACTCGCTGCATAAAAAGTTGTTTCTTTATCAGGTCCCTAGCTCTTTCGCAAATTAACTTAAATTTGAAAATATTTTCTAATTACATAGACTGTTCAGTACACACAGCTCTCTCTGCGTACCACACTATTTAGTACAGGCAGCTGTCTCTGTGTAACTCATTGTTCAGTACACACAGCTCTCCTTCTGTAACACACTGTTCGGTATGCACAGTTCTCTATGTGTAACACACTATTCAGGACACACAGCGCTCAGTGTGTAGCACGCTGTTGAGTACACACAGCTCTCCCTGTGTAACACACAGCTCAGTACACGCAGCTCTCTCTCTGCATACCACACACTGTTTAGTACAGGCAGCTCTCTCTGTCTAACTTGCTGTTCAGTACACACAGCTCTCTCTGTAACACATTGTTCTGGACAGATAGCTCTATCTGGGTAACACACTGATCAGAACACACAGCTCTCTCTGTGTAAAAATTCTTTACAGCACACAGTTCTTCTTATGTACATTTTCAGTAAAAACAGCTTGCCCTGTGCAACACTTCATTCAGTACATGCAGCTCAGTATACATAGCTCTCTCTGTTTACCACACCGTTTAGTACTGGCAGCTCTCCCTGTGTAACTCAATGTTCAGTAAACACAGCCCTTTCTGTAACACAATGTTGAGTAAAGACAGCTCTCTCTGTGTAATACATAGTTCAGTACATAAAGCTCTCCCTGTCTAACACAATATTAAGTACGCACAGCTCTCCCTGTGTAACGAGCTGCTCAGTACACACAGTTCTCCCTGCATAGCACACTGTTCAGTACACACAGCTCTCCCCCGTAACACTGTTCAATATACAGAGATCTCTCTGTGTTATACACTGTTCAGTACACACAGCTCTCCCTGTGTAACACACAGTTTAATACAAACAGCTCTCCCTGTGCAGCATTCTTTTCAGAACACAGCGCAGTCTATGTAACACACTGCTCAGTACATACAGCTCTCTCTGTGTAAAACACTTCTGGGTAAAAACATCTCTCCCTGTGTAACACACAGTTCAGCACATCTTTGTGTAAAATAATGTTCTGTGCACACAGCTCTCTGTGTAATGCACCATTCAGTACACACAGATTTCTCTGGGTAATAAAATTGTCAGTACACACAGCTCTCTCTGTGTAACACACTGTTCAGTGCACACAGTTCTCTCTGGGTAACACACAGCTCAGTACACACAACTCTCTCTGCATAACACACTTTTGAGTATACACAACTCTCGGTGTGTAACATACTGTTCAATACACGCAGTTCTCCCTCTGTAACAGACTTCGGTACACACGGCTCTCTATGTGTAACAGACTGTTCAATACACACAGGTCTCCCTGTGAAACACAAAGCTCAGTACACACAGATCTCTTTGCGTACCACACTGTTTAGTACTTTCAGCTCCCTCTGTGTAACTTATTGATCAGTAACCACGGCTCTCTCCCTAACGCAATGTTGAGTACAGGCAGCTCTCTCTGCATAACACATAGTTCAGTAGATACCGCTCTCCCTGTCTAACACAATATTAAGTACTCACAGCTGTCCCTGTGTAACAAGCTGCTCAGTACACACAGTTCTCCCTGCGTAGCACACTATTCAGTACACACAGCTCTCCCCCTGTAACACTGTTCAATATACACAGATCTCTCTGTGTAACACACTGTTCAGTACACACAGCTCTCCCTGTGTAACACACAGTTCAATACAAACAGCTCTCCCTGTGCAACACCCTTTTCAGAATACACAGCTCTATCTGTGTAACACACAGTTCAGTACATACAGCTCTCTCTGTATAAAACATTTCTGGATGAACACACCCCTCTCTGTGTAGCACACAGTTCAATACAGACAGTTCTCTCAGTGTCACACACACTTCTGTACACTCAGTTCTCTATGAAACACATTGTTCAGTACACGTAGATCTCTTTGGGTAATAAAGTTTTCAGTACACACAGCTGTCTCTGTATAATACACTGTTCAGTGTACACAGCTCTCTCTGTGTAACACGCTTTTGAGTACACACAGCTCTCTCAGTCCACACAGCTCTCCCTGTGTAACACACTGTTCAGTACGTGCAGTTCTCGATGAATAACAGACTGCTCAGTACACAGTGCTATCTCTGTGGAACACACTCCCTCTGTGCAAAACAATTCTGGGTAAACACATCTCTCCCTGTGTAGCACACGGTTCAGTACACACAGCTGTCTCAGTATAAAACACTGTTGAGTACACACAGCTCTCTCTGTGGAACATACTATTCAGTACACACAGCTGTCCCTGTGTACCACACTGTTCAGTACACAAAGCTCTCTCTGTGGAACACATTGTCCAGTACACATAGCTCTCCCTGTGTAACACTCTATTCAGTACACACAGCTGTCTCTGTGTACCACATTGATCAGTACACACAGCACTATCTGTGTAGCACACTGTTCAGTACACACAGATCTTTCAGTGTAACACATTGTTCAGTTTACACAGCAATCCTGTGTAGCACACTGTTCAGTTCACACAGATCTCTCTGTGTAACACACTATTCAGTACACAAAGCTGTCCTGTGTAACACATTGTTCAGTACACACAGCTCTCTACCTGTGTAATGCACTGCTCAGTACACACAGCTCTGATTAATACACTAATCAAATAGCTCCTACTGTGTAACACACTGTTTAGTACACAAAGATCTCCCTGTGTAACAGAAAGTTCAGTAGACAAAGCAGTCCCTGTGTAACACTGTTCAGCACACACAGCTCTCCCCTGTAATACTGTTCAGTACACCCAGATCTCTCTGTGGAGCACACTGTTCAGTACACACAGCCCTCTGTGTAACACACTGTTCAGTACACACAGCTCTCCCTGTCCAACATAATGTTCAGTACACAAAGCTTTCCTTGTGTAACACACTGTCCAGTACATACAGCTTTCTCTGTGGAGCACACTGTTCAGAACACACAGCTCTCACTGTGTACCACATTGCTCAGTACACACACAGCTTTCCCTGAATAACATGATGTTCATTACACACAAGGCACAGCTAAGTACACACAGTTCTCTGAGTGACACATGGTTCAGTATGCACAGCTCACTGTGTAACACACTGTTCTGTACAGACAGCTCTCCCTGGCTAACACAATGTTCAGTACACAAAGCTTTCCCTGTGTAACACAACGGTCAGTTCACACAGCTCTCCCCTGTAATGCTGTTCAGCACACCCCGATCTCTTTGTGGAACACACTGTTCAGTACCCACAGCCCTCTGTGTAACACTCTGTTCAGTACACACAGCCCTCCCTGTCCAACACAATATTCAGTACACAAAGCTTTCCCTGTGCATCACACTGTTCAGTACACACAGCTTTCTGTGTAACACACTGTTCAGTACACACAGCTTTCCCTGTATAACACACTGTTCAGTACACATAGCTTTCTCCTGTAACACTGTTCAGTACACACAGCTCTCCCTGTATAACACCTATTCAGTACACACAGCCCTGTCTGTTTAACACACTGTTCAGTACACACAGCTCTAACTGAGCAACACAATGTGTACACAGAGCTCTTGTTGTGTAACACACTGTTCAGTACATACAGCTCTCCGTGTAACACACTGTTGAGTACGCACTTCTCTCCCTGTGTGCCATGCTGTTCTGTACACACAGCTCCCTCTGTGTAACACACTGTTCAACACAGACATCTCTCCCTGTGTAACACTCTATTCAGTACACAGACCCCTGTATATTTAACACACTGTTCCATTCGCACAGCTCTCTTTATGTTACGCACTGTTCAATACACACAGCTCTCCACATGTAACACATTCTTCAGTACATACAGCTCTCTCTGTGTAACACACTGCTCAGTACAAAAAGTTCTCTCTGTGTAACACACTGTTCAGTACACACTGCTCTCTCTGTGGAACACACTGTGCAATACACACAACTCTCCATGTGCAATTCACTATTCATTACACACAGCTCTCTCTCTGTAACACACTTATCAGTACACACAGCATTCTGTGTAACATGCTGTTCAGTTCACACTGCCCCCTCTGTGGAACACACTGTTCAGTACAGACAACTCTCTCTGTGGAACACATTGTTCAGTACACACAACTCTCTCTGTGGAACACACTGTTCAGTACACACAACCCTCTCTGTGGAACACACTGTGCAATATACACAACTCTCCCTGTGTAATTCACTATTCATTACACACAGCTTTGCTGTGTAACACACTGTTCACTGCACACAGCTCTTCCCGTGTAACAGAAAGTTCAGTACTCACAGCTTTCCTTGTGTAACACACTGTTCAGTACACATAGCTGTCCGTGTAACATGCTGTTCAGTACACACATCTCTCCCTGTATACCCACGCTGTTCAGTACACACAGCTGTCTCTGTGTAACACGCTGTTCAGCATACACAGCTCTGTCTGTGCAACATACTGTTCAATGCACACAGCTTTCCCTGTGTAACACGCAACGCGGTGTACATAGCTTTCACTGTGTACCATACTGTCCAGCACACAGAGCTCTCAGTGTGTAACATACTGTTCAGTACACACAGCTCTCTCTGCATAACACATTGCTCAGATCTAAGCTCTGCAGTCCTGCCACATCTAGTTGTGAATGGTGGTGGACAATTAAACAACTCACTGGAGGAGGAGGCTCCACAAATATCCCCATCCTCAATGATGGAGAAGCCCAACACATCAGTGCAAAAGATAAGGCAGAAGCATATGCAACAATCTTCAGCCAGAAGTGGCGAGTCGATGATCCATCTTGGCCTCCTGTAAAGGTCCCAGCATCACAGATGCCAGTCTTCAGCCAATTTGATTCACTCTACGTGATATCAAGAAACGGCTGAAGGCACTGGATACTGCAAAGGTTATGGGCCCTGACAATATTCTGGCAATAGTACTGAAGACTTGTGCTCCAGAACTTGCCACACCCCTAGCCAAGCTGTTCCAGTACAGCTACAACACTGGCATCTATCCGGCTATGTGGAAAATTGCCCAGGTATGTTCTGTATGCAAAAAGCAGGACAAATCCAACCCGGCCAATTATCACCCCATCAGGCTACTCTCAATCATCAGTAAAGTAATGGAAGGGGTATTCAACAGTGTTATTAAGCGGCAGCACTTGGTTAGCAGTAACCTGCTCACTGATGCCCAGTTTGGGTTCCGCCAGGGTCACTCAGCTCCTGACCTCATTACAGCCTTGGTTCAAACATGGACAAAAGAGCTGAAGTCCCGAGGTGAGGTGAGAGTGACTGCCCTTGACATCAAGGCAGCATTTGACCGAGTGTGGCATCAAGGAGTACTAGCAAAACTGGAGTCAATGGGAATCAGGGGGAAAACTCTCTACTGTTGGTGTCATACCTAACACAAAGGAAGATGGTTGTGGTTGTTGGAGGTCAATCACCTCAGTTCCAGCACATCACTGCAGGAGTTCCTCAGGGTAGTGTCCTCAGCCCAACCATCTTCAGCTGCTTCATCAATGACCTTCCTTCCATCATAAGGTCAGAAGTGGGGATGTTCGCTGACGATTGCACAATGTTCAGCACCATTCGTGACTCCTCAGATACTGAAGCAGTCCATGTCCAAATGCAGCAAGACCTAGACAATATCCATGCTTGGACAGACAAGTGGCAAGTAACATTCGCACCACACAAGTGCTAGGCAATGACCATCTCCAATAAGAGAGAATTCAACCAACACCCTTGATGTTCAGTGAAATTACCATCACTGAATCCCCCACTATCAACATCCTGGGGGTTACAACCGACCAGAAACTAAACTGGACTAGCCATAGCAATGCTGTGGCTACAAGAGCAGGTCAGAGGCTAGGAATCGTGTGATGAGTAACCCATCTCCTGACTCTCCAAAGCCTGTCCACCATCTACAAGGCATATGTAGGAGTGTGATGGAATACTCCCTACTTGCCTGAATGAGTGCAGCTCCAACAACACTGAAGAAGCTGGACACTATCCAGGACAAAGCAGCCTGCTTGATTGGCACCACATCCACAAACATTCACTCCCTCCACCACCGACGCACAGTAGCAGCAGTGTGTACCATCTACAAGATGCACTGCAGGAACTCACCAAGGCTCCTTAGACAGCCCCCTTCCAAACCCATGACCACTACCATCTAGAAGGACAGCAGATGGATGGGAACACCACCACCTGGAAATTCCCATCCAAGTCACTCACCATCCTGACTAGGAAATATATCGCCGTTCCTTCACTGTCACTGGGTCAAAATCCTGGAACTCCCTTCCTAACAGCACTGTGAGTGTACCTACACCACGTGGACTGCAGTGGTTCAAAAAGGCAGCTCACCACCAGCTTCTTAAGGGCAACTAGGGATGGACAATAAATGCTGGTACAGCCAACGAAGCCCACATCCAGTGAATGAATTAAAAAATACAGCTTGCAGTGTGTAACATGCTCTTGAGTACACACAGCTCTCCCTGTGTAACACGCTGTTCAATACACACAGCTCTATCGGTCTAACACACTTTTCCTGATACACAGCTCTCTCTGTGTACCACATGATTCAGTAAACACAGCTCTCAGTGTAACACACTGTCCAGTACACACAGCTCTCTCTGTGTAACACACTGTTCAGTACAAGGAGCTTGCCCCATGTACGACAGTTCAGTATGCACTGCTCTCCTTATGTACCACACTATTCAGTACACACAACTCTGCCTGTAAAAGACGCTACTCAGTATACACAGCTCTCTCTCTGTAACATGCTGTTGAGTACACACAGCACTCCGTGTAACACACTGCTCAGCACACACAGCTCCCCCTGTGAAACACTATGCTCAGAGCACACCGCTCTTTCTGTGTATGACATAGATCAGTACAAATTGATCCCCTTGTGTAACACACTGTTCAGTACACACAGCTCTCAGTGTGGAACACACTGTTCAGTCCACACAGCTCTATCATTGTAACGCACCATTCAGTACACACAGCATTCTTTGTGACATGCTATTCAGTGCACACAGCTCTCAATGTGTACGATGCTGCTCAGTACACAGAGCTTTCTCTATGTACCACACTGTTCAGTTCATACAGCTCTCTTTGTGTAACACACTGTTCAGTACACACAATTCTCCCTGTGTGATGAGCTGTTTAGTTCACACAGATATCCCTACATATCACACTGTTCAGTATACACAGCTCTCCCCTTTTAACACACTGTTCATTACACAAAGCTTTCCCTATGTAACACGCTATTCAATTCCACACAGCTCTGTGTAACACACTACTCAGTACAAAGCTCTCTCTGTTAACAAACTGTTCAGTACACACAGCTCTTTCTGTATTACACTGTTCAGTTCATACGACACCCCCTTTCGAACACTCTATTTAGTACATACAGCTCTCTCTGTGTAACACACTGTTCGGTACGCACAGCGCTCTCTGTGTAATGAGTTGTTCAGTATACCCAGTGCCCCTTGTGTGACAAGCTGTTCAGTACACACAGATATTCCTGCGTAACCCACTGTTCAGTATAAACAGCTCTCTCTATGTTACATGCTGTTCAGTACACACAGCTCACTCTGTGTAACAAGTTATTCAGTGCATATCACTCTCTCTGTGTAACACGCTGTTCAGTACGCACAGCGCTCTCTATGTAATGAGCTGTTCAGTACACCCAGTCCTCCCTGTGTGACGAGCTGTTCAGTACACGCAAATTTCCCCATGTAACACACTGTTCAGTATACAAAGCCCCCCCTATGTAACACGCTGTTGAATGCACACAGCTCTCTCTATACAACGAACTATTTAGTACACACAGATCACTCTATGTAACAAACTTTTCAGTACCCACAGCTTTCTCTGTGTAATACAATGTTCCGTACACATCTCTCTGTGTAACACTCTGTTTGGTACAAAAAGCTCTCCCTGTGTAACACAATGTTTAGTACACACAGCTCTCTCCTTATAGCAAACTGTTCAGTACACACAGCTCTCTTTGAGTTACAGACTGTTCACTAAACACTGCTGTCTATGTGTAAGAAGCTTTTCAGTACACAAAGCTCTCTGTGTAACACACTGTTCAGTATGGACAGTTCTCAGTGTGTAACATACTCTTGAACACACACTGCTCTCCCTGTGCAACACACTGTTCAGTGCATATATCTCTCTCTGTATAACACACTGTTCAGTACACTCAGCTCTCCCTGTGTAGTAACTTGTTCAGTACACACAGTACTCTCTGTGTAACACACTGTTCAGTACACACAGTACTCTCTGTGTAATGAGCTGTTCAGTACACCCAGTCCTCCCTGTGTGATGAGCTGTTCAGTACACACAGATATCCCCCACGTAACACACTGTTCAGTATACATAGTTTGCCCCTTTTAACACACAATACACAAAGCTCTCCCTATGTAACACATTGTTAAATGCACACAGCTGTCTCTCTATGTAACAAACTATTCTATACACACAGCTCTCCTTGTGTGACAAAATGTTCCATACACACAGCTCTCCTTGTGTACCAAATGTTCAGTACACATGGCTCTCCCTTTGTAACACACTGTTAAATACATATATCTCCCTGTGTTACACACTGATCAGTACACACAACTCTCCCTGTGTAACACTCTATGCAGTACACAAGTTCTCCCCCTATAACACTGCTCAGTGCAGACAGTTCTCCCTGAGTAACACACTGTTCAGTACACACAGCTCTCCCTGCGTAATGCACTATTCAGTACACACAGATCTCCCCTATAACACTGTTCAAGACACACAACTCTCTCTGTGTAACACAATGTTTAGTATGGTCAGCTCTCGGTGTGTAACACGCTTTTGAGTACATACAGCTCTCCCTGTATGACAAGCTATTCAGTACACAACAGATATCCCTGCGTAACACACTGTTCAGTATACACAGCTCGGCCCTTTTAACACATAATACATAAAGGTCTCCCTATGTAACACATTGTTAAATGCACACAGCTCTCTCTATGTAACAATCTATTCTGTACACACAGCTCTTCCTGTGTACCACAATGTTCAGTACACATGGATGTCCCTTTGTAACACTATTCAGTACGCACAGCTCCCTCTGTGGAACACAATGTTCAGTATGCACAGCTCTCTCTGTGTAACACACTGCTCAGTACACCAAGCTTTCTCTATTTAAGACACTGTTCAGTACACACAGCTCTCCCTGTTTAACAGAATGATCAGTTAGCACAGCTCTCCTTGTTTAACGCACTGTTTGGTATGCACAGCACTCTCTGTGTAATAAGCTGTTCAGTACACCCAGTTCTCCCTGTATGACGAGCTATTCAGCACACACAGATATCCCTGTGTAACACACTGTTCAGTATACACAGCTATCCCCTTTTTACACACTGTTCAGTACACAAAGTTCTCCCTGTATAACACTCTGTTCAATGCACACAGCTCTCTCTGTGTAACACGCTGTTCAGTACATACAGCTCTCTCTGTGTAACACGCTGTTCAGTACACACAGCTCTCTCTGTCTAAAATACTGTTCAGTACTTACAGATCTCTCTGTCTAAAACTCTGTTCAGCACACACAGCTCTACCTGTGTAACACACTGTTCAGTACACACAGCTCTACCTGTGTAACACACTGTTCAGTACACACAGCTCTACCTGTGTAACACAATGTTCTGTACAAAAAGCTCTCGCTGTGTAACGCACAGTTCAGTACATATAGCTCTCCCCCTGTAACATTGTTCAGTACCCACAGCTTTTTCTGTGTTGCACACTGTACAGTACACAAAGCTCTCCCTGTGTAACGCGCTGTTCAGTACACACAGATCTCCCCCTCTAACATTGTTTAGTGCACACAGCTCTCTCTATGTAACACACTGTTCAGTACACACAGCTCTCTCTTTGTGTAACACACTGTTCAGTACACACAGCTCTCTCTTTGTGTAACACACTGTTCAGTACACACAGCTCTCTCTTTGTGTAACACACTGTTCAGTACACACTGCTCTCCCTTTGCAACACGTTTTTCGGTATGCACGGTGCTCTCTGTGTAATGATGTGTTCAGTACACCCAGTTCTCCCTTTGTGACAAGTTGTTCAGTCCCTGCGTAACACACTGTTCAGTATAAACAGCTCTCCCCTTTCAACACACTGTTCAGTACACACAGCTCTCACTCTGTAACATGCTGTTCAGTACAGACAACTCTCCCTGTGTAACACACAGCTTAGTACACACAGCTCTCTTTGTGTACCACATTGTTCAGAATAGACAGCTCTCCCTGTGTAACACACTGTTCATTACTCAAAGATCTCCCTCTCTAACACTGTTCAGTACATACAGGTCTCCCTGTGTACCATGCTGTTCAGTACACACAGATCTGCCTGTGTAACACACTGTTCAGTACACACAGCTCTCTCCGTGTAACACACTGTTCAGTACACACAGCTCTCTCTGAGTTACATACTGTTCAGTACACACAGCTCTCTCTGTGTAACACTTTATTCAGTACACACAGCTCTCTCTGAGTTACACACTGTTCACTACACACAGCTCTCTCTGTGTAACACTCTATTCAGTACAGACAGCTCTCTCGATGTAACACATTGTTCAGTACACACAGCTCTTACTGTGTAACGCGCTGTTCGTTACATATGGCTCTCTCTACGTAACAAGCTGTTCAGTACACATGGCTCTCCCTTTGTAACACACTATTCAGTACACACAGCTCTCTCTGTGTAACACTCTATTCAGTACAAAGAAAAGTACAGCACAGGAACAGGCCCTTTGGCCCACCAAGCCTGCGCCGATCATATTGCCCGTCAACTAAAACATTTTGCACTTTCGGGGTCCGTACCCCTCTATTCCCATCCTATTCATGTATTTGTCAAGCTGCCTCTTAAACACCACTATCGTACCTACTTCCACCACCTCCTCTGGCAGCGAATTCCAGACACTCACTACCCTCTGCGTAAAAAACTTGCCCCGCACATCTCCTCTATAGTTTTCTCCTCTCACCTTAAATCTATGTCCCCTAGTAATTGACTCTTTCACCATGGGAAAAAGCTTCTGACTATCTACTCTGTCCATGCCACTCATAATTTTGTAAACTTCTATCAAGTCGCCCCTCAATCTCCGTCGCTCTAGTGAGAACAATCTGAGTTTCTCCAAACTCTCCTCATAGTTAATAACCTCCAGACCAGGCAGCATCCTGGTAAACCTCCTCTGCACCCTCTCCGAAGCCTCCATATCCTTCTGGTAATGTGGTGACCAGAATTGCATGCAATATTCCAAGTGTAGCCTAACCAAGGTTCTATACAGCTGCAGCATGACTTCTCAGTTTTTGTACTCAATACCCCTGCCAATGAAGGCAAGCATGCCATATGCCTTCCTGACTACCTTATCCACCTGCGTTGCCACTTTCAGTGACCTGTGCACCTGTACCCCCAGATCCCTCTGCCCATCTATGCACTTAAGGTTTCTGCCAATTACTGTATAATTCCTACCTGTGTTAGACCTGCCAAAATGCATTACCTCGCATTTGTCTGGATTAAACTCCAT
This sequence comes from Carcharodon carcharias, assembly GCF_017639515.1. Taxonomy (NCBI): domain Eukaryota; kingdom Metazoa; phylum Chordata; class Chondrichthyes; order Lamniformes; family Lamnidae; genus Carcharodon; species Carcharodon carcharias. The sequence goes on from NC_054475.1 coordinate 17,919,493, forward strand.
CTGCCATTTTTCCGCCCAAGTCTCCAACTGATCTATATCCCGTTGTATCCTTTGACAATCCTCTTCACTATTTGCAACTCCTCCAACCTTAGTGTTGTACACAAAGCTGTCTCTGTGTAACACACTGCTTAGTACAGATAGCTCTCCCTGAGTAACACACTGATCAGCACACACAGCTCTGCATAATGCACTATTCAGTACACACAGGTCTCCCCCTAAAACACTGTTCAGAACAAAAAGCTCTCCCTGTGTAACACAATGTGCAGTAGACACACAGCTATCTCTGTGTAACACATTGTTCGGTACCCACAGCTCTCTCTGTGTTACACACTATTCAGTACATATAGTTGTCTCTGTGTAAGTCACTATTCATTACACACAGCTCTCCCTGTGTAACACACAGCTCAGTACGCAGAGATCTCACTGTGTAATACACTGTTCCGTCCACATGGCTCTCTCTGTGTAACGTGCTGTTCAGTACACACAGCTCACCCTCTGTAACACACCATTTAGTAAACACTGCCCTCCCTGTGTAACGCATTGCTGAAGACACACAGCTCTCCATGTAACACACTGCTCGGCATACACATCTCTCCCTGTGTGCCATGCTGTTCAGTACACCTAGCTCTGCAAGTGTAATACACTGCTCAGTACACACCGCTCTCTCTGTGTAACATACTATTCAGTACACACAGCTCTCCCTCTGTATCACGCTGTCCATTGCACACAGTCCTCTCTGTGTAACACACTGTCCAGTACACACAGCCCTCCCTGTATAACACACTGTACAGTACACATGGCTCTCTCTGTGCACAAGCTGTTGAGTACACACAGTTTTCCATGTGTAACACACTGTTCAGAACACACAGCTCTCTCTGTGTAACACGCTATTATGTACGCACAGCTCTCCCATTGTAACACAGTTCAGTACACACAGCTCTCCCCGTGTAATACGCTGTTCGGTACACGCTGCTCTCTCTCTGTGTAACATGCTGTTCAGTACACACAGCTTTCTCTGTGTAACACACTGTTCAGCACACAGCTCCCCCTGCGTAACACACTGTTCAGTGCACACAGCTTTCCCATTGTAACATGCTGTTCAGTACACACAGTTCTCAGTGTGATACCCCAACGACAAGAGCTGCAGGGCTGCTCCAGACTGTGCGTCAATGGTCTGCGCTTTCACTATTCATGTGTCAGCACTGCATTCATTGTGCACATGCTCTATATATTACTTGGATCACACTTGAGAGTTATCTGTCACATCGTCTGTGATTAGCCATCTTCTGGTTTACTGTTGAACAGCTCAAACGCAGCTGAAGCCACGAATGTTGCCACATGAAAGCATCATGATGACTCCTGCTAGGATAGTGGGCATCGATCTGCATGATTCACTGTCCACAGTCACAAACCAGTTCCATGGTGAGGGAGTGGATTCTCTCTTGTTTCCAGAATAGGGCAGCATTGGCATGGGGAAGCCAGACATTCTAGCAAAGCTGAGTGCTCCCTTGACCTGTTTCTACCTGGCAGAAGAGGACGAATGTCGTTAGCTTTCCTTCAATGAAGAAGCTCACTGACCTCCCAGCGAGCTGTGTGATGTTGTAAATATCACCAGTTCCAGCCTGGAATGAGTCAGATGTATAAAAGCTCATTGTTATGATCACTGACTCTCGCCCTGCTCTGAGGCTGCAGATGGTGACAGGTTTCAGTTCATGTGTCCTTCCTAAGGCACAGACATCTCATACCCTGTTCCTCATTGTGTGGATATGGACTCCTGCCTGGACCCCATCTCCCCCTCCTTCTCTGTCTTTCAATAGCTGGCCTGCTCTGCATAGCCTGTCTTCATTTTCCCAGCCATGCCATATTCCAAGGGGAATCCCATATTAGTGCATCCAGGTCTAGGAGCAACCAGTCTCTTCTAAAGCTTTGAAGTCAGTAAAAAGTCCTTCAGCAGCAGTCACATCACTCCCTGTAGATTTTTAGTACATTAAACAACTATTGAAAACAATAGACACCTAGAGAATTGTACCAATAGCCAGAAGATATCAACTAGCAACTAATATATAAATAGTTACTGCTGGATGCCCTGTGTAGCTGTGTGGGGTTAACAGAGGGCGTGGGCTGAAGCACTGGGCTCCAAGACGGCAGCAGTAGCATCAAAGCAGTCTCACACACTGATGAAGGTCATGACCTGCCTGCTTTGCATAATTCTGGTGAATTTCACTGCGAACTCTAATGTACCGAAGTGGAGTACGACACGATTTATCTGACAAATGCGTCCACCACATGGACATCGTTTTGGAGCTGTAATACGTCAGGTCCAAAAAAAAGGCTGTTAACAAGCCCAATTTCTCACCCAGGGAATCTCCATCTGCCGGCCATTCTGGAGAGAGCCGAGGAGGAATGTCTTCACTCCAAAGGGTTGACAATCCTTGGAATCATCTACCCCAAGAGCTGTGGATGATGATTGTTGAACATGTCCAAAGTAGAGACTGATAGATTTGTGGATACTAAGGAAGCCAAGAGATTCGGAGATAGGGTGGGAAAGTGGAGTTGAGGTCAAAGACCATCTGTGATCATATCGAATGGTGGGGCAGGCTCAAGGGAATGTAAAATGGACTCTTGCTCCTATTTCTTATGTTTTTATGTTTTCAGAAAGGGTAAGAGAGAGCAAGCAAGAGGCAAAGAGAGACAGAGAGAGAAACATACCAGGCTGGATTTTCAGGAGGGCATACCACTTGTCACACCTGCCCCCCCCCGACTCCCCACCCACCCCCCCACTCCCCACCCCACACTGGAAGAAAAGTCAACCAACCTAACAATATGCTGCGGGCAACTGAAGGAGAGAGCAGCGGGCACTGCTGGGACTGCATGAAGGCCCCACGAAGAATTGTTATTGATGCCAGGAACAAGTAAGTCAAGCTTTTTTTGGTTGGGGTGTGACTGGGCACCCTAGGGAGGGATGAGGGGTGGGGTTTGGAGGCCAGGTGGGTAGGCACAAAGTGGGGGGTGGGGAGAGGTATATTCTTAGGTGGGATGCCCCTCAAGGTGCAGGGAAACCCCCAAAATATGTACCTCCCTTCATTGCTGCCTTTCACCAACCTTGGTGAAAAACGCCTTTTCCAGCACTCTATGGGAGTGGAGCTGGATTGAGTGCCTTACGTGGGGATCTCAATAGGACTAAGGCAGCCTAGTGGATGCTTTGTACCCCCTCTTCCTGCCCCCCCACCCCGATTATGGGGACTGGGTTGGGGGCAGGTGGGAAGGCATATTTTACATGCACCCACACACCACAACCAAAAAACATGCAGCCCACACAGACAGAGCCCCACCAAACCCGATATAAAAGCAGGTCTTATAATGATCCAGCAACAGTGGCACTGTGTTAGAACATCACCAGTCCCATTGCTGTAACCAGTGTCCTGGGCCCTCATGCCCCAAATGTCACAACAGAATCCTTGCCTCTTCAGCGCTTCTCTGCTCTGCACTTAAGTTCACAACCTAATCTCTCCAACTGTGGGCCTTTTGCCAGCAACATTCAAGTGTAATCTCCAGTTGCCACCATTTGTGAAAGGCAATGTTTATATATTCCTGAGGCACGGCTGGGACAGAGCAGCCCGAGACACAGGGAAAGATCAACTGTGAGACAAGGAGGGGGAAAAAAATGATGAACTTTTGGTCTTACATTTATAAAAAGCTGAATTAAAAAAATAGAATCTTGAGGATCGAATAATTCATTAATATATTCTGGGACAATTCTTTCAGAGCAGGCTTGGTTCTGTTCCAAATGCACTAAAGGGTTTTCTGCATATTTTCAAATCCATTATCTTCAGCCGATTTCATTATGCTATCATGCACACATCACTTTCAGTGTTGAAGTTTGACAGAAAACAAAAGACAGCAATTGTACCCACTGGATACTATACATAATGAATGATAATGCCAGTCATTAGGGTGTTTCAATTCCTAATAGTCATTTGATATTTTTCAGGATCTCTCGCTGCCACAGATTCTTACACCTTGTGTATTGGGTAGCATGGTCAGCAGTGATCATAATTTTACTCAGATAATTCCCTTATATAGATACCTATTTCCTTAAAAAAGTGCTGAGAGGGAGACTGGTTTGAAAAACTGTTCAAATATAAGCATGCTTTTTAATTGTGCTATTTAATTACAATGTTGTATGTGGTCTACTTTCTCCAGCTGGGGAGAGAAGCAGACAGAGTGAGGGTAAGGAATTAAACGTTCGCCCACATTTCTTTCGTTTTATCCATTCACCGGATGTGGGCGTCACTGGTGAGACCAGCGTTTGTTCCCCACCCTTAATTTCCCTTGGGCTGAGTTGCTTGCGAGGCCACTTCGGAGGGCAGTTCAGAGTCAGCCACGTTGCTGTGGGTCTGGAGTCACATGTAGGTCAGGCTGAGTAAGGGCGGCAGATTTCCTCCCCTGAACCAGATGGGTTTTCACAGAAATCAATGATAGTTTCACTGTCACCATCGCTGAGACTAGATTTCAAGTCCAGATTTATTAACTTAATTTAAATTCCACCAGCTGCCATGGTGGGATTTGAACCCATTTCCCCAGGGCCTTGGGACTAGTAGCCCAGTGACATTACCATTACCCCACCATCTCTCCCATTAAGATCAAGACATGATGGAAAGATCAAGAGAAAATAAAGAGTTTCCACTTTGGGCACAATTTGAAAATTGTGCTGGGTTAGGTTGTACAGGGTTAGGTTGCACTGGGTTAGGTTGCTTTGGGTTGGTTGCACTGCGTTAGGTTGTACTGCGTTAGGCTGTGTTCAGTTAGGTTGTACTGAGTTAGGTTGTACTGTGTTAGGTTGTACTGCGTTAGGCTGTGCTCAGTTAGGTTGTACTGAGTTAGGTTGTACTGAGTTAGGTTGTACTGAGTTAGGTTGTATTGCGTTAGGCTGTGCTCAGTTAGGTTGTTCTGAGTTAGGTTGTTCTGAGTTAGATTGTACTGCCTTAGGCTGTGCTCAGTTAGGTTGTACTGAGTTAGGCTGTGCTCAGTTAGGCTGTGCTCAGTTAGGCTGTACTGAGTTAGGTTGTACTGAGTTAGGTTGTTCTGAGTTAGGTTGTTCTGAGTTAGGTTGCGCTGGGTTAGGTTGCGCTGGGTTAGGTTGCGCTGGGTTAGGTTGCGCTGGGTTAGGTTGCGCTGGGTTAGTTGCACTTGGTTAGGTTGTATTGAGTTAGGTTATTCTGGGTTAGGTTATGCTGGGTTAGGTTGTACTAGGTTAGGTTGAGCTGGGTGCGGTTGTACTTGGTTAGGTTGCGCTGGGTTAGGTTGCACTGGGTTAGGTTGCGCTGGGTTAGGTTGCTCTGGGTTAGGTTGCGCTGGGTTAGGTTGCACTGGGTTAGGTTGCGCTGAGTTGCACTGGGTTAGGTTGAGTTGGGTTAGGTTGTGCTGAGTTAGATTGCACTAGGTTAATTTGTGCTCGGTTAGTTTGTATTGGGTTAGGTTGTACTGGGTTAGGTTGCCTTGGGTTAGGTTGCGCTGGGTTAGGTTGCACTGGGTTAGGTTGAGCTGGGTTAGGTTGCGCTGAGTTAGGTTGTACTGGGTTAAGTTGTGCTCGGTTAGGTTGTACTGGGTTAGGTTGTACTGGGTTAGGTTGTACTGGGTTAGGTTACTCTGGGTTAGGTTACTCTGGGTTAGGTTACTCTGGGTTAGGTTGACTTGGGTTAGGTTGTGCTCAGTTAGTTTGTACTGGGTTAGTTTGTACTGGGTTAGGTTGTACTGGGTTAGGTTGTACTGGGTTAGGTTGTACTGGGTTAGGTTACTCTGGGTTAGGTTGACTTGGGTTAGGTTGTGCTCAGTTAGTTTGTACTGGGTTAGTTTGTACTGGGTTAGGTTGTACTGGGTTAGGTTGTACTGGGTTAGGTTGTACTGGGTTAGGTTGTACTGAGTTAGGTTGCCTTGGGTTAGGTTGAGCTGAGTTTGGTTGCACTAGGTTAGGTTGAGCTGAGTTTGGTTGTACTGGGTTAGGTTGAGCTGGGTTAGGTTGTACTGAGTTAGGTTGTACTGAGTTAAGTTGTACTGGGTTAGGTTACGCTGGGTTAGGTTACGCTGGGTTAGGTTGAGCTGGGTTAGGTTGAGCTGGGTTAGGTTGAGCTGAGTTTGGTTGCACTGGGTTAGGTTGAGCTGAGTTTGGTTGCACCTGGTTAGGTTGAGCTGGGTTAGGTTGAGCTGAGTTTGATTGCCTTGGGTTAGGTTGTGCTCAGTTAGTTTGTAGTGAGTTAGGTTGCACTGGGTTAGGGTGCGCTAGGTTAGGGTGCACTGGGTTAGGGTGCGCTGGGTTAGGGTGCGCTGGGTTAGGGTGCGCTGGGTTTGGTTGCACTGGATTAGGTTGAGCTAGGTTTGGTTGCACTGGGTTAGGTTGAGCTGAGTTTGGTTGCACTGGATTAGGTTGAGCTGAGTTAGGTTGCACTGGGTTAGGTTGCAATTCAAGATTCCTCTGAAACTCATTTCCATAAATACGAATGTACAATCCTCACTGAAGCAGTGTAAGTGGGCTAAGCAATAGAATTTAATTTTTTCCTTTCCATTATAAAATATTTCTTGATATATTTAAGAGTGATAATATGGTGCAGTTTTATTAATGCAGCTGCAAATAGGTTTATCACCAAAAATAAGCCTTTTTAGGAAGTGTCCACTTCACCACCAGATTTAAAATGACTGAAAATAACTTTGAAAAATGATACTGAATGATATGATAGTTTCATTGGTGCATTTCAGTCATTTTCTTTGTAAATTAAATATTTTTGTTCTGCGAAGAAAATGATTGCAACTTGAAGAACCTTCCTGGACCAACACAAGTGGCCAAATCTCACAGTTTTGACCAGAGTTTTGGTTGGAGCCTGGACCAGTTAAACTGAATCATCAATCAGTGTAACAGATTGGGCAAAGCACAAATGTTAGTGGTTTTGGGAGTACCTCACGTTTAACATTCCCCAGTCTAATCCCACATCGCCCTGATTTTACTGACAGAAACAAATGGTAACCCAGCCCCAAGACACAAAAGAAAGAAAAGAAAACAGCAAGATCAGAGAAAGATCAAAGGACAAGATAGGGAGAGATCATGAGGGAGAACAGGCTTGAGGGGCTGAATGGCCTGCTCTCATCCCTATGTTTGAAATTAATAGAGACAATGAAAAGAGGAAGGCAAACTGTAGAAGACTCAATAAGAAAGGGCATATGAAACCCCGATAGCATTTTACTAGGTCCTCATAGAGTGTAAACCCGCAGAGGCTGAAGAGGACAGTCCCAATCTTTGCTCTTCACTGCAGAATCTTGCAAACTCCGGCTTCCCAGACCTACCCTGCTACCAGGCACCCGATTCTCCTCCTTTGTCAGTGGATCACAGTCACTTTATAGCAGAAATGGATGAGTAGCTGACCAGTGGGATTCAAGTGAGGCACGAAGGTTAAAACTAGCCAGCCTTAGACTCAACGGAGTAGGAATAAGCTATAGAGTGTCAGTGGAAACTCAACAATTTATATTGAAGTAGCAGCATTAATACAGTAAAACATCCCAAGGTGCTTCAGAAGAGTGATTATCAAACAGAATTTGACACTGAGATACATAAGGAGATATTAGGACAAGTGACCCAATCTTCATCATGGGGACAGGCTTTTAAAAGCGCCTTAGAAAAGGAATAAGAGGTGAAAAGGTGTAGGGAAAGAATTTCAGAGCTCAGAGCCGAGGCAGCTGGAGGCACCAGTAGTGGAGCAATGGAAATGGGAGAATGTATAAGAGGCCTGAAGTGAAGGAACGCAGAGATCTAGGAGGGTGGTAGGGACTGAAAGAGGTTACAGAGTTGTGAGCGGGGGGGTGTGGCGAGGGGGAGGTGCATGGATGGATTTGAAAATAAGGATGAGAATTTTAAAGCTGAGGCATTGGTGGATCAGCAGCCAGTGTAAGTCAGCAAACATGGGGCGATGGGACTTTGTGTAAGTTAATACATGGGCAGCAGATTTTTGGGTGAGTTTATGAGGTAAAGAAAGAGAAAGTGGAGGTTGGAGGACAGAGAAAGGAGAGGGTAAAGGAGCATGCATGTGGAACAGAAAGACAAAGAAAAACCTAATCAGGAAGAGATGGGGAAGAGGGGGAGAAGAAGCAGGGAGACAGACACATGGAGAGCAAATAAAACAGAGACATGGAGAGACTAAGAAGAGTAGAACTAGAGAGAGAGAGATGAATGCAGAGTGATAATAAAATACAATAACAGACATTCTCAAACAAAAAGACAGAAGGAGTACAAAATAAACAAGAAATGAATCACCAAGTCACATTGCCTAAGTCCTGACACAGAGAATCCATTTGCCAAGAAATGTTCTGCTTGGGTCAGGATTTCCATCAACAACACATTAAAAGAAGCACATTTGTAACCCTCTGTCTTACAGTCTATTTCATCATTCAGGCAGTGCCTGCCTCTAAATTAAAACAATAGGAACACTGAGCACATTGTACACACCCGTGATGGTGATTTGGAGAATGTCCTGAACTTGAATGAGGCAGAGAGTTGTGTTTACAGTGTTCTGTTTATTTAACAGTGTGAATCAGATGCTCCGGGACAGTTTTCCATTTCCATAAGAGATGTTGTACAAAGGGTTTTGTCCATTTGGATCCTGTGTTTGGACCGTGTTGATATTGCTGTCGACCCAATACTGAGTCACCCTGAGGAAAACCTACAGGATTTACTATCAAACAATTTCCCCCCCACCCCCCCACCCCACCACTTTATTTTTTAGTAGAAGGGCTTCATGAAACGCCACTGTGTTTGGGAAGAAAGGGCGAATCGATTGGAGACTAGTGACCAGCGACGGATTGACTACTTCTCCTAAAGAAGGGACAGAGTGGAAGAGAGGCAAGGATCCAGGGGAGAGAAAGTGTCTTCTGCAAAATGTTGGTGGGGGGAGGTGTGTGTGTGTGTGGTGGTGGGGGGGGGTGTTGGGGGTGGGTGGGGGGGTTGGGGTCTGGTGGAGGGGAGCCGGGGCAGCCGAAGAAACTCATTCCTTTCCTGAGCAGTCACTTCCTGTCTAAGAGACAGAAAATCCTTGACAGTATGAGGGGACACAATTCTAGCTTAAATAGGTCATCAGTGACATTGGGAGTTTCAGCGTACTGGGCACTTCGTCTGAAAAGGAAAAATAATTAAAAATAATTCTCCACCTCCCTACCTTATATTAAAATTTCCCTCTCATAACGCAAAAGGGCCTATTTTTATATCTAAAAATGCACCACAAAAGGGTGATGGAATTGCTGCCTATAATGACAGTGGAAAAAGCAGATGATAATTTGTATTAACTAGGGAGCAACGAGTCAAGCTCATTTGCATCTTTTAGATTATATGCATTTCAGAAGTAATTTCTGGAGGGGCAATGAATGAGTATTAATTCCCGTGTGGATTCACAATATAGAAAAAAAACCATCAAACGCCACACAGGCAAGGAGAAAGAAATTCACAGCATAATAAACGGAGCTGGGTTCGTGAGAACTAATTCACCACCAGTATGTTTCAGCCGGGTATTTAGGATCCAGCATAATGTCTATAGAAAGGCTGCTACTTCAGTACTTTAACATTCTCCTAGATAATTATCATATCATATTTCATTTCTGGGCTACAATGCCACTTCCTCACTTTACTCTTTTTGCAATTATTGAAGCCAGGAGAAGGTGTATAAAATCCCAATCCATTCGAACCCTTTTCAATGCCTTCGCTGTTGGTACGCACATTTACTGAAATTTGGCAAAAGAAAAATCATCTTCAACTGTAATTATGACATATTTATTTGCCCTGTCCTGCAGATAATATTGTGCCTCATTGTTCAATTAGTAATTATGAAAATTAATAGCAAACAAAGGCTATAATGAATACGGCTTCAGTAACACTGACAGCACTCCCACAAATATGACAAGGTCAAATTATTTTTTTTGTGTGTAATTCAATGAATGTCATTAAGAAACATCCAGCACAATCTGTACTCTTTGTTCGCCGTGAAACAGATTCCTTTATTTTTATTAATGAATCTTATATTATTTCCTCACAACTCCCAGCTTTCTCCTGAAGGTGCTGACTTCAGTGGTAGCAATCCCACTGGCGACAGCAGCTCGTGGTTGGTCTGTGTGTGTAATCTGGACACAGGGTGCTGGCAGACAATTCAACTATGTCAGCCATCACAGTTCACATCTGCTTTCTCTCTAACCTCATTGGGTGGTGTGAGCAGGAGCAGGAACCAGCAAAGATGGGAGTGATGGAGCCAGTGGGATAAGGATGTGGATGGTGGAGTTTTGCAGATGTCAGAGGTTAGCAAGCTGTTAGAGAAGTCAAGCCTCGAGTCATCAGGAGAATGATATTTCTCTCAGTGACAGTGGGTGGAAAGTAAGGGCGGAGATTGGCAATATCCACCCCTCCATCCTGGCACACAATGGCTGAATATACAATCTACAGAATGCACTGCAGGAACAAACCAAGCTTACTTTGACAGAATGTCCTCCCTTGTCACCTCTAGCACCTCAAATGACAGCCACTTAATGGAGGCACCACCCTCTCTAGGCTCCCCTCCAAATGATACTCCATCCTGACTTGGACATACATTGTCCTTCCTATATCAGCACCTATCAATTGGAATTCCCTTCCTGACCGGACTCTGGGAGTACCTTCAGCACACAGACTGCGCTAGTTCAAGTCTATAGCTCGCCACCGCTACGATCCCTGGACAGCAAGGGAGGGGTAATAAATGTTGCTTGTGCTACAACTTGAGATGAAACTTGCTCAAAGGTAGAAGTGAGCATTGTTGGTTCTGAATAGGATTTGGCATTTGAAGCTCAGCTTTGGAGTGAACACAATGTAGAGGTCATCTGCTGTTTAGTTCAGCTGGATCAAGTAACATAGAAACAGGAAAAGGTTGTTCAGACCCTCGAGCCTATTCTGTCATTCAATCGGGTCTTTGGCTGATCTGTATCTTAACTCCATTTACCTACTACCTTGGTTTTGTAATATTTAACCTAGCAATCTCAATTTTCGATTGATCCCCCAACTTTTTGGGGGGAGAGAGTTCCAGGTTTCCACTCCCCTTTTTGTGAAAAGGTGCTTCCTCACATCACCCCTGAATGACCTGGCTCTCGTTTTAAAATTATAATCCTTTGTTCTGGATTTTCCCTCTCTCCCCAAGAGGAAATAGTTTCTCTCTAACTGATGAGAGGGATGAAGTCGATGGAAGGGTGTAAAGATTATGGCGATGGCTGAAAGTTATGGACTCAATCTTCTCAACGTCCCATGGTAGGATATTCTGGCTCACTCATTAATATCAGTCGGGCAGTCTGACAGTACTGATACAGACATGCAGTCAAGGAACATGGCAGAGAGGTAAAGCTGGGCGACCACCAATGTACATCTAGAAACTGACCCTCTGCCTTGGATGAAGTCAGTCAGTGACGGAGAATGGGAAAACACTGCAGCAACAAAGGGACAAAAACCATGGCAACTAGCAGCACCATGTTAGCAAACTAAGGACGTTGGAACAATGTTAATTTACAAGAGGCAATAAAGATAGAAGAGTTTGCTCCAGAGTTTGTTCCATTTCCACAAAATAGATAAAGTATTTCAGAAAGGGCCAAATTGCAGATTTCCAATTTTGATTGTTCTTTTCTAGCACATTTCCTTTCATTTCTACATTTTCTGGAAGTATTTTATTCCAAGCACATAGTTTCTGCCAGTTTAAGTTGCCCACTTAAAATAGCCCTGGCTCCTCATCAAACTTCACAAATATTTTTTTAAAAGGCGCAGAGCACATAAAACTGAACCATACACAGCAGCTTTTGTCTCTGTTTGGATTATTCACACATTAAGTATAATGCTCCAACATGCTCCAAACATTCAAATTTTACTAAAATACAGATTCCCTTTTGTTCATTTTCCCGCTGGTCTCTCAGGATGAAACATTGCTCATGACTGTAGCCTCATCCTTCTAATTGCTGGCTGCTCTTTACCCAGTTACACTGGAGACAAAATTGCAGGCTTTGTTTTGCCACTCTTCACCCCAGAATCACTGGGGGCACGATCTGGCTGCCTGGTCATAAAGCAGCCATCCAATAACCTTTCAGCATCGCCCAAAATAACGACTGCCCCGCAGGATATTCCGATAGCTTGGACATCACAATAAAGGATGCTGGGTAAGGATTTGGATGCGGTGAAAGCATGAAGTAAAACAGTTACTTGCCTGACACAAAACTAACCAAACTCACATAGAAACAGTGGTTGCTCAGTCATGAGATTCGAGGGAAGCTGCTTGCAGGTCAAACCTTACCTCAGGCTAGAATCTCTGCATTCAGGAGAGAACAGGGAAAACTGGAGGGAAAACACAAACTGACAGCATTGCCTGTTCCAAACAGGGTGTCCCTACCACCTTAAAGACTCCCCAGCAAAGGAAAAAGGCCCCTTTAAGTCATGAATGGGCACCTCTCCCGATGTTTCAGTCGGACAAACCAAGTAAGAAGGCAAACTCTGTAGAGTATGAGAGTCCCAGTCCATGCTGGTCAGGAGCCGACAAGAGACCTCAATGATTCAAGGTGGGGAAGGGGATTGACCAAGTTATTGACCAAGGTCATAGGAACAGGAAGAGGCCATTCACCCCCTTGAACCTGTTCCACCATTCCATCAGATCATGGTTAATCTGTGCCTCAAATCTATTTACCTGCCTTGGCTCCATATACCTTGATACTCTAACCACTCCACCCCCACCCCCACAAAAGAAATCTATAATCTCAGTCCTGTAAACTTCAATTGGCCCCCACATCCACAACATTTGCAGGGAGTGAGTTATGATTTCCACTAGCCTTTGTGTGAGAAAGTGTATCCCGATTTCATTCTGAAATGGCAGGCTCTAATTTTGGCCTCTCTCCCGATCATTATTCTGTTGTCTCTGTGGAATTGTTTGTTTAAATATCAGATCTCGAACCAAAACAGCCACAGTTTAGTTGCATTCTGTCGTTAAGCTATTTATTTGGCGAGTTAAGGGATGAGAGACAGCAGCAGTGGAGGTGTGTCGCTGCTCAGGGTATCACCTTCCAGGAGGGGGAACTGGAGGATGCAAGATGGTTCAGAAAAAGGAAGAGTAGAATGAAACTAAAAATAAAATAAAACTTGTCAAGAAAGAGGAGAATTCAGACAAATGAACTGGATATGATTTGGTGCCTGGGATTTTGGGAACAATCCAAGGATCATGATATAAATATTGTACAAACAAAAGGATTGGGTGGGAATATTTCACAGAAAGTCAACTGGGATGATCACGGATTTTGGCTTGGCTGACCGAGGTCTGGCTGGACCAGTGTGTTGCTAATAATCCTTTCTGCCGACAGCCTTTTGTGGCTATGGTTAGGTTACTTGCTGCCAAGACTTTCTAATCACACAACTGTGAAACAATAAAGCTTTAGAACTCAAGTACTGCTTTCATCCCAGAGCCTAATTAACTAAATCAGGAAGACAAAGCATTCAACTATCTCCTGTAAAGAAACAAAGTCAGTCCAGTGTAATTTAGCTCAGCTTTGATTTACTTACTTGTCATGTTCAGTAATCTCTTTTTCTCAGGACACAGACTCCAAACCTTCCCTGCAGCTTTTAATTTGCATTATTTTCCTCTTAATATCTTTCGCCCAGTTGCTGTGACAGTCTGAATCAGCTGGGTTTGGGTTGGTTCTGGATGGGGTTAAGAGTTTGTGTGATATTACACAACAGAATATGTCAGGCTCTACTCACTTGACCTTTTCCTCGCTACTTCTATCTCCTCTAGGCGCTGTCTTGTGCAGAATAGATCTACCTGCTTCAATATCTCACTCAATATCCATTCTTTACATATTAACCTGGGTACAGATCTAGAATGTCCAAGGCTTGCTTGATGGAAGAAGAGTTGATGTAACTTTTTTATTTTATATTATTTTGGATTTTTGATTCTGGATTCTGTGTCTCAGTTTACTCTCACAGTTGAGTTGCCACGCCCTATATTTGAGGTTCTTCACACCTGCCCCGCTACCTAGGTTGGAAAACCCAGGATAGTGGCTTTCTTTGGATCTGCCGTAGCTCCTGGTCCCATCCTGTATCTTCCTTTTCTCACCCTTTAGAGGTGGGTGAGTCACATTGCCTCTGATTTTGTTTTACGTCTTTAATTCATTGAATAACAAATGAACAAGCAGGTGAATTAAAAAATGTTGCATTTTCTAGAGCATATCACATGTCTTCAGGTTGTGCCAAAGTGCTTTCGAGCCAATTAAGTAATTCTTTTGAAGGTTGTCACTCTTATAATGTAGGAGACATGGCAGCAAATTTGCAATGAGATAATGACTAGAGAATCTGTTTTAGTGATGCTGGTTAAGGGACAAATATTGGCCAGAATACTGGGAGCATTCTCTTACTCTTTTTGGACATGACATTCTGGGATCTTTTATGCCTATCTGAGAGGGCAGGCAAGGCCTCGAATGAACATCTCACCTGAAATACAGCACCACTGACGGTGCAGCAATTCCTTAGCACTTCCTTAGCACTGCACCGGCATTATTAGCCTGGATTATGGGCTTAAGTCCCTAGAGTGGGACTCTGAATTCATGACCACCTGACTCAGATGTGACACTGCTACCAACTGGACTACTGCTGACAATATAGATTTTTTCAGCTCAAACCCTGGAGCAGAACTTGAGCCCACAATATTCCCATACCAAATTGAAGGACTACAGCATTGGCAAAGGGTCATCACTAAAGGAACACCGCACTGCCAGAGGGTCAGTACTGAGGGAGGGCTGCATTGTCAGAGGAAGAGAACCGAGGGAGTACCATACTGCCGGAGAGTCAGTACCAAGGAAGCGCTGCACTGTTGGAGGGACAGTGCTGAGGGAGTGTTGCACTGTCGGAGGGTCAGTACTGAGGGAGCACCACACTGTCAGAAGGTCATTACTGAGGGAGTGCTGCACTGTCAGAGGGTCAGCAGTGAGGGAGGGTGACACTGTCAGAGGTCAGTACTGAGGGAGTGCCACATTGTTGGCTGGTCAGTACTGTGAGTCAACTGCACTGTATTTCAGATAAGACATTAAACTGAAGCTTTGTCTGCTCTCTCAAATGTCTAGAACAGATCACATGGTCAGTGATTAATAAATAGAAGGAAGCTCTCCTTGATGTCCTGGCCTACATTTAATTTACAAATAGCACAAACAGATTAACTGACAATTATAACAATGTCATTCTACAATTCTTGTTCTGTGTAAGAGGCTGCAATGTTTGTCTACAAAACTGATTGGCCTCAGCTAAAGTGTTGAGCTCAATTCCGGGCACCACATTAGGAACAATGTCAGGGCATTTGAGAGGTTGCAGAGGAGAATTATGAGAATGATACCAGGGATGGGGGACTTTAGTTATGTGAAGAAATTTGAGAGGCTGGGATTGTTTCCCGTATGATAGAGAAGGTGAAGAAGTGATCTGACAGAGGTGTTCAAAATAATGAATGGTTTAGACAGAGCAAATAAGGAGGAACTGTTTCATCTGATAGAAGGTTCCGAAACCAAAGTGCACAAATATAAGCTGATTAGCAAATGAACCAGAGGAGAGATGAGGAGACTTTTTTTATACAGTGAGTTGCTGTGATTGGAATAATCTGCCTGAAAAGACAATGGAAGCAGATTAATCATAACTTTCAAAAAGATGTTGGATAAATGCCTGAAAGGAAAAAAAATTAATCAACAGGGCAATGGAAAAAGAGCAGACTCTACCAAAGGAACATCTTCTGTGTTGGATCATTTACTCTTGGCTGAGAGGATGCTGTCTAACTTGAGTTTAGGCGTATACAGTTCAAACAGTGTCAGATGTGACTCAGTGAGTAGCACTCTTGCCTCTGAATCAGAGTATATGAGTTCATGTACTACCCGAAAGACTTGAGCAAAAAAATCTAGGCAGGCGCACCAGTATTGTACTGAGGGAGTGCTGCACTGTTGGAGGCGCTGTCGTTTGGATGAGATATTAAACGGAGGCTCTTTTTGATCCATCTGGTGGATGTGGAAGGTTCCATGACAACATTTCAAAAAAAGGCAGGAGAGTTCTCCCCGGTGTCCTGACCAACATTTATCCCTCAACCAAATTCACAAAAACAGATGATCTGGTCATTATCACATTGCTGATTGTGGGGGCTTGCTGTGCAGAAAACAATTGTTGCGTTTCCTGCACTACAACAGTGACTTCACTTCAGAACGTACACCCGAGGTGGTGCAAGGCGCTATATCAATGCAAGAGGGTTTTTTGGTTTGCTCCTCATCTGTTTCTGGTTTGGTACAAGTCAGAACGAAGTTTGTAATCTGAAGCAGAGGGGAGTAACAAGGATGGCAGGATCAGGGGGTGTGAGTAAAGAAACATTATCCCTCATTCATGAGTATGTGATTCCTCAGCACTGGCTCCCCGAGATTAAGAATAAAACATCACTTAAAGAGAAAAACTGAAAAATTGGAGTTCAAACCTAATAATAATGAACAACAATTATCCAAACAATTTTGAGTGACACTGGATGAATTATGTTGACAGTCTCTGTTGTGTGACCTGTCTCACCTGGCCTTCTGTAAATTGCAGTGGTTGCAATTTCTTTGTTACTAACAAGTATTCCCTAGCAACAGCTGTAACCGTATCATCAGCCCTGGAAAATTTCACATCACTAACTGCCCAGGACCACCTCTAGTTCAGCACTAGTGTGGTGATTTATAAATCGCTCCTGATTCTCACTGGGGTATGGGTCCCACACACACTGACTCTCACTGAGGTATGGGTCCCACACACACTGACTCTCACTGAGGTATGGGTCCCACACACACTGACTCTCACTGGGGTATGGGTCCCACACACACTGACTCTCACTGGGGTATGGGTCCCACACACACTGACTCTCACTGGGGTATGGGTCCCACACACACTGACTCTCACTGGGGTACGGGTTCCACACACACTGACTCTCACTGGAGTACAGGTCCCACACACACTGACTCTCACTGAGGTATGGGTCCCACACACACTGACTCTCACTGGGGTATGGGTCCCACACACACTGACTCTCACTGGGGTATGGGTCCCACACACACTGACTCTCACTGGGGTATGGGTCCCACACACACTGACTCTCACTGGGGTACGGGTCCCACACACACTGACTCTCACTGGGGTATGGGTCCCACACACACTGACTCTCACTGGGGTACGGGTTCCACACACAGTGACTCTCACTGGGGTATGGGTCCCACACAGACTGACTCTCACTGGGGTATGGGTTCCACACACACTGACTCTCACTGGGGTATGGGTTCCACACACACTGATTCTCACTGGGGTATGGGTCCCACACACACTGACTCTCACTGGGGTATGGGTTTGACACACACTGACTCTCACTGGGGTACGGGTCCCACACACATTGACTCTCACTGGGGTATGGGTTCCACACACACTGACTCACTGGGGAATGGGTTCCACACACACTGACTCTCACTGGGGAATGGGATCCACACACACTGACTCTCACTGGGGAATGGGTTCCACACACACTGACTCACTGGGGTATGGGTTCCACACACACTGACTCTCACTGGGGTATGGGTTCCACACACACTGACTCACTGGGGAATGGGTTCCACACACACTGACTCACTGGGGAATGGGTTCCACACACACTGACTCTCACTGGGGTACAGTTCCACACACACTGACTCTTTCTGGAATAGGGGTCCTATTGGACACTGACTCCCTCTGGGGTGCTGAATGGCTATACATAGGATGTTGAAATTACTTTTATTGACATTAAAGGGGGAGATTGGTATCGGATGTTTGGGATGTCACAAGCGTGCACAGGAAAGAGTCTGAGGTATCACCTCTCTGGCAAAAAAAGGGTTAAACTTAGTTGGTGATGAATGATTTCAAATTTCACTCAAAGCCCAGATCTTTGCACCAAATTTACTACAATAAATACAATGTGACCTTTCAGAAAATATTTGAAATGATCAGCAGGGTAACACTGGCCTTTAAGAAGCAATCAGGATGTTTTATAACCCAGGATATCCCACAGGGTCTGAAACCAAGGAGGACCTCACTCAGCCTTAGTGATTGGCTTTACAAATCAGGTGGTTGGATGTGCCCTGACTGTAATCAGAGACTGTTAGAGGGAAAGGAGTTAAAATAAATGTGAATTATCACTCTGTTGGCTTAATTGTACTGAACTGTTACTGAGAGGCCTCCCAGTGCAAACTGTCCCTCCCTGAATCATCTCAGTAACTTCTCAGTCTCCCCGCATTTTCATTCCTGGTCTTTGAAGGGACATTAATGGTACACATGTATGTACATATATGTGTGTGTATGTGTATATATATGCATGTACACGTGTGTGTGTGTGTGTGTGTGTGTGTGTGTGTGTGTACATATCCTTCCTTATGTGATTGCATGGACATTGGATGAGGACATGGGTGGAGTCAGCTGTAATGCCTCATACAGTCAAATATCCCACTCCATGTGTGCCGTCATAGAGTTTTCATCAGCAATATCTGATTGGCTCAAGCTGTGGCTCCGCATTCTGCTAGCTTTGGCAAAGAAAAAAAGGAAACTGGCAAAAATACAACAGACAAATCCCTCAACTAATCAGTCAAATTAATCAGCAGTCCAATTACCAGAAAATCTCACTCCATCATCAAAATCCAGAAGCCAGGTAGAACTGCTAAACTTCACACTGGAAAGTTAGACAATAAACATGCTGAGAAACCAAAACAGGCGAACAATCCCTGTTAAACAGGTCCAACCTGATAGGAAATCAACGGCAAATAAATACGATATTACCAACACTTACAGGGAGGTGGGGAGGGAGGGAGGAGAGAACAGGGAGGGAGTGGGGGGAATCTGGGAACGTCAGGAATGTGGAGATCAGCTAAATTAATGTTTTAACTTAACTTCTGTCCGGATTGAGGGGTTGGGCTGGATGTAGGGCAGGACAGCCTGCAGTTACCAGGCAACAAACCACTGGATATGGTCTCCAAGAATCGAGAAGATCAGGAGAGAGAGATTACAAGAGAGAGATTGGTGGGTGGGAGAGATCGCAAGGAGATGTCTTGGAGAAGATCGGTGACAAATTTGCAGGCTGTGTTTGTGCAAGGAGATTGTGAGAGGAAAGGATCATGGGGGAGTGAACAAAGGGTAAAGATTCTGATTTTTCCCTTAAATGGGAAGAAGAAGGTCAGAGCAGGTTTGGTGGAGTGGTGAAGAGGAGGGAAGCTCTCCTGCTCCTCTCGGCCCACAAACAATGCTGGAAAGTCACTTTTCAGCCGGATTGTTCCAATGTTTCTCCAGTTGCTGATTTTCCAGGCTCCAGAAATCTGATCCCTAGCTGTTAAATGCAAATGGCCCCCAAACTCTGAGGCACATAGCCTCATTGCAATAATGTCATCATTGTCCCGTCTCTTTAGTGAGAGACTTATTTAGCGGATTCCAAACTTAAATCGGAGGCAGCTGTGTCACAGTAGGTTGGGGTTACAAAGGATTTCATTGGACATACAGCACAGAAACAGGCCATTCGGCCTAACCAGTCCATGCTGGTGTTTCTGCTCCACTCAAGCTTCCTCCCATCTTTCTTCACCTAAATCTACCGTTGTAACCCTCTATTCCCTCCTCACTCATATGTTAGACTAATTTTCTCCTTAAAAGTATCTATACTATTTACTTCAACCGCTCCCTGTGGTAGTGCATTCCTCATCCTCACTGCTCTCTGGCTAAAGAAGTTTCTTCTACATTTCCAGTTGGATTTCTTGGTGACTATCTTATATTGATGGCCTCTACTTCAGCTTTTCCCCTCAAAAGGAAACTGTCTCTCTGCATCCACTCGATCAAAACCTTTCAGGATTTTAAAGACCTCTGATAGGTCACCCCTCAGCCTTCTTTTTCAAGAGCAAAGAGGCCCAGCCTGTCAATCCTTCCCTGATCTGTAAACACACACATTTCTCGTATTATCCTTGTAAATCTTCTCTGCACCTGTTCAGTGTCACTATATCTTTTTTACAATATGGCAATCAAAGCTGCAATGCTCTCTAAGTGTAGTCTAACCAAGGTTCATTACAGGTTTAGCATAATTTCCCTACTTTTTAATTCTATCCCTCTAGGAATAAAACCTAGAGTTTGGTTTGCCTTTTTATGGCCTTGTTAACCTGTGGAGTAACTTTTAGTGATTGATGTATTTGTACTCTGAGATCCTTTTTTTCCCTCTATTCCCCCTAGACTTGCACCTTCCAAGTAATAAGTGACCTCCCTATTCTTCCTACCAAAATATACTACCCCACATTTTTCTGTGTTGAACTTTATTTCAGTTCAGGTTTCACAGTTAACCCACCAACTGACACTGGACACATGCTGCTTGTTCTGGAGGCAGTAGGCTCCCGAATTCTCCCCATCGATGAGAAAGAACTTATGGAGCAGGCATGGATGGTTAGTCTTTCACGTCCTGGCACGTTGTCAAAGTGAGGGTGTTGGGAAAGTACAAAAGTCTGTCCTCCCCTGCGTGTAAACTTCTTGCAAGAACTGATCTCCCAGACAGTTCGAGCACTGGCCCCAGTAAACACAGTGATCCCAATTCACAGCAAAAATCTTTGAAGCAATTCATTGTCAAAATGTGGCTATCACTGGCACGGCTGACAGTTACTGGTCTTTCCTAATTTCCAGAATTGGTGGTGTTCTTGAACTGCTGCAGTCTGCTGTTTAATATGAGAATTTAAAGGGATGTGTGCATTGAAATGTGTGAATTTGTCTCTGCGCACTGCTTGCTGCCTTAGTTTCTTAGGAACACAGACACACAAACACACTTAGCTTCTGTCACACACTAACAACTCTCTCTCTCACACGTGCAACTTTCCTCTCTCTTACATGGGCAGTGTTCTCTCTCTCTCTCACACGGGCAGTTTTCTTCAGTCTCATACAGAATTATTCCCTCCCTCACAGATACTGTTTCTCTCCCTCTCTGACCCTTCCACAGCTTCTGTTTAATCACCCAACCAGCAGTCTGATCACAGTCAGCTTGCTTATCCTGCAAGAAACTTTCCACAAGGGCTGGGAACTATCAGTAACAACAGACAGAAAAAACTCAAACCAATTGTTGCAAAGCTCAGAGTATGAACACAGGTGAAATTAAACCTTCACAAATACTTCAAACAGTTGCAGAACTATGACAATGGTTCTTTCTGTTTTATTTCAATATCTTTTTAAACCAGAAGAAACACGACATCATTATAAATAGCATTTTTCACCAAAAAAACATTGCTGCATATTTAGTGAATGACTAACTGGTGCTATGGTAACTGAAAAAAAATAGCTATCACAAAGTTGTCAGAACCCCAACAGAAAGATGAACAGAGTTAGTCTAGTGGGTAAGAGCTCGGGACTGGAGAGAGAAAGGCGGCTGAGAGGGTGGTGAGGGATGAAAGGGCTGACAACATGTTACAAAAGGAGCTACGTGTACCCAACAGCATGTTACACAGAGGAAGCCGTGTGTACTGAACAGTGTGTAACACAGAGAGAGCCACGCGTACTGAACAGTGTGTTACACAGAGAAAGCCGCGTGTACTGAACAGTGTGTTACACGGAGAGAGCCGCGTGTACTGAACAGTGTGTTACACGGAGAGAGCCGTGTGTACTGAATAGTGTGTTACACGGAGAGAGCCGCGTGTACTGAACAGTGTATTACATGGAGAAAGCCGTGTGTACTGAACAATGTCTTACACAGAGACAGCCGCGTGTACTGAACAGTTGTTATACAGGGAGAGTTGTACTGATGACTGATGATCAGCAGCATCAGTCTGATTGACTCGATTGGGATTAGTTGGCCTTTCACTGTTATTGGTGATGATAGAAATCTCAGGGTCTGCTAGTTTGGATAATGTTGGGTGGGGCAAGGTAATGGGTATGTTAAACAGCTGGCCCGATATGGCGGCACTTGATAAATTCAGAAACTATCAGCTCATTTCCAGGGCAGCGTCTATTTAAAGGTGCAAAAGAGGGGAGGGGATTTGATATTTCAGGAGAAGGAATTTTCAGCTATCAGGGGTATGTCAAAGAAAATTTGCATCAAGATAGCACCCCTGCTCTTCTTCAAAATAATGCCATGGAATTGATTTCATCCTCTTGATGGGGCAAACAGGGCCTCAGTTTAATATTTCATCTAAAAGACAGCACTTCTGACAGTGTAGCACTCCCTATGCACTGCACAGGATTACATGCTCAATTCTCTGGAGTTGGACTCAAATGCTTGGCAACCTGACTCATACATGAGAGTGCAGCCTACTGAACCTAGGCTGACACAAGGCTTTGTTGGGGGGTTGGGGGAGAACACCTCAATTGTGGGGACACCACAACTGAATCTGGTCACATTCTTGCAATGGTCTCACACATTCATTTTCTTAACTGTTCACCGCTGGATAGTGATCAGGAAAGCCTGCTGCTTTTCCCTCCATAGCCCAGGAAGATTGAGGGGAATATCTCATGTCCAGCACTGCCCTGGCTAAAACCACCTGAGCACAGACCCTGGATAAAGCCAGGGCTTTCTTAGTACGATACAAGGCCCATTGATACAGGAGTTAGGATGCAGGCCACACAAGGCCCTGGTCTGTCTAGCTCAGTGCTAACCCAGGATAACATGAAGATACTGGTGACTACTCTGGAGCTGGATCTTGTACCCTGACAGCAGTGCCTGTTTGTCTCCAGAAGGATCCAATGGAATTGGCTCCAAACAAATTCATATAATAGCTCATTCAAAACAGATTGAGACAAACTTTATTTTATCTATCTTCCACTTTTCCTATTTGCATTCCCAAGGGATGAGGAGTGAAATTAACAGAAGTCTCTGCATTGCTATTGTTTCAAAAATTCACTTTCTTGAGATTTGGAATGAAAAACAAATTGCCTTTTTAGTATAATCCAGTGCGAAGGTCAAGACTTATGAATAAAAGCTGGTTCAAAACCCACTGATAGGTGACAGCACAAGGACAACTGACAGCTCTGAAAGAATTGACTCATTCTGGTCACAGATGCACAGGTGCTGGTTACCACTCAATATCTCAAAGGGCAACTCTTTAACTGAGTGTTGCCTGGCTATCTGGCAATAGGAACATCAAATCAGGCTTTGCCCTAGAGAAGCAGAATGTCTGATAGGCTTTCCTCACTTACTCAAGGTATTGAGGTCAATTGTAGTTCATCCCTCATTGCTCTGGCTGAGGTAAACTAACTGAGCATCGACTTCAACTCACCTTAGTACCCTTAAAGTGTGGTGGAGCAAAAATAGAAAAGAGTTTTGTTCTTTATTAACAACCAGTCAAGTTCAGGTGCATATGAAGGATGCCACTGCACTATTCGAAGAAGAGCTACATTTCCTACTCACCCAACAGCACCAGGAAATGGATCCACTGGTTAGTTGTTTCATTGCCATTTGTGGGATCTTGCTGTGCATAAAACGGCTGAATATTTGCATTTTCCCAGTCACTGCACTTTAAAGATAATTTATTGTATGATTTGTTTCTGAGCTGTTTCAGCATGATAAACTGCAGCAAAGTTTATTCCACAGAGTGAAGAACAAAATTCAGAGAAAACCCTGAAAGAAGCTAAATGGTTGTAAAATTAGAACTGTTGCCAGATGCAAGATGCCCAGGGAAGTGATAATGGAGGATAAGAAGATAACTATAAGTGAAATGCATTAGAGTGTAGGAGGGAAAGGAGTTTGCAGGTTAGAGAGGGAGAGAGAAAACAGAGAGAAAGAGGGAGATGCAGATGGAATCAGAGAGGGTAACGGAGATACAGAAACAGTGAGAGATGCAGATATCAAGACATGAACAAAGGAAAACAGACAAACAAGGGAGAGAGGAAAAGGCAGGGATAGAGATGGAGAGTGACAGACAGAGATGGAGTGATACAGAACGTGAATGTATGTGAGAGTGAAAGTGAAAAAAGAGAGAGAAACAATTAGTGAGAGAGCTAATAAAAGATGTAGGAGATAGTTGACGATGTGGTCATACACTTCAAAAGGCTTTCTATAGACATTTCAATATCTCTCTCACACATTCTCTCCCTCACTCTCTCTCTCTCTCTCTGTCTTTTTCGTTAATTCATGTTCATGGACAGTGAATTTGGATCCAATCCAGGTTCAAATCACCTGAGGGAAAAGGCAATATTAATTCTGATTTAATCAGAATTAACCAACTTTCCTCCGTCGCCAGCAATACATTTCCATCCAAATTAGAGCTGATTGAATCAGAATTAGAAAGTCTTATGGAAATGGGACTCCAGACTCAAATTTGACAGAAACCAACTTCATTTACAGATACAAAAAGCAATTTAACACAATTTTCTGATTACCATAAGTTTCCTAATCACCTTCACAGATCAGGAGAGTCCATGTGGGAATACAAAGACTTGTTCTTGTTCAAGGGACTCTGGGGCACCTTCCATTCATGTCTTAAAACAAGGGCAAAGGAAAGGCCAATATCAGAACCTGTCTGGAACAGGCACATTTTAACCCTTTACATTTTTAACTCTTTGGGTTCCTTATAATTTGACCCCCTCTTAACCAAAGTCTTTTTTTTTTCTCAAACCACTCGAAGGGAACAAATGTTTCCCAAAGAAAGGCATCGCAACTTTTAACTTGGAAACAAACACAACAGCTGTTTGTTCAGCTACATTATGACAATCACTGCACTCCATACCATCTTAGAAATGAACAGGGTTGCTAAATAAAACCCATCATAGGTTTCAAAGTTCAACACAAACCACACTACACCCTCCCACTGATACCTCGCAATCACACCTTTTGTAAAAAAAACATTCAGTGCACTCTTACATTTCCTGTCATCATCTAGCTTCACAGTCTATCTCGACAGTCACCCTCTGCCTGAAGAACTCCGTGAACAGGCTCTCCAGAAGAAGAAGCACTGTCAATTTTGAGGCAAACGGGAAGATTCCAGGTTTGATCAAGGGAGCATTAGTCCCTGAGAGAGTGAGACTGGGGAATTATTAATGGGAACCAAGGAAATGGCAGAGACTTTGATAAGTGTTTTGTATTTGTGCTCACAGTAGAAAACACAAAAAGCTTCCTGAGAATCATTGAAAATCAAAAGCAAAAGGGAAGGAGGAACTTAAAACAATCACCATCACTGGAGAAAAAGCTAATGGGACTAAAAGCTGACGTCCCCTGAATTCAAGGAACTTTTACCTCATTTTTTGACTTGGTACCTCTACAGCCTTCTGGACTTCAAATGGAGCTCAACGATTTTAGATCATAACCTCTGTCCCCATCTTGTTTCACATGTCAAAAACAGAATTACCTGGAAAAACTCAGCAGGTCTGGCAGCATCGGCGGAGAAGAAAAGAGTTGACGTTTCGAGTCCTCATAACCCTTCAACAGAACTGAGTAATATTAGGAGACGGGTGCAATATAAGCTGGTTTAAGGTGGGGGGAGGGGTGGGGGGAGAGAAGTTGGGGGGGTGGTGGTTGTGGGGACGAGCAAGCAGTGATAGGAGCAGATAATCAAAAGATGTCACAGACAAAAGATGTTTTGTTTTGTTGATTTGGTTTTAACTGGTTTCTTTCTTAATCCCTCTACTTTACATTTGGACAGCTGCTATCCAACCATCCACACGTCTGCTGGACACACCTTCTGTTTCTTTACTTCGTCCATTGCCACTCGCTTTGCCTTTTGTCCCATGAAACCATTTGTCATTTAATCTCTCCTGGCCCCTCCACCCCAATCACAGACCTTCCTTTTTGTTTTTTTTTTGCCCCTTCCCTGCCACATGCTGAAATACCCTTACATTTCTAACCTCCCTCAGCTCTGATGAAGGGTCATTAATCTGAAACATTAATTGTTTCTCTCCACAGGACCTGCTGAATATTTCCAGCAATTTCCATTTTTCATTCAGATTTCCAGCATCTACCATATTATATCTATATCTGTATTGTATTATACATTATATCTATATCGTATTATATACTATATCTATATTATGTTATATATTATATATATATATAGAATATATTATATCTATAGTATTTTTCTTTAGTTAGCCTTCTATTCCATTCTCCCTCATGTGTTTATCCAGCTTCCCCTTAACTGTATCTGAGCTATTCACCTCAACCACTCCCGGTGGTAACGAGTTCCATATTCTCACCACTCTCTGGGTAAATAAGTTTCTCCTGAATTTGTGACTGGGTTCATTGGTGACTACCTTGTATTTTTGGCTCCCAGTTCTAGACTCTCCCACAGATGGAAACATGCTCTCTATATCTACCCCATCAAACCTTTTCCAAACCTTAAAGAATTCTATCAGGCCCCCCCTCAACTTCCTTTCCAGAGAAAAGAATTTAAGCCTGATCAGTCTTTCCTGATAGTTGCAGCCTCTCAGTTCTGCTACCAGATCTTGCACTTTCTCAAGTACTTCAGTATCATTTCAAGGGTATGAAGACCAAAGGGGTGCACAGTGCTCCATGTGCAGCCTAACAAAGTTTTATATAGGTTTAACAACCCTTCCTTGCTTTTGAACTGTATCTGTAGAAAAATGAGAGAGCTATGTTTATTTTTTATGAGTTTTTTTCACCTACTATTGATGATTTGTGTATCTGTACCCCTAGATCCCTTTTCTTCTCAATCTCATTTTCCAAGGGGTACACGGTCTCACTATTTCTCCTGCCAACATGTAACACTTCACACTGCACAATTTTGCAATTTTATTAATGTCTTCTATTTTTTGCCACAGTTTTCCTCAGAATTAACTTATGCCCCCACAATTTGGTGTCATCTATAACATTTTGATAGACAACATCTGATTCTTAAGTGCAAACCATTTCTGTACCAGATCAACCCTGATCTTATTGAATTGCAGAGCAGGCTCGAGGGGCCGAATGGCCTCCTGCTGCTCCTAAGTTCCTACATTCCTATGTAAAAGGTGAGCAACATAAAAGACTTGCATTTATAAAGCACCTTTCACAACCATTGGATGTGCTAATGCAATATACAGTCAATGAAGCACTTTTTGAAGTGTAGTTATATTGTCGGAAACAGGGCAACTAATTTGTGCACAGCAAGCTCCCACATTGAGTAATGTGATAATGACCATATAGTCTGTATTTGTGAGGCTGACTGAGAGATAAATATTGGCCAGGACACTGAAGGCAACTCTCCTGCTTTTCTTTGAGGTATTGTCATGGGATCTTTTATGTTCACCTGAGAGTGCAGATAGGGCCTCCAGTTAATGTCTCATCCAAACGATGGTGCCTCTTAAAGTGCAGCACTCCTTCAGTACTGCCCTAGGAGGGTTAGCCCTGACATTCATACTCAAGTCCTGGGGTGGAGACGACACAATGCTCTGATTCAGAGATGACATTGCTGCTAAGCCAGAACTGACTCAATGGTTTCAGCACTGATCCTGATGAACACATTTTCCACTTTTGCTCGCCTGAGTAGATACCTGCGAACCCATCTCTTTTTCCTTTTTGCCATTAGTTTTCAATCCATTTTGCTACTTGTCCCCAGACTCCACACACTCTAATCTTTGATAGTAAAAATTCAACAGACATTTTCTTGCCTCAATGCATTAAAAATACATTAATGGCGGTAATTTTCAAGTTCACTGTCTGGGCAGTAATATGGCAGAACAGCTCACCCACCCCTTTGTAGATTCAACCTGATTTTCATCCTTTAATTTTAATCCAAAAAAAATCAAACCAGCTCTAGAACAGGCAAGTGATCCATTCTGTCAGATTACTGGAGGTGAGAAGTTGATAATTGCTCTAAAAGAACCTTCACCCCATTTTACATCTAATAATGTAACCAGCTGTACCTCTCTTTGTTTTGCTGCTTCTCTATCTCTGTTCAGTTCTCATTCTCTCTCTCACTCTAACTCTCTCTCTCTCTGCATCTCACACCCTCTGTATATCTCTCTCTAGTTCTTTCTGTGTCGGTCTCTCTCTTTCTGTGTCTCTCTCTGTAGTTGCATTCCTGACACTCCCTCTGCAACCTTTATTTTCTCTGTATGCCCCTCCCTCGAGTTACACGATGTCCTTCATCCTCCAAACTCTTTGCTGTAATTACATATTGAGTGAATTTAATTTACATTTTATGAAAATGGAGATCAGGGTTGATAGTGCAAACCGAACACTGGGTGATTGCTGCCTGGGTTCCTCTGGCTCTGAACTGATACAAGATCAGACACTGCAAACAATTCCTTCACTCAGCCCATATGTTTCACTTACAATAATGTGATCTCAGCAACATAATTGTCTTCTTGCAGATGTAAGGGAAGCATTTATTGAAAGCGTTTCTTGACAATGTAGCCGCAGTACAAGACTGGGAGAATGGAGAGCAAGCTTGTACAAGTTGACACATGTGCAGCTTCACTGCATACTCAGTTCTAGGACACTGTCCAGAGTAGGACTGACACTACAGAGCAAGAAGGATGAATTGAATTGAGGCAGCTGACCATATTTAGGGTTCTATAATTGGCAGTCCTGGAGTACAGCGGGGTAATTCAGCAAGGCTCATTGCTCCTAATTTCTATCCAATGACTGAACTTGTGTGTGGGGTGGAAACAGGGTTATGTTTGGTTACAGGGTTACGTTTAGAACAATGATGTTCTGCAGTGTCACATACTGCCACCCACCTTCAGGGCTCACCCAAGGTGTTTGTCACACGGGAGAGTATTCACAGCATGTTCCCTTCCCAGCGATGGTTCTAAAAACATGGAATGCAAGATTCCAGCTTTGTGGAAGAATGGTAAAACTGATCAGCAGTCAAGACCCTCGATTTAACTGAGTGGTACAAGTACGAGCCCTCACAGGGGCCAAGAAATAACAGCACAGAGCAGGTTTAAACACCTTGTGCAGTGAGCTTTTTATTGCAGTGATTACAGCTTCTAAATTGTCATTAGAAACGGGACATTAATCACATTTAAACACATTCACGCCAGGATCTCCATTAAAGGGAAAGCAAATTGAACTAGGGAGTGAATTTATGGACTGCCTGTTTTATGTGTCGGCCATGGCTCAGTAGGTAGCACTTTCACCTCTGAGTCATAAGGTTGTGGGCTGCTCACTCCAGAGACTTGAACACATAATTCAGGCTGACAATCAGACTGTAGTTCTGAGGAAGTGTTACAATGTTGAAGGTGACGTCCTTTGGGTGAAATGTTGGACCGAGGCCACATCTGCCCTCTTAGGTGGATGTAAATAATGCTATACCATTATTTCAAAGAAACACAGGAGAGATTTCCTGGACAATATTTACCCTTCAGCCAATGTCACTAATATAAATTATTCAGTCATTATCACACTTCTGTTTATAGGAGTTTGATGTCCACAACTTGGCTGCCAGATTTCCTGCATTGTAACATGACCAAACCTCAAAAGACACTTTCTCTATATCCATGAAGACTGGCTCCTGTCCTCCAAAGGCTCATCTGGTGTTTTAAAGGTTGAGATTTGAGTCCAGACTACACACAGGCAAATATCTCTGGGATAATCTTTCTGTCAACTGAAACCTTCAGTCCACTGGCTGTTGAAAAGACACAGTTGCACAACTCCAGCTGCAAGCCCACACTCTCCTCAGCTGATCAATCTTTAACTCTGTGCCTAGACAGCGAGAAGTCATCACAGTAAGGTTGTGTCCTCACCAATATACGTGCACGCAAACAGGAGAAACCTCAGGAAGTGGCTGAGGTTCTGGGGCAGCTTATGTGGACATTCAAAGCTTATTTAGTTTTCTGGGAACCAATCAAAAAACACTCCTTCACTACCTCCAGATGGAACTGTTTCCCTTCTCCAGTTCCACTGCCCGAACCCTCACCCCTTACAGCAGTATGACCTCCCACTTACTATGTCAGAAATGTCACAGGAGATCTGCGAACATATAAAAGCCCAGCTACAGTTTAGACATCACACTTTGTATAAAATATCAACAAATCATGAGTGATTACCCTTGTCATAGAGTTGATTTTCCAGGCAACTTTTCTTGGTGGAAACATTGAACTTTATTTACAAGAGTACAGCAGCAGCTACATATGTACATCAAACTCTATTACTAAAGGATAATTCTCCTCTAGAGGTTCCCCATGCTGCTAACTTATTGATTTACACAGATCATGTGATCTTACAAACAGGATTATTCTTAAAGCTACAGTCCTATGTTTATCAGAACTATAATTACTACATTCCTCTCTCTTTAACTTTTCTGTACATTTTGTATTTACAAGGATATTTATCTCATGACATTACAATATTTACACAGGTCATGAAATTACAAGTTCAGTCTTTCAGGTGGTTTCCTGATCTGTGCGGAATGACTTCTGATTCTTTTGCAGGAACCACATTCTCTGGAACCACATTAATATCAGGTACCTCATTAGACACAGGCAGATCAGTGTCTTCCACTCTGATAGATACATCGGCATATTTATCCTCTGTTGAGCAACTTCAACAGGAAGGTTCAGCAATGGTTACAGGTGGAACCTCATTTTGTTTGGGGTATCACCCTTCTTAAATGATTCACATGCTTACAGGTGATCTGGCCCTCCACTTCCATGTGGAGTGACAATGGTCCATTCACAGAGCTTACTTCACCAGGTAACCACTTCGGTCCTCCACTGAAATTCCTTACATTTACCAACAGTAAATTGTCTCTCACAACTAGGCAAATCATGAATCACTTTTTCGCTCCCTTGACTTTTCTCCACCTTCCCTCCAAATTAGGAAGTATTAGGCTTAGTCTTGTCCAAAGACAGCGTCTCATAAGTATTTCTGTAGGTGTTGCTCCTGTCGTAGTGTGGGGGGTGGGGCGGGGGGGTGTTCTGTAGTGAAATAGGAAATGAGCAAGTTTAGTTTCCAATGATTCACCTGTTAACTTTTTCATTCCCGTCTTTTTATTGTCTTTTCAGAACCTTCTTCCTTTTTGTCTTCTTTCTACCACAGAGTTTAGTCTCGATCTTCTTTTTGACTTCACTGTCGGCCAGGCTTCTCTCAGGTGAAATCTCAACTTGTCTTAGTTCAGTAGCTGGGCTACCCATGACTTCGTTATCTACTCACAACTTGGAAAGTTCGATGACTTTTGCTTTCAAAGCCTCTTTAGCTTCATTCAGCTGATTCTTCATCTCTTCTGTCTCCTTCTTGTGCCTGTCGACTTCCTCCACGAACCTTAAACATTGCTGCCAACTGGTTCTTTAGTTTGTTCAGAGTGATGTTAAATTCTTCCTGTTTCTCTTCATAACTCTCCAGAGGCACAAACTTTGACCTGAGGAATCCTTGCAGTGTGTGAGGGTCTTTCAACAGGTTTTCCTTTTCTTTGCAAAGCTCACTCACTTCAGCTTAAATTCTGTCATTCAGCAGAATCTCCTTGAGTTTCTTCTGCTGTTCTTCCATGTCATTGTTTAAGACAGTCTTCACTTCTTCAGGTTGCTGAATGTTTACACACTCCTTTTTCATCCAGTTGCATTCCTTGGACTCTCCAGGCTCTTTCTGACGTACTTGGCCTTGTTCCTTTTCCAACTCAGGAACTCTTCCAGCTTCCTTTTGAAACCTCACTGGCTGATTAAGGTTAATTCCCTTCAGCCAATTTCAATCGAGGAAGCTTGGTCCTCTACCTTCTAATACCATCACTGGTAGTTGTGCTGTTTGGTGTCTATAATAATCAGGTACTCTAATGATACCTTTTACCTGGATTTCTTCACCTGTGTACATTTTCAACTTGGTAGAAGTTTGTTCCAAATTTAATCATTGAGCACCTTTATTTAAATATCTGAAATCATGTTCTCCTATTACAGTGGCAGAAGCACCCATGTCACATGTCTTCCATTTTAAGGGTTTACCATTCACTTGCAGTGTGACAGTAATTGGCTCTGTCTTCCCAACCTTCATGTTGAAGAAGGAATAAATGTCAGTGTTGGTTGTTTCTGGCTCCCCTACACTACAGACTTCATTGGATTTCACTTGTTGCCTGGAAGCCTGTTTTAATCTCGCTTTGCAATGTTTCAATATGAGCCTTCTTTTGTGACAAAAATAACACTCCACCTTTTTAAACTGCCAATTGTTAGGAGTAGATTGGTTCCACGTTGATAAAAATTAGTTTTCGAATTTGCTGCTAAGCTGTTTCCTCTAAATTTTTGGTTAGCAGGGGTCGTTTCCCATTTCGTGGCAGACTCCCACATTTTGAGCCACTTTCAGCTGACTGTTCCTACCCAACTAGGAAAACGGAGCCACTTTGCGCACCTTGAATTGCTTATGAATCCCTTACAGCACTTTCCACTGCAAGGGCTATTTCTAACACTTTCTTAAAATCAAGATCCACTTCAACCAGCAATCTTTGCTGAATAGCATCCTCTTGCACACCACAGACCAAACGATCCCTGAGCATGTCATTCAGGGTTTCACTGAAATCACAGTATTCCGTTAGTTGTTTTAATTTCACCATGTAGGTAACGATGGTTTCCCCCAGGGCTCTATTCTGTGAATTGAGCCTGAACCTCTGCATTGTGACCCAGGGCTTGGGTTGAAAATGTCCCTTAACGAGGTCTACTAATTCACTAAAGGCCTTCGAATCAGGGGCACTGGGGCCATCAAGCTTAGAATTAAACTGTAGGTTTTGCTCCCATAAATACTCAGGAGAATCACTCTCCTCTTTTCTACCCCTGTGATTTCATTGGCTTGAAAGCAGAACATAAGATGTTCTATATACTGAGACTAGTCATCTGTGGTTTGCTCAAAGGGATTGATTCTGCCAAACTGTGGCATCGTGGATGAGTATATATTCCTTTCCTTTTTATTATCTTAAATATTCACAATCACTGGGCGAGCGACAGCACCGGATTCGATGTAACCTCATCACCAGTTTGTTATAGAGTTGATTTTCCAGGCAACCTTTCTTGGTGGAAACATTGAACTTTATTTACAAGACAACAGCAGCAACTACACATGTGCATCAAACTCTATAACTAAAGGATAACTCTCTGCTAGAGGTTCCCCACGCTGCTAACTCATTGGTTTACACAGATCATGTGATCTTACAACACAGGATTATTCTTAAACCTACAGCCCTAGGTTTATCAGAACTATAATTACTACAACCCTGTAGTGTAAAATAAGGATACACACTAAGAAAAAGAAAGCCAGTCATATCTTGCTATATTTCTCACCTGGAAATAACCAGACCTCTCTTCAAGCAACTTCTCATATCTTGGGTCTTGTGACATCTCTACGGGTGGTCTCTGTGAGATAATTCTCTGACTACTGGTCTCTGAAGATCTGTAAAAGTTCCAATGTCAGAGATATTGTAAGTCTCGAAGCAAGCTGGGCGAAGGATTTGTATTTATCGATCTTCAGGAAACGCATGAGGCTGTTATTCAGGTCGAGCCACTTGCCACGAGCTCCCATAACGAATCCGAAGTATCGTACTGACTTGCCGCCAGTCAGTTTCAGTATCTCCTCCTCAAGGTGTTGGTATTTGCGTTCCTTTTCGGCCCATGCTTTCTCCAGAGACTTGTTGTTATCTTCAAAACGTACTGTTACATCCACCACCGCGACTACTCCGTCCTTGACAAGAACTAGATCAGGCTTCCACAGGGTCCCGTCCTTTCCGAAGAGCCTTGGTTCTAGGTGTGATGTCCAACCGTATTTGGCGACAAACTGCTGTAAGCGGTCCAGTATTTTGTTATGTCTTTTGATTCTCGCATTTTTCACAAATGGGCAGCTGCTGGAGATGTGAGCCAGTGACTCAAAGGGGGCCTCACATCTCCTGCAAGATTTGTTATGGTGTAGTCTGCCTCTGTTTAAGGTGCATCTCCTGGTGCTTTCCATTTCTCATCAATATTGACTTCCCAACAGTATTTAACTTCTAATTAAACATAATGTGGCTGTTTAGGCTACTCCTCAGGAAACACACCTTCAGTACAGCTGATTAAGGAGACATTCACATCAAAATCATGGTCTGATTCTCAAACTGTCATTGACCATTGACACAACAGGTCAGACAGTTCCATGCAATAGCCTTTAAATAGTATGTTGCACTGATACCAAATAAGTGTTTAATTCTTACAAAATGTAGCAATGACAAAATATATACAAAATAGCAACTTTGCAGATTAACTTTGTGAATGTTTTCATTATTATGGGTTGGAAAAGCTGGATCATGGAACATTTTTCTTCCTTTTTATCCCTTGTGTTGGGACCAGATACTCTGATCTCCAGCTTCCAGGGGGAATACATTGAGGAAAGAATGTACCTTTCAGCAGGAATGTGTAGTACACAATAAGGCTCCTGCCTCAAGGCTGAAACAGCCTCTGGAAGACACTCACAGTTATCTGAGAACACCAAAGGCCATTCATTCCGGAGGGGTTTCCTTTTATCCTGGAATAACTGGCATTTAGTAGTGGCTGTGTGTTATCACAGGCTTCAACTTCATAGGCCTTATAAGACATGCCACTCCACCCAGCACAGTGCAGATGCTGAATGGGTCTAATTACACCATGTATCAGTTCAGATTTTTAATGCAGCTATTTGGATTATGATCATAAACAGGTAAAACTTGTTTATTATTACTTACACTTGAAATATTCCGTTACATCTACAAAAATCACTGCCCAGTCTCTATTGTCCAGTGTTTCACTCACTAACCAGCACCTATTGCCCTGTGTATCCCTCAGTAACCAACACCTATTGCCCTGTGTATTCCTCACTAACCAGCACCTACTGCCCTGTGTAACACTCACTAACCAGCACCTATTTCCCTGTGTATCACTCACTAACCAGTACCTATCGTCCTGTGTGGAACTCACTAACCAGTACCTATCGTCCTGTATATCACTCACTAACCAGTACCTATTGTCCTGTGTGGAACTCACTAACCAGTACCTATTGTCCTGTATATCACTCACCAACCAGTACCTATCGTCCTGTATATCACTCACCAACCAGTACCTATCGTCCTGTATATCACTCACCAACCAGCACCTATTGCCCTGGGTGGAAATCATTGCCAACTAAATCTCCCTTAATGGTGAAAAAAAACAGCTGAATAAAAAATGAAATTGGAATAGGAAGAAGCACTAATCTCTGATATTTCCTGAATATCTTTGTGATTCAGAATTCCTTCCCCAAAGGTACATTTGTCTCTGTGCTTGGCAGACAATGTGGCTTTAACTCATAATGAGATGCTGTCAGGTTTTATGCTCAGGTTCTTTTACTCAAGCTCGTAACTTTCAAACCTACAAAACAAAAATTACTCAGTATCTGAAGTTTCTACAAAGAAGTCATCAGGAAATAGGTCATTTTCCAGGTTCCGGCATCCTAGTCTGGTTCACACACTTCCAGGGCAGGTACAGCATGGGGTTAGTTACAGACTTAACCTCCCTCTACACTGTCCCCATCAAACATTCCCAGGATAGGTAAAGCATGTGGTTAGATACAGAGTAAAGCTCCCTCTACACTGTCCCCATCAAACACTCCCAGGACAGGTACAGCATGGGGTTAGATACAGAGTAAAGCTACCTCTGCACTGTCCCCATCAAACACCCCCAGGACAGGGACAGCACGGGCTTAAATACAGAGTAAAGCTACCTCTACGCAGTCATATGAACATGCGAATTAGGAGCAGGGGTAGGCCACTCCACCCCTCGAGCCTGATCTGCTATTCAATAAGATCATGGCTGATCTAATTTTAACCTCAACATCACATTCCTGCCTACCCCCGATAACCTTTCATCCCCTTGCTGATCAAAAATTTATTTACCTCTGCCTTAAAGATTTTCAAAGGCCCTGCTTCAACCACCTTTTGAGGAAGAGAATTCCAAAGTCTCACAACCTTCGAGATAAATTTTTTTCCTCATCCCTGTCTTAGATGGGTGACCCCTTATTTTTAAACAGTGGCCCCCTAGTTCTAGATTCTCCTCCAGGGGGAATATTCTCTCCACATCCACCTTGTCAAGACCCCTCAGGATCTTAAATGTTTCAATCAAGCCACCTTTAACTCTTCTAAACTCCATTGGATACAAGCCTAGCCTGCCCAACCTTTCCTCATAAGACAATGCACCCATTCCAGGTATTAGTCTAGTAAACCTTCTCTGAACTGCTTCCAATGAATTTACATCCTTCCTTAAATAAGGTGACCAACACTGTACAGAATACTCCAGATGTGGTCCACCAATGCTCTGTATAATTGAAGCATAACCTCCCTACTTTTGCATTCAATTCCCCTAGCAATAAATAACATTCTATTAGCTTTCCTAATTACTTGCTGCAATTGCATACTAACCTTTTTTTGATTCATGCACTACGACACCCAGATCCCTCTTCATCTCAGAGCTCTGAAATCTCTCACCATTAAGATAATATGATTCTGTTTTATTCGTCCTGCCAAAATGAACAACCTCACATTTTCTCACATTATATTCATTTGCCAGGTATTTGCCCACTCACCTAACCTATCTATATCCTTTTGTAGCCTCCTTATGTTCTCTGTGCATATTATCCACCTATCTTTGTGTCATCATAAAATTCAGCAACCACACCATCAGTCTCTTCATCCAAATAATTTATATAAATTATAAGAAGTTGAGGTCCCAGCACTGATCCCTGTGGCACAGCACTAGTCACATCCTGCCAATCAGAAAATGACCCATTTATGCCTACTATCTGCTTCCTCTAGCTAGGCAATCTTCTATCCATGCCAATACACTAAACCCTATACCATGAGCTTTTATTTTCCGCAATGAGCTTTGATGAGGCACCTTATCAAATGCCTTCTGGAAATGCAAGTACAGTACATCCACTGGTTCCTCTTTATCCACAGCACATGTTACTTCAAAGAACTCCAATAAGCTGTTTAAACATGATTTTCCTTTCAGAAAACCATTTTAAGTCTGCCTGATTGCCTTGAATTTATCTAATTGTCCTGTTATAATGTCTTTAATAATAGCTTCTAACATTTTCCCTCTGACAGATGTTAGGCTACCTGGCCTATAGTTTCCCGCTTTTTGTCTCCCAATCTTTTTGAATAAAGGAGTTACATTCGCTATTTTCCAATCTAATGGAACCTCCTCCAAATCTAGTGAATTTTGGAAAAATAAAAACAACATATCAAATCTCTCACTAGCCAATTCTTTTAAGATCCTGGCATGAAATCCATCAGGACCGAGGGATGTGTCAAAACACAGCTCCAACAATTTGCAGAGTACCACTTTCCTGGTAAATGTAATTTTCTTGAGTTCCTCCCTCCCTTCCAGTTCTTGATTTAGTCTCCCTCTACACTGCCCCCATCAAAAACTCCCAGGACAGGGACAGCACGGGGTTAGATAGAGAGTAAAGCTGCCTCAAAAATGCCCCCATCAAACAGTCCCAGGACAGGTACAGCACGGGGTTAGATACAGAGTAAAGCTCCCTCTACACTGCCCCCATCAAAAACTCCCAGGACAGGTACAGCACGGGGTTAGATACAGAGTAAAGCTCCCTCTACACTGCCCCCATCAAACACTCCCAGGACAGGTATAGCCCAGGACTAGATAAAGAGTAAAGATCCCTCTACACTGTCCCCATCAAGCACTCCCAGGACACAGGTACAGCACAGGGTTAGACACAGAGTAAAGCTGCCTCTACACTGCCCCCATCAGAAACTCCCAGGACAGGTACAGCACGGGGTTAGATACAGAGTAAAAATCCCTCTACACTGTCCCCATCAAACACCCCCAAGACAGGTACAGCACAGGGTTAGATACAGAGTAAAGCTCTCTCTACACTGTCCCAAGGCAGGTATAGTACGGGGTTAGATACAGAGTAAAGCTCCCTCTACACTGTCCCACGGCAGGTATAGTACGGGGTTAGATATAGAATAAAACTCCCTCTGCTCCAATAGTAAGCCCCAGCATCAATTTTTATTTCCCATACTCAGATCAACCATCCTGAAGCCAATTACTGCCTAATTGTGCAGCCAAAGGCAATAACTCAATGAGAACTCGATTGAGAGTCTCTCACCTCAGCTGAAGTTCATGTGAAGGAGCTGCAGCCTATTCTGCGTTGGTGCTTCACAGTTTATTCTCAGCTGGTTCATGGGAGAAGTGGAACTTTGCAGCGTCCGATCCTTGCTGCATTTCACAGGCTGTGTGAACAGGGATCTGGGTCGCCTATTTTGGCAACTGCATTTAAACAGCTCAGAAGTGACTCCAGGCTCTGTTACTTTAACTGGCCTACAAATACTCCCTGCACTGTTGACACCTTAAGCTTTTAATAGAGAAATGACTGTTCCCTGATGCCTTTGCTGGTTTGTACTCAAACTGTATCGATCATACATGTGTTTAACTGCAGAGTGACAGCTCTGTACTTCAAAGGGAGTTCATTGTGTGAAATGCTTTAAAGGTTCGGCTGTGATAAAACACTCCATAAACAAAAGTACAACTGTTGTTGTTATACGAGCAGCAGGATCCAGGTTTCATTCCCTGTCACTGCCAGATGCGACAATCCAAGCCAGGATGGTGTAAATGTACAGAACACCCTGAGGGCAGGAAGTGAAATGAAGCATTGGCCAGAACTCTCCCTCTGGAGCATTGCCCAGCGATCCCGAACGAAAAGTCAGCATGTGGGAATGTCAAGTGAAGGAATATCAGGTCTGTCTGTGATCGCCCCTCCCACAGTGGGACTGTCTGTTGCTACCCATTCACACATGAGGAACAAAAAACCAAAAATAGCTGGGGAAAACTCAGCAGGTCTGACAGCATCTGCGGAGAGGGATACAGTTAACGTTTTGAGTCGTATGACTCTTCATCAGAACTGAGGAAATATAGAAATGAGGTGAAATATAAGCTGGTAGAGGGGAGGTGGGGCAGGTGGAGCTGGATAGAGGGCCAGTGATGGAGGCAAAGAAGAGATTGCCAAAGATGTTATAGACAAAAGGACAAAGGGGCGTTGACGGTGGTCCTATGTCCTTTTGTCTATGACATCTTTGGCAATCTCTTCTTTGCCTCCACCTATCACTGGCCCTCTATCCAGCTCTTCCTGTCCCACCCCCTCTCAGCCAGCTTATATTTCACCTCATTTCTATTTTTCCTCAGTTCTGATGAAGAGTCATACGGACTCGAAACATTAACTGTGTTCCTCTCCGCAGATGCTGTCAGACCTGCTGAATTTTTCCAGCTATTTTTGTTTTTGTTTCAGATTTCCAGCATCCGCAGTGATTTACTTTTATCACATATTAGGAACAGCCACTTGGGGTGAAATGCCAGGCCAAATGTGACAGCCAGCATAACCACATTGCCGACCAGGATTAGCATCTTTCCGAGAGGAGATTAATGGGGGATTTAATAGAGGTATTCAAAATTCTGAAGGGTTTTGACAGAACAAATAAGAATAAACTGTTTCCACTGGGAGTAGGGTTAACCAGAAGACACAGATTTAACATCATTGGCAAATGAAGCAGAGTGGGTGCTGAGGAGAGCTCTTTTTGCACAGTGAATTGTTTATGATCTGGAAGGTGCTACTTGGAAGGGCGGTGGAAGCAGATTCAATAATAACTTGCAAAAGGGAATTGGATAAATACATGAAAGGAAAAGTTTTTAGGGTCATGGGGAAAGAGCAGCAGGATTGGGGCTACATGGAAAAGATCTTTCAGACAGCCAGTGCAGGCTTGGTGAGCTCCTTCTCTGCTGCAACATTTCAGGAGGGGGTAAATAGATTGGGGCACGAGCAAGAGAGGCAGTGACTTTACATTGGGTTGATCATGAGGTACATACAGTGAATGATTGTTTTACCACTCCTTGCAGCACATGCACCCCTGGAATCCCTTCATCATAAAATACACTGTAGAGGCCTGGAGTGTACAGCACAGAGCCCATTCAGTCCTATGTTTATATACCAGCACCTTACTAGAATATAGGAATATGAATCCAATACCCAGCTACCTTCCCATTTCCTGTTCCTCCCTACTCACTACCAGGCTCTTCCATTCAATATTCTGTCGTCCAAATCAGACAAGAGGCCAAGGTCCCTTGTTATGCCAGTGCCACGCCCACCACTGCCCTCCAGCACTGACCCTGCAGGCGATCAGGTAGGAGGACAATCAAGTCAGGAGGACAGGTAGTGGTCAGCAGTGAGTGGGGAGGGAGAGGCTGTGACTATGGGTCCCGTCTTCTCCCTCAGGCTTCTCAATCTGGCTGATAGTCCAGGCTGTGAAATCGGAGCAGTTCATTGCTGCTTTTAGTGAGAAAACTACCCCAAACATGGAACTAATTGAAGTCTGGCTCAATAGGGAGGTAGGCTGAGTGATGGGAGAAATGGAAAAAAAATGGTTCAGTAGGATTTGCCCTTCAAAGTTAGGACATGAGGTCCATTGTTCCAACAGTATAGAGAGACCTTAGCTCTGCATCTTCACAGGCTGTGGGCCCAAAATGGGAAACTATTTCCTCAGCACTAACTTCATGAGAAACAGTGTCGGGATTGATTGCCAAATCGAGCAGTTGGTAAATGCCAGCCTCACAGGCATGCAGAGGGCTGCCTGGTGTGGGACTGAGGTATACTAGTGTTACAATTTGTTTATCTGCAGCCAACTCAGTGTAGGGGTTTAGGGAGGGAAGCCCTGAGCTTGGGGCCCAAGTATCAAAGAAGTTCTGGAGTTGAACTCAGGAGGAAGGAAAGTGCCAGGATAGAGATGAGGAGAAATATTTTCTCTCTGAGGACCATGAGTCTTTGGAACTCTCTTCCGCAAAAGGCAATGGAAGCAGGGCTTTTGAATATTTTTAAGGCAGAGCTAGATAGATTCCTGATTAATAAGGGGGTGAAAGGTTATTGGGTGTAGGCAGGAGGTTACAACCCAATCAGCCATCATCTTACTGAATGGCGGAGCAAGCTTGAGGGGCTGAATGGCCTACTCCTGCTCCTAGTTCATATGTTTGTATGGAAGCTCTTGGTCCTGACCACCATCCAGTGACTGCTGCTGAGCATGTGCTGAATGAATATGAGATTCCAAATTAACCATGATGATTACTATGGCCGAGCAGCTGCCATCAATCATTGCTGCCGATGCAAAATGGGAATTAGGGTGAAATAATGGAGAGGAAAGTTGCCTACGAAAAAATTACTCAACAACATGCCAATCCTTTCAGGGCTGGGTGGGGCAGGATGGGATCAGAAAGCATGTGGGGGCAGGGGGTGGGGGAGTGAAATTTGTCTCAGGTTGTAAATTGGAACGAGCAGTTTTCTTGGGTGCAGTGTAAAGTGAGCAGGTAATTAGCAATCGCCTGTTCCACTCCACTAGCCAAAGATTAAAGATTGACGGGGAAACTGTAACGGAAGAATGAGTGATCTTCCAGGTGTTTCAGGTACAGACTAGGTACATTCCAATAGAAAGGTAGGGGAACCAAAGCCAGGATTCCTTGGATGATGAGGGAGGCAGAGGAATGAAGAAATGAAAAAAAGAGAATTCTTCAACTGAGAACCAGGTCAAATACAATAGGTTAAGAGGGAAACCATAGAAGAAAATAAGATTGGCAAAGAGGGAATATGAAAATAGATTGACTATCAACATAAAAAGGAACCCCAAAAATCTACAACCATCGTGTAAATAGTAAGAGCAAGAGCCAGAGTGAGGGCCAAAGAGGATAATGTATGCTTAAAGGCATAGGGCAAGGCTGGAATACTCAATGAATATTTTGTATTGGTATTTACTAATGTTAACTGACCGGCCAGTAGTTGCTGGAAATGCCCTTCCACCCCTTCTTGAATAAGAGTGTCACATTTGCCACTCTCCAATCCTCTGGCACCTCCCCTGTATCTAGGGAAGATTGGCAGGTTATGACAAGCCCTTCCACTATCTCCATTTCCACCAACTTCACAAGAAAAAAACAAAAGGTAGGAGCAGCAGTAGACCATTCAGCCCATCGAGCCTGTTCTGCCATTCAATATGATCATGGCTGATCTTGAGCTTCGACTCCATTTTCCTGCCCGCTCCCCATATCCCTTAAATTCCCCCAGGGATCAAAACGCTGCCTACCCCGGCCTTAAATGCATTCAGCGATGGGGTATCCGCAACCCTCTGGGGTAGGCAATTCCAAAGATTTGAGTGAAGAAATTGCTCCTCACCTCAGTCCTAAATGATCGGCCCCTTATCCTGAGACTGTGCCCCCGCATTTTAGACCAGCAGAAACAATCTCTCAGTGTCCACCCTATCAAGCTCCTTCAGATTTTTGTACATTTTAATGTGATTGCCTCTCATTCCACTAAACTCCAGAGAAAAAAAACCCAATTTACTCAGCCTCTCATCATAGAACAACACCGTTCCCCCCCACCACCCCCCACCACCACCCCCACCCCCTCACCCCCACCATCCCCACCATCCCAGGGACCAATTTAGAGAACCTTTGCTGTACTACTTCCAATCCAAGCATAACCTTTCTTAAATGTGGAGACCAAACGGTGCGCAGCGTTCCAGATGTGGTCTCACCAAAAACCCTGTACAATTTTGGAAGACATCTTTAACCTTGTACTAGAATCCCCTTGCAAAAAAGGCCAACATGCCATTTTCTTTACTAATTGCTTGTTGTACCTACATGCTAACTTTCTGTGTTCCTTGTACAAACACATCCAAGTTTCTTTGAACATCAACCTTTACAAGTTTCTCACCTTTTAAAAAATATTCTGCTTTTCTACTCTACAGCCAAAGTGAATAACTTCACACTTCCCTACATTATACTCCATCTGACATCTTGTTGCCCATTCAGTTAACCTGTCTATACCTCTTTGCAGCCTCTCTGTGTCCTCCCCACAGCTTACCTTCCCTAGCTTGGTATCATCAGCAAACTTAGAAACGTTACTATAATAAAAACAAAATACTGCGGATGCTGGAAATCTACAACAAAAACAAAAATACCTGGAAAAACTCAGCAGGCCTGACAGCATCTGCGGAGAGGGATACAGTTGACGTGACCTATCACTGGCCCCCTATCGAGCTCTCCTGTCCTACCCCCTTCTACCAGCTTATATTTCATCTCATTTCTACATGTCTTAGTTCTGATGAAGGGTCATACGGACTCGAAACGTATCCCTCCCCGCAGATGCTGTCAGACTTGCTGAGTTTCTCCAGGAATTTTTGTTTTTGTTTTAGAAACATTACTCTCTGTCTCTTCATCTAAGTCTTTAATATAGATTGTAAATAGCAACCGGAGATACAAGCCATCCAGTCCATTTGTCTTATCCGCTCTAAGCGCTGTCAACCTTTCCAGTATTGGAAAGACAGAAAGAGGTAGAGACAGAGAAAAGAGATAGAGAGAAAGAGTGAAAAACAAAGAGTCAATATCAGAGAAAGTCAGTGGTAGATACAGCGATCGAGAGAAACAGAGGGACAGAGAATGAAAAACAACACATGGAAAGATACAGAGTCAAAAAAAAGAGAGAGAATAAAAGAGCAAGTAAAACTCTCTCTGCATCTTCTCAAATTCCTGGTCCACCCCAGATGGCAGATGAAACCAATAGGAAATGGTGGCGACCTCTCAATTTTTGTTTATAAATACATTTCCAAAACACAAATAATCAAAAAGCTTGACACCATACAGG
Organism: Carcharodon carcharias; assembly: GCF_017639515.1. Classification (NCBI taxonomy): domain Eukaryota; kingdom Metazoa; phylum Chordata; class Chondrichthyes; order Lamniformes; family Lamnidae; genus Carcharodon; species Carcharodon carcharias. Next base: position 17,963,109 of record NC_054475.1, read on the forward strand.
GCAAAGCAGCCCATACGACTGACATCTTAATCATTCACTTTCTCTATCACTGATGCAGTGGCAACAGTGTGTACAATCCACAAGATGCTCTGCAGCAGTTCGCCAAGGCTCCTTTGATAGCACTTCCCAGCCTTTACCCTCCCCCACCGAAAAGGACAAGGGCAGCAGACACATGGGAACACCACCACCTACGAGTCCTCCTCCAAACCACTCACCATCCCAATTTGGAAATATATCACCGTTCTTCACTGTCACTGGGTCAAATCCTGGAACTCCCTCCTCAACAGCGCTATGGATGTACCTACACCACATGGACTGCAGCGGTTCAAAAAGGCAGCTCACCACCACCTTCTCAAGGGCAACTAGGCATGAGTAAAAATGCTGCCTTGCCAGAAACGCCCACATCTCATGAATGAAAAGTAAAAAATTCAATATGTGAGAACTTTTACACAGCGAGCTACGGAAAAGTCAACTTTCTGATTGTGTCCTCTTGCAATAAATATGGTGAACAACTCCACCCAATAAACAGTGGGGAGCATATTCGGCAAAATATTCCCTGTGGGTGAGTCAGGATAGAACACTCAGGAAACCAGACCATAATATAATCAGGAACTGAAATCTTCAACATTTTCATAAGATCTATTTCATTCAAATGCAGGACAAAATTGATAGAAAGTGACCAAAAAGCCCCATTAATACTTTTAAAAACAAAATTCAGTGGAGTGAAATTAACTGGGCTTGAACTTGCTGCACGGGGGTCTGAGGGCAGGGGTTGGATCATGGTTGGTCTCCCCTTCGTACCTTTACAGCTGAGTTCAAATGGACCAATGGAATACATGTTTTCTCTCTGGTTGCAAGGATTGATGTCAAATACATTGAGGCAGATTTCAAACTCCTTCCTTGTCCACGTGTCAAAAAGGTTGAACTTAGAACCAATTAATAATTACAGCCAGAGTGGCCACAAGGCAGCTGGCGAGGGAAATAGGAAAATGTCATTTGGTATCTAATCGCATGCTGTACCTGCCCTGGGAGTGTTTGATAGGGTCAGTATAGAGGGAGCTTTACTCTGTATCTAACCCTGTGCTGTAACTTTCCTGGGAGTATTTGATGGGGACAGTGTAGAGGGAGCTTTACTCTGTATCTAACCCCATGCTTGACCTGCCCTGGGAATGTTTGATAGGGACAGTGTAGAGGGAGCTTTACTCTGTATCTAACCCTGTGCTGTACCTGTTCTGGGAGTGTTTGATGGGGACAGTGTAGAGGGAGCTTTACTCTGTATCTAACCCCGTGCTGTACCTGTTCTGGGAGTGTTTGATGCTGACCCTTCTATCTTAAGCATTTTATTCTCTCGCATGAAGTTCAGCAGAATCGAAAGAAATATAAAGGAAGACAGGGAGACACAGCAACAGAGATGAACATGTGAATGGTCCTGTTCAGGGGACAGAAATTTGTTTCTTTCCACAGTAAATTTACTGAATAGATAAGCCTCATTTTTTATGATCCAGTTTTCTGTGGTATTACTGACTTGAATCAGCTGCTGTCAGTTTTCTGTTCCCCCATTGCCTAATTATCACTTGCTTTCACCAGTCAAGATGACAGAATAGAATTCAAAATTGAAAAGAGTGATGTGAGCAGATTATAGCAGAAATCAATCGAGGGTCAAATATAAGGAGTTTAATAAGTGAGGCAGAACTTTAGATATAAATGATGAAACGGGTTGGAATAAAACAGCCAGCTGTGAATAGATAAATGTTTTTCTTTTAAAAGAAAATGTACATTTTATTAAAAATGTACACTGAAAGTGTAATCAGAGGAGGCTAATTAAGCCTTTAATTAGGCTGCCTCATTACTAATGCAAATTAGATTATACTACTTAGCCCCATCGTGTCCACAACACGATCATAATTGTAGGCTTTGAAATTAAATTACACAGTGATTAGCATTTCAAAGGAATTTATTCAGCATTCTCCCCCTCCACTCACGGAAAAACAAATGGCCAGTTACCATACCGAGTTTCGTTAATTAAATATCTTCTCCCGTTCTTGGCTTCTTGGTAACTTCCCAATCGTTTAGAATGTGGCTCATTGGGAGTCTTGTTCATCCGCTAATCTGGCAGTGAGTGGGATACCACCCTCAGAGTCGGAGTAACCTGGGTGGGCCAGGGGAAAAGAGATCAATTTGGGACGCCTAACCCCGAGCCCAGTCCCTGACCCCAGCGAGCAGAAAGCAGCAAACGAGGGAGGACAGAGTTAGGCCTGGCGGCTGTGCCGCCTGTATAGTTGAATAGCCTGCCGACCCTCGCCATCTCTCACCTGTGGAACCCGAACCCAGGAGGAGTCAGTGCCTTCGGGTCGGGGGTAGAATTGGCAAAAAGAGATTTTAAAAAAAAATCACAACCTGGTGTGTATTTGTTTTTAAAAAAGGCATTGCTGGCAAACTGTAATGTAGTTTGTGACTTTTTTTATTTAACCTGTATTCATCGTGCTCTTCAAGATTTCCAAAAGGATTAACAGACTGTCAGATCCTAGCCCCAGCTGTTCCCCTCTGGGCTGTAAATTATCATTACAAGAAAATATTTGCATATTTTTAAAATAGAAAATGCTTCATAGTTGTTGGAACTTTCCAGCGAACCATTCAGGAGTAAACCCGAGGAGTTAATTAAGTTTTGCGAACCAACAGGAGTTAGCGTTAATGAGTTCTGAATTGTAGTTTTCTTTGGGACTTCCCCGTCCTTGTATTCTAGGGCCCATTGAAATGACTTTGCTGCATTTACTGTTGCGGAACATTAGCCTCAGGAGCTGCTTCACTCACGGTGACACGTGTTGGGGCTCACTCTCCACTTGCTGTTTATTTGTCCAATTCTACAAATGGCTTTCACCTCCCTCCTTATTTCATTTCTGACAAATAAAGCATCAACTTGCCGTTTCTGTTTTCAAATGTTATTTATTTCCAGCAGTTCCTGATTTTATTTCAACTTGCCCTGTTTTACTTTTTTTCCCATTTCTAGTACCCCACCGCTTGCTCCCTATGAATGTACACAGACTGAGGGGGGACACTGGCTAGCCTGCCCGCCCACCCATTCTCCCATCCGAGGGTTGCTAACTGGTTGGATCTATTCTTGGAAAGTTTGCCACATGGCCTCTCACCTTGACTGCCCCAGCCATACTTTCCAGGCATTGGTCAGCTGACATGTCAAGGTTCATGGTGCCCACCTTCCCCCAGCCAATCAAAGTGAATAGACTCTTCCTTGTCCCAATGAATGATTGACTGTCACTCAAGCAGCCTATCCCCTCCCCACCCCACCCACCTTTCCAACAGTTTTATAACTAATAACATAAAGCGCATGAAGAAAGTGGGAAGAAAGCACAATCTTTATTAATGCCCCAGGACATTTCTCCGGAGTTACATGCAGCATTTGTCTTGGAAATTAATCTCTAATTCACGGAGAGGCCAGAACAAACATGGAGAGGTGGCAGCCTACCACCCTTTGGAGTCATTAGCCCTTGGTCCATTCAGGATCGAAGCAGTGATAAATGCCCATGCGTTTATTGTTTGCAGTGAAAGAATTAACATTCTGACAATGATTCTCAGACAAGATCAAAGTTTGAGTCAATTAATCGTTCAGCTTATTCCAGTAGCCTCCTGCCCTGAGTCCAGTAACAGGTTGATTTGAATAGAGGGGCTCCATCAATAAAGGATGAGGGGGGAACTGTGAGGGATGGGATTTTGTGACAATCTCTTATCCCAGCCCTTGTGCCACACAATATGAGTGCACATTTGGGAATGTTATAGGGTGGTTGTTACCTGCTTTCCATTCTGGGTAGTTTGAAATCATTTTCATTTTGTAAATGTATCTGGTGATAATCAAAATCACAATGAAAGATGTCAACATTCAGTTTAGGGGAAAGCTCACAAGAAGCACATAATTTTTTTTTCATTCTGCTTGATACGCAGATGCCCAAAACTTTGTTTTACGAGGGGATCCTATTGATATGACTAACCTCAATAACTGATATGAGCAATCTAAGTAATAATGGAACTGAGATGTTGAGGACCTGGAGGCTGAGAGGATGTTTCCCCTTATGGGAGAGACCAGAACTAAGGGGGGGAAGGGGGGAGGGGGGGCACAGTTCAAGAATAAGAGGTCTCCCTTTTAAGATGGAGATGAGGAGAATTTTTTTTCTCAAAGGGTTGTTAGTATATGGAATTCTCTTGCCCAGAAAGCACTGGAGGCTGGGTTATTGAATTTATTCAAGGCAGAGTTTTGATAGACAACAGAGTCAGGGGTTATGGGGGCTAGACAGGAAAGTGGAGTTGAGACCACAATCACATTGGCCATGATCTTATTGAATGGCGGAGCAGGCTCATATGGCTTATTCCTGCTCCTAAGTCCTATGTTTCTATGGAACAAACTGAAGACTGGTAAACCCAGCTAGGCAGTCAGTCTGAGCTTCCTCTCACTCTCCTGCCCACTTGGTGAATCTGTGTGCCCTCCATTTCCCTTCTTAATAGTCCTGAGGGAAATCTACAAAAAACAAGATGTGTGTGTGTGTGTTTGGGGGGGTGGGGGTGGGGAGGTGGGATTGAGCACCAATACTATAAAAACCTTCACCTAATGTCACTATTGACCTGGTCACAACATTGAGTGTTGACCATCCAAAACATTTGATTCAGCACAAGATGTATTCAGAAATGATTCAAACAATCTTGTGGCTGATGATGTAAAATTAGAAATAAGAATATAATGTTCCACATGAAATGATTCCAGCCACTGTGGTGCCTGAAATCAAAAGCTTGATGGTTTGCAGAGTTGGGAAAAGAGCTGTCTGCATTTTATGTGTATGTTTTGAATACCTGTACCTCTTAAGCTCTGTTTTATCCTGTCTGGGGTCACTCATGGACCAGTTTACATAGAGCTACATAGAATTTACAGTAAAGAAACAGACCACTCAACCCAACAGATATCATGACAATGTTTATATTCTACATGAGCCCTCTTCATCAAAATATCCTTCTGTTCCTTTATCCTCCCAGTGCTTTTCAATTGATGCTATTCACCTGGACCATGTGGTAGGAAATTTCACTCTCCCCACTCTCTGAGTAAAGAGTTTTCTCCCAAATTCCTGATTAGATTTATTAGTGACCAGCTTATACTTCTGGTCACCAGTTCTGGTCTGCTCCCACACTAAAACGAAACAAGACAAAAATTCCAACACCAGAATGTCCGCAGGAATCTCTGCACACAATCATTTTCACACTATTCCCTGCATGGAATCCTTCCAACATCTCAATGTTCCTCCCTCAGCCAAAGCAACCAGAAGCAACAAGGTTAAATGGTCATTCATCTCGTTTTTGTGGGATGTTGTTGATGCTACATTTGCCCACCTAATAGCAGTTGAAAATAATTCAGTGTCACGGGACGTTTTCAAGGGATCAGATGCTGTATAATCACAAGTATTTCTTGTGGTGCAACGGGTAGTGTCCCTACCTCTGAGCTAGAAGCTCTGAATTCGACTCCCAGTCCAGGACTTGAGGGCCATGGAAGTTGTGTTTGTGGCCTGGCTCAGCAATTGATTGTTAACCTGTAAATCCTTCTGATAGGTCTACTGTAGGCAGTAAGAGCGGGAGAATTTCCTGGTCAGTTAGAATATGTGGTAGCTGCAGCTAAACAGCTTCCCACATTAAAAGATGCAAGCTCTTGCCACGGGCTCTGTGGTAAGCACCCCCCTTGCTTCAAGGGACAGACAGAGAATCACAAGTAGTATTATTGTGAATGCAAGTCACACCCAGCATGTGTGTATGTGATTGTGAAGAAGAGGCAGGAGGAGGGAAAGGATCAGGAGTGGATATCAAAAGGTTTCCTCAGATGCATGTGTGGGTCATGCATTTGTTATGTTGCTAGACTAATAATCAAGACTACGTGAGTTTAAATCCCACTGTGGGCAGTTTGAGAATTTGAATTCAGTTTTTAAAATGTAGAAATAAAAGGCTGGTATCAGTGAAAGCAACCTTAAAATTGTTGGACTGTTGTTAAAATCCAACTGGTTTGTTAATACCCTTTAAGGAAGCAAACCTGAAGCCTTTAATGCAGCAAAGATATTGATTTTTAACACCCCCTCCCTCTCCCCCCACCCCCCCAAATCTGGAATCAGCTGCACCATCTCTTCCTCAGGGTAGCTAGGGATGGGCAATAAATGCCAGCGATGCCAGCAACACAGAAACACACACATCCTGAGAATGAATAATAAAGCGGAATTGCTCGATACACTGAATTATGCTGAAAATATAGAAACTCTCACAATCTCATGAGGGTTAAAACATCAAAAGGAAAAATCCTGAGATTTCTGATTTCCTTTTTCAATTTAACACACAATGCAAGATCCTGAATATAACTACTGGGTAAGGAAGGATTTGAACATTACCACTTAAAAACCTAATTAAAATCAGCTGAAATATCATATCAAGTATTTAGAATTTTTAAATAAAATTATTCTAATGATTTTTTAAAGCTCCTATATTTCTCTATTTCTTCAGTCTCAATGCGAACACCTTACACTGAAGAGGATAAAAACATTTTTTTTTAAAAAAAGATCTTTCTTAATCAGACGCAAATGTCCTTGAAAAATTAATTGGAGCCTCTGTCTTATCAGTTAATTAAATCTAGTTAGAAATCATTGTAACTTAACTGCGATTAAGAATCTTTCTCTGTTCCTTGGCATTTAGAGATAGTGTGGCATAAAACCCTTTAACACTGGTAAAATAAAATAAAAAAATGAATTAAAATCTCTGAATAATTCCAACTACTTCCACTGTTTGCGGCTAATTAGATGCAAGCTCGAGAAGCACTCTATTTCATCCATTGTCGCTTTTTAAAATATTAATTCCATACAGTTAAAAATTCCTTCTTTTAAAAGAACACTTCATAAAATTACTACAAAAAATCATAGAAGCTTTCAACTCATTACAGATATAACAAACCTTTTAAACTTACTTACACTGGGGAAATGATCTAATTACTTTCCAGAACGTTCTAACGTTTCTGTTATTCTGTTAAAATCCAAAGCCACTTTTCTTTCAATTTTTTGACAATAAAAACTTTAATTTAAAGTACTTCATTTTTGCTTAACTTGTATTTAATCTTGGAAGTGCACACGTCCTGAGGTGAGGCTCATCTCAGCTCTCAATTTTCTTTCTCTATCATAATTATTCAAATTATGAGTACTGATCATTTTCTCACCAGCTTCATCCCTTGGATAGATTTTTATATTGTTCCTTTCCAGAGTGTGAATTGCTCTATGGCCCCTCTGCCACTCACTCACACGGTCCATTTATGCAGCTTGATCATTGATAAAGGTAAAAAAGTAATTAATGGAATTGAAAAGGTAAATCTAGAATATTGCATTAAATTAAAATGCAGGAGCTGAACTAGGGGGCTCACTGGTTCAAAGTAATAACAGGTTATTTTAGGAGTGATATCAGGAAATTCTCCTCCACTTGAAGAGTGGCTAACGTGTGGAATGAATTTCCAGCTAGAGGACTGGCCCCGACTCTCCCTCCTCCTGCCTACACAGGTAGCACTGAGTGCTACCGGCCGCATATTATGCTGAGTGGGCCTTAATTAGCCTGCCTGTGTAAAATGGCGGTGTGGAGCTGATCACAGGCGGTGATCAACTACACGCCCGCCCCAACCCGCTCCTGCGCAGCCCGCCCACCATAGGAAAAATCCTGACCATTGTTTTGAATATTACAGAGTGTAAATGCAAGATAAATTAATTCATTTATGTGTAAAAAGAGTCAGAGATCATGGAAGTAACAACTTGATGCTCCAATAAGTGGGAGGTTAGATCAGTCAAGCTGTGTGAATTAAACAATAACACTTTGTATTTCTATAGCACCTTTAACATAGTAAAAACATCCCAAGGAGCTTCACAGGAGTGTTATCAAATTTAAAATATTGACACTGAACTATATAAAGGGATATTAGAACAAGTGACTACAAACTTGGTCAAAAGAGGTTGGCTTTGAGGGGTGTTTGAAAAGAAGAAAGAAAGGCAGAGGGGTTTAGGGATGGAACACCAGTGCTTTGTGGCATGGCTGCCAACGGTGGGACAAAGGAGGTCAGAAATGCCCAAGAGACCAGGATTGGAAAGGGAGGTGTGGCACAGTTGGGTCAATCATTCTTAAGTGTGGGTGGCAACCCCAAGCTATGGGTTCTTGTTTAAAAAGCCAAAAGCAGTGATAATAAATAGAAATCCAAACACGTTTTGTCTGAATCTGTAGCTATGTTCCGAATCTTCTTGATCTTACAGGTCCCTCATTTTTCACTGACTGTTAGTTTCATTTATGGCTCTGCATCATAACATCAGCCTCGGTGAAGGAGGAACCTCCACCTCACAGATTCTGCCTCTTTGAATCGAGGTGACACTTGGGAAGAAACAGAATCGGAGATCAAAGCATTGAAACACAGCTCGAATTTTGACTAAATTTGTTCTTTCTGCAAAAGGAGAAAACCCAAACAGTCCAACAAGATATAAAAAAAACTTCAACTTCAAAAGGACTTGGCCCTTAATCCTTGCCAGAATGTTGCAACATCACTGTGTCAGGAACTTTAACTTCATGGAATTACTCATTACTTGTACCTCACTTGAATGGTATGAAGTGAAAAATCGTGCGGGGATTTTGTTCCATATTTTTCTACATTGTTACATGTTTATCTGCAAAGCAGGATTTTATTATCCTTCCAGAGTTCTCTCCTTGTTGTTCCATAGCCTGGTGGCAGGAGTTATCCATCTGCTTTGTGTTTGGTTACACACTCTCTGCACTTTCACAAACCACAAAAAGTTTAAACTTCTGTCCCCATTAATTTGCAGTCTCTCAGGTTTGCTGAATTTTTATCAGATTTTGGGTGGTTCTGATGTGAAATTTAGCCATCAATGAAGGGTTAAAAACAGCCCCTTCCTCAAGCTCTTGGGCAAGGAGACTCAAAACAGGACAAAGCAGTGAATAATGCAAGGAAGGAGAACTAACTACCCCACAGCCCATGGGCTATAGCCTGGCCATACTGGGGTTCAAATGGGGAAATATCGGCCAGGGATTGTCATCACTACTTTCTGATGGAAAGTGTATGCAACAGGTGTGAATCTGATTGACATCATCTGTGTTACCCATCAACCAACAATGGTCAAACTGTCAGGGCTGAACAAAAGTCTTTGGGTGGGATGTCCAGTGGCTGTAGAACCAAACTCAGCGACCAGTCTGGGTCTGCCAGTGACCAGTCTGGGTCTGCCAGTGACAAAGAGAAAAGGACATAAAATGATTTAAATGAAATCAAGGTTCAAACCTCTAGAATTGCATCATCCTTTCTGGGTCATTTGCTGCTGAATTCTGTGCTTTTTTGGTGTTATGCACTGATTGATGATGAGATGTTACGGAATTTGTAGGCGGTGTTAAATTAACAGACACAACTAAAATAACATTCTCCAGTTACCCTGGTTTAATGAATGTCCATTGCTGTTAATCCAGTTTCCTCATAGTGTTAGGCATAGTCATTCCTCCAAATCAGTTCCTTTTTCTCAGTAATACTCATAGTTTAAACAACATTAGTCAGAGATCTCATTGTTGAGACTTTGTCCTAACCTGTTCTGCAGTGAGGTGGCCATATATGTGTTCTTACATCTACTGACCTCAATGCTTTGTATGGAGTTTCAGCTCTCCTGGGCTAAGGTAAGAAAGGCAGTGTCATTAACAGAATGTGAACAAGATCATTCACTGTTTATACTTTTTATAAACAGCAATCTGAGTCTTCTGCGATTCATTGAATAAATATACTGCCTGATGTGGTACTGAGCTATACAGGCCATCACCCACCTTTCCGGTGAGCCAGTTGATCCCAGTTGGACAACAGGGGAGTGGAGGAAGGCAGTGATGGTCCAATATTTAACCTCCACATTCCTGGATCTTCTTGCCAGCTATCTTCCCCTCTTAAAATCTACCATCTATCCTTACATCTTTTTGTGTGGCTGTTTGATAGTGCTCCTGTGAAACTCCTTGGGACATTTTGCTTAATGGCTGGCGTGGACACGATGGGCCGAAGGGCCTCTTTCTGTGCTGTATAACTCTATGACTCTATGACTATTTTACTACATTATAAACACAAGTTGTTGTAGCAGATTACGGAGGACAATCAGACCAGGTTCCTGCTCTGGCTCATGGCCCAATGACTCTTTAAGGAAAGTAAGAGTATGTGGATGTGAAGTGAAGTCCAGCTCTCTTTAATCAAGTGCCTCGTCAACGTTTACTGACTAAATCTGCACAAGAGAAACAGCCGAACTGGCCAGATGCAAGGAGACACCCGGTGTCCATGGAAACATAGAGCAGAGAGATTCAGAACCGGACAAGGAAGAAAAACAGAAGCTTTACCAGTAACAGCTTTTAACAGGACTGTGCTAGCTCCTGACTCCTTTACTCCCCTCAAAAATTATGTTGCACAAGGTTACTGGCTACACAGTGTGAGGGGGGATAGTAATCACTTCCTCTGCATATTAAACAGATAAATCTAAAACAAAATACAAGTGAAAAGTTTTCTGTTTGGTGAGTACCCTGAGAGTGAACTTAATCTGTATTTAACTAAATGCTGTGTGCTTCATTACAGTGCAAGGGTGTAGTGGTAAAGGAATGATTAGAGAGATGCAGTTCACACTGAACACCGTAAAACTCAATTCCCTCCCTCCATACAACCAATGAAAACAATTATAAACAGGTACGGAAAGTACTGGAATTACACAACAGGTCTGTCGGCATCTAAGCTCAACATATTGTGTGGTAGTGAACTCCCCTATCAGAGAGCTTGCTGACCCACTGGTTTGCAATATGTGCCGAATATTAAATTATCTCCTGTCCCTCAGCTTCCAGACATGCCTGCTGTGTACTTCCAGAATTTTATGTTCAAATTTCCGGCTTTTCATTTTTATGCCTGGTATTTGCATTTCTATACAGTTTTTTATAACCTCAGAACATCCCAAAGTGATTAAGACCCAGTGAAGTACATTTGAAGTGTAGTCATTGTTGTAATGTAGGGACGATGTCAGACAATTTGCACTCAGCAATCTCCCACAAACTGCCCTATGATAATGATCAGTACACTGGTTTGTAATGCTGTTGGCCCCGATGCAATTCAGAGAACCCTGCTCTTCTTCCAATGGGTGAATTTGAAAATCCCATTACACCACTGGGCAGACAGAGCATCATTTCAGCATCTCACCTGAAAAATAGCACCTCTGACAGTGCAGCACTCCTTCAGTACTGCACTGGAGTGTCAGCCTACTTTATAGCAGCTTGCCTGGAATTTGCCAAAAACTTTAGCCAAGCTATGTTTCAAATCAGATCAGAGGTACTGAATGTAAGCAGGCTAATCAACTGCAAAGGACATTGCAGACAAGCCTGGTGGAGTGATCAACAGCCTTTGCAAATGCCTCGCTAAAACAATCAACACCCTGCCAAATCCCCCCTGCCCCCTGTCCTACAGCAATCATTGGGTGAGAATCAGGCATGTAAGATGCAAGATCAGAAAGTGCTGGAAATACTCAGCAGTTCTGACAGCATCTGTGGAGAGAGAAACAGAGTTAACATCATAAGCCCAATATGACTTCGGAACCATATTTCTTATTGCACTCAAAACGTTAACTCTGTTTCTCTCCCCTCAGGGGCTGCCAGACCTGCTGAGTATTTCCAGTATTTTCTGTTTTTATTTCAGGTTTCCAGCATTGGCAGCATTTTGCCTTTATTCTTTAAGAGGCACTTAGCTGATGAGTAGCCAGAAAGAGATAGTGGGTTTATCTTCATGCGCTGTTGAGTAGGACACATTGCAGATGGCATGGCTCTAGCCAGTTTGTCCCTTCCTTAGTGCATACGACAAGCATAGCACTCCTATTGTTGCCTGAATACAGTCAGAAAACTCAGCACATCAGGCTTGGAACCTCAGGCCTTTCCACTTTATTGTGGTGGAATTCTGAATCATTAGGAGAGTGGCAATTATGTTAGAATCCAGATAGCTCAACATCTACCCAGGGCTCTACCAAACAATACATGATCCATACTTATGACTTAAAAACAGAGGCTAAAGAGATATTCCATGCTCCCCAGGGTAATGCTCTGGGGACCCGAGTTTGAATCCCCCAGGGCAGATGGTGAAATTTGAATTCAATAAAAGTCTGGAATTATAAGTCTGATGATGACCATGAAACCATTGCTGATTGCCATAAAAACCTTTCTGGTTCATTAATGTCCCTTGCTGTCCTCAGCTGGGGTCTGGCCTACACATGACTCTAGATCCACAGCAATCTGGTTGACTCTTAAATGCCCTCTGAACGGGGGCAGTTATGGATGGGTAATAAATACTGGCCTAGCCAGTGACATCCATATCTCATAAACAAATTTTAAAAAATGGTCCTCTCACTTTCCTCGATTCTGACAGATTTCACATTTCTAGATCAGCCCCAGATCTGAGCTTAGTGACCAAAGGGTATATTACAGCTCACTCACTGGCTCACTGAAAGGAAGTATAGGTTGAAGGTTCTGTAGCCAATCCCAGAGTCACAATCACATGCCAAATATCTTCTTTGTTGAGGCTGAGAAGCTAGTGATTTCTCCCTCATCAAAGCTGAGAAAATCAACCAGTTCAGAAAAGCAGAAACTCAACTCATTAAAACAAAAAGAATGTAAAACCTGCCATCTACTATTTTCTATTCACACCAATTCAAATATCCAGGATTAGAAAACAGTTTCTGACATAAAACAGAAAAATATTTCACAATAGTGTTATATTTCAGAAAGGCAAAGTAAAAATTGAAGCCAATCTTTACATGCTTTTCTAAGTATTTATTTACAGAGTCACATGCTACAAGCATACATCTCCTAGCCCAAATTGACAAATGTTGTCCAATCGTGGAATCACATCTAATGTTGGCCACTGAGTTTTGCAAGCACAGGCTGGTTGGGTACAGTCTGTATCTTCCCTGTTGTGGACAGCATCTGGGACTTGCTGTTTGATATGATCCTCAAATTTTTGAGAAACTTTGCCCTTCCAGGGTAATCTGAGGTAGACTGGGCACTTTTCTGGGCCAAAAGTGAGCAACAGGTACTGCTACTATGCAGCAGTAACACTAGTATATTCGCCACTAGCAGGATGCTACCATCAAGCCAAAAAGACGCTCTGCCTTTCACACAAATGAGTAATGTGGAAATGAATTTCAGTGCCAGTGTGATGCCCAGGTATGTGGACCATACATCCCAAAGACTGGTGCATCACATCAAACAGCATGTCCCAGCTGCTGTTCACAATGGGCAAGATACAGACCATACCCAACCAGCTCGTGCTAGCAAAACTCAAAACACGGTGTCCAACATTAGATGTGATTCCGCGATTGGACAACATTTGCTAAATAATCCTCAGTGTGCTAAGAATTATGCTGACAACCAATTTAAGATTGTCATTCAGGCTCACAGTATATGCATTTGTGTGTACTGGAAGCTATATATATTAATACACAGGACTCTGTTCTTTGTAGACAGAAAGAACATGTGCATACATTGCGCCTATTTCAGCTAAACAAAATAAGTGTCAGCAATTCGTTAACTCATGCCTCAGAGCAATGTCTTGACCAATCAGGGTCAAACAACCTGGTTTAAATTTCAACAATGCTTGGCAGATAACTGTCAGTCACCATCTCTGGTGCATTCTCTATGGTAACGCCTCTACCGGTCAGAGTCCACTTGCCAACCAATCAGCACTCTCTTCACATACAGTATAAATTGTTGTCTTCCTGGATATTGGTATTCTTGTGGAGTGTTCTGATGAATGCAAGATGAAAAGCTTCAACATCTCTCCTTTTTCAGCAGTAATCAAGTTCTGCACCACCAAACAACTATATAATGTTTAATTTTAATTTTGGGATAAAGCTTATCTCAGGTGGATAAAGGGAGAACTTTCTTTTGCGTATACTGAGAAACTGCAATACAAATTATCACTACAGAAGATCTTTTTCTCAATACAAATGCCAAATTGTGGCCTTGCTTGCACTAAAGATGACATCAAATTGGGGGTTAATTGACACAGAGAAGGATTGCAACACAATACAAACAGGCGTTAATAAGCTTGCAAAATGGACATCTAATTGGTGGCAAATTAACTTCAAATTAGTTAAGTGTGAGATGTTACATTTTGGTAGAAAGAGCAAAGAGGTTGCATACACCTGGAAAAATAAGAGCCTAAACGGTGTAGAGGAATAGAGAAGTAAGGGATGACAGATAGACAGATCAGTAACAGTAGTCAGGCAGTTTAACAAGGCCATCAAAAAGCAAACAATGCCTTGAGGTTCATTTCTAGAGGGACAGAATTGAAAAGCAGAGAAGTTTATGTCAAACTTGTATAGAACCTTGTTTAGATCACACTTGGAGTTACCGTGTCCAGTTCTGGTCTCCCTGTTATCAAAAGGATGCATTGGCACTGGGGAAGGTATCAAATAGATTTTCTAAAACGATACCAGAACTCGAGAGGTTATTCAAAAAAGGAAAGACTAGAAAGCTGGGCTTTTGTCTGGAGGAAAGAGAAGACTGAGGAGTGACCTGATCGAGATCTTTCAAATTATGGAAGGGTTCGAGAGGGTAGACAGGGAGAATATGTTTCTGCTTGCAAGTAAGGTGAGATAGTCACTACTAAATCCAATGGGGAATTCAGGAGAAACTTCTGTATCCATACAGTGGTGAGAATGCAGAACTTGCTACTACAGGAAGTGGTTGAGGTGAACAGTATAGACCCATTTAAGGGAAACTAGATAAACACATGAAGGCAAAAGGACTAGTAGGAAATGTTGATGGTTAGAAGAAGGATGGCGGGAGGAGGCTCGAATGGAGCATAAACACTGGCATAGATCTGTCGAGTCACCTAGCCTCTTTCTGTACTGTAAATTATATGTAATATTTTGTAATACAATTATATCTGAGTTTGTTATTTCAAAATTATTTCAAAACAAGCTGCAAGATCAATTTAAGAAACTTTATATTTCACATTTTCACCTTTATTTTTTAACTTCAGGACACCATACTCAGATAACAAAATTAGTGATTTACTCCACCTGTGCATTCTCCATTTATACTTCGAATTGCAAAGCCAGTTCCTCTTTATATTGTAATAAAGGTTCAGTGATACGGCTGCATTATCACACATATTCAAACCCCAGAGCTCCCTGCTTCAAATTGTTACTGACCGTGAGCCCTCACTCTCTCCTGCAGTGCTACCAGACCCCAATTTCTCCTCTCTAGTGCTGCTATAATATTGAGCATCTCCCACTTCCTGATATTCCCACAATGCTGTGATCCACTTTGAGCAGCAGCACAGTGGTGTGTATGTGTGTGTGTGTGAGAGAGAGAGCAGGGAGACACCAGACCACAAAACAGGTCTGTAGGCAAACTCCACCTGACAACCCCTGCAAACAGCTTGACCCTTAAACAGGAACACAACATAAACCAGCCATTTCTAATCTATTGACAAGCTTCACTGCAACAGAAAATGGCCTCTCACAACCTGCGGATGTCAGTAAGAATAGTTTATGATTCACCTCAAACTAGAACTTTGACAAATGGGTCAAGATAACCATAGCTGCACCTTAGCAACATGGTACTACATTGTCCATGGCACTGTGTAGTGTTTCTATCCTCAAAATGGCATCAACAGCTCAATGAGAAATGGCACAGGATATCCAATTATAAAAGTGCCAAATAATATTGATAATCATGATGTCAAGAATTTATGACATGAATTATTTCTTTAAAAATTGTTAATCTGATGTATTTGCTAGGATTTTCTTGTTTCTGATTTTCAACTCTTGCTCTATTCCCCCTCAAGTGGTAGCTCCACATGTCTGTGCATTATCCAAGGATAGAGGTATCCAGATCCCTGCTGAACCTGCTCCACAATCTGTTCATTGTAGGGAGGGGTGTGTGCAGCTGCCTAACTACAAATCACCATCACTACTGGGAAACATTGGGCCAATGGAATAAGAGTAATCCATGTCAGGCTTTGGCAGCAGAGCAGTTATGTTACTGTACCTAGTAATCCAGAGGCCAGGATTTGGAGACATGAGTTCAAATCTCCCCAGGGCCAATGGGCAATTTAAATTCAGTAATGGTGACCATTAGACTGCCAAACCTAGTTTATTAATGTCCTTTAGGGAAGGAAATCTGTCGTGAACAGCTGGTCTGGTCTACATGTGATTCCAAACCCACAGCAATGTGGTTGGCTCTTAACAGCCCTCTGAAATGGTGCATCAAAATGCTTGGTTGCATTCAAGAAGGTGGCTCAGCATCACCTTCTCAAGGGCAATATTCACAATAGTGACACCACATCCATGAATGTAAAACATAACAACTTGCTGCATAAAACATTTCTGCTCAACCTCCCTCTGGTTTCTTTACTTCTTCCTTAATTATCCAACGATTGTCAATATCAGAGGAAAAGCCTGAATTTTGGAAGTTTTGTGTAGTTTGTAAACATAACTCACTGTGGGAACTCGGGCAAGTTCAAATGTTGGTCCAGGTTATTTGTCTTCCTCAGGTTTTAGTGAATAATATGTTAGAACTGATTCCCTCTGGGAGGATGGGCTGTTTTGTGTTCTAATCAAAACTGAGCAGGACAGGGCTGCACTAAATAAAGATGGAGTGCAAAACAGGACCTGTCGCCAGTGCACTGAATATATTTTTACTGCATCAGTCCAAAAAATGACTTTAGCTTCATGGTATTTAATTATGAAAATTATTGGCAGAGCATACTGCATCTGGACTGGCAGGTTCAGAACCAGACAAGCTGTTGCTATGTAGAGCAAACTATTCTCCCCAGGAGTAGTTGTAGGCTGGGATCTAATCGAGGGGTTTAGATTGTTTATATAAGGAATAACCCCTCTGTGGATCGCCACCTTGACCTAGTGGAAAGGCTTGTACCCTCCAAACTTGAGCGATGCCGTTGGATGTTCCTTGTCTCTGGTAGGGTCATCTATGGTGTCAAGGTCAGAGGGAGGTGCCAGACAAAATGCAGTCCAGAAAGTCCTGAACAGCAGGACAGGCAAAGGAAGACTGTGCGTCATACAGGCTGTGAAAGCAGAAGAAGGCAGCAGCAGCAAGATAGCCCTGGTCATTGTGGTTCAAAATGTTACCAAAATTTGAACACTAAACCGTCAAGATCATGTAGACAATGACAGCATCCCAAGGTCCCGAAGTTGAACAAAGTCACGCGCAGGCTTCTAGCAGAATCATTTGCCAAGTCCTGCGGTGATGAAGAATTGGTGACAGGGGCAGGTCTGTGAACCTGGGAATCTCTAGTCAAGAACCTGCACACAGGCAGCAGATACATGAAGGTCCTTGGACACCTGTACTAGGACTGAAGTGTCTTTGGGCATCAGCATCTATCCTTTTCAGGATACCCTCTGCTCACCCCAATGGGGAGGGGCTGGAAAAGGTGCCCTAAAAATAGGCTGTCCTACTTTCTCCTGGCTGGAGAACCATACCCTATGAGATCACCATCTTTGTAGTCAAAGAAAGAAACTTTAAATTTTGCAATTTAAATATTAGAGCGCTCAGGGGTAATTTCAAAAGTGACCGTCCAGAAAGAAAAACTGCAATCGGGTCACATGAAATATCAAGACCCCAGATTGACATCCCCGCCCTCAGTGAGCCCTGCCTTCCAGTGGAGAGACAGCAGAAGGAACAAAAAGGGGTAATACACCTTCCACTGGAGACAAAGGAAAGGCTGACAATGACCCTTGTGTCCAAGGAAGCCATTGACATTTGTATTTCATCGCTACATCATGGAAATATAGATGTGCCACCATTTTCTGAATCTATTCTCATTGAACTTGTGAACTTAGCAACTCAGGCAGTTGAGTTCAGTTTTAATGAATAGAAAGTATAGCCATAGGGTCCCCTCTAGGTCCAGTGTTTGCCAACATTTTTTTTGGTTTCCATGTAAAACACATTTTTGATGGAATGAGCCCTAACCTCTCACTCCATGCATAATTCTGATGCGCAGATAATACATTTTATAATCATTGAAATTGCAGCCACCTATAAGGATTTTCTTACACAGCTTAATGTGTTGCATCCCATGCTCAAATTGACTTTTGAGATGGCGCAGTCTAATGCACTCCCTTCCCTCAATGTGCTAGTTGAGAAATCCGTTAATGGATCCTCCACTACTGTCGACATTCACCAGTCAATTTACACATTGGGATTCATATAGCTCTATGTGTTATAACCTTGGCCTTATCAGCAATCTTGTAAATAGCTTCCGGGCCATTTGCTCACCTTGCAATATTGACACAGAAATAAGAGCGCATCAAAGCTTTCCTGCAGGACAATGACAATCCTGATCAGATCATTGTTCACTGTGTATTATGCAACCCCACAAATGGGCCAAAGGCCCATTTTCAGAAAGACCATTTGCAGATCTGAAAAGTGCCGGGTCCACCTCAAATTACCCTGGAAAGGCGAAGTATCTCAAAAATTTGAAAAACAGCTTAAGGAAGTCGTTTCGCACTGTTACTGTGCAAATGGCTAAACAAGTGATATTTTCCACTAACAGGATGTTGCTGTCAGTCCAAAAAGACATTCTGCCTACCACACAATTGAGCAGTGTCATGTATGAATGGCAGTGCCAGTGCTATGCCAAGTATGTAGTCATACATCCTAGTGATTGGCAGATCGAATCAAACAACATGTTCCTTCCGTTGTTTGTAATAGTACAGAATGTACTCAACCAACCTGCACTTTGAAAACCCAAAACACAGCGTCTACTGTTAGTTATGATTCCACAATTCGGCAGCACTTGCTGGACAATCCTGAGTGTGCTAATAGCTACACTAACAACCAATTTAAGATGATCAGAAGAGATCATAATGTGGCTTATTGACATTTGCTTTAGTGACAGACATTCACATGTAGGGACCTGTTTTCTGCAGACAAAAAGAATATAATCAAGCCTCGTGCCTTTTTGAATTACCTGAGAGCTCGGGGAGCCTATAGTTCCCCCATTGCTTTCTCCATGGCAACACCTCAGCCAATCAAAGTAGACTTACTAACCAATCAGTTAAATCATTCTGATTGTTTGAAATTTGGCATTCTGATGAGTTCAAGGTGAAAAGCTTCAGCAACATGTCTCTCTTTTCAGCAATACTCAAGTTCTGTACTACTAAACAGCTGGTCAATGGCATTGTTTAAATCCCACATCAATTGCCCTGGGTTCTCCTTCAGAGTGAGATTGCCAACTTTGTATCAAATGATAGACATCTCTGTACTGTGAAGCCCCTGCACACTTAGACCTGGGTGAAAATGGCCCAAGCTCATCTGACCTGGTATTGTTACAGCCAGTGTAAGATCAGGCACCATGGACTTGTTGACAGGGGATCTGGTGTAACTCACCATGAAACTCACACAGAACAAAGTTATGGTTTTCAACAAAACTTTTCTCCTTCATGCCTGGAAGATGCTGGTTCCTGGGCACAGCTCTACAGGCAATAAATTCCCATTTATCACCTGCCAGGTGACAGGATACTATTCAAATATCGGAGCATCACACCTAAGCCTATCTACACCAAGCAGGGTTCATGGAGAAGTTAACAGCCTGAGAAATGCTGGTTGGTATCTCTCCCCACAAAACTGTTTACTTCTCCCATTGAACTCAACATGGGCCAGGAAACTGAACCAGTAATTGACAGATAACCTGGTTCAATAGGAAAATGTATAGGCATCCTGATTGGATAGAAGTCCATAGGCAGAGTTTATGGATTGTGTGAAACTAATGCATTCATTTGAAAGGAGCAGCAGGTGTATAACTCAGAGAAATTGATTACATCTTCAAGCCCATTGTAACAATTTCAGAATAGATATATATATATAGGAAACAAAAGCCAAGTTGTTTTTAATTAGGTTAGCTCCTCAATTTCCCAACGTCTATATAATTCAAAAGTTATTTTATGACCTGATGTTGAATGACTATGTCATCATATTTATTTCTGCTCCAAGTCTAGCTGCCCCATTCACTCTTCCTGCTCTGTGCATCCTCAGCCTACTGAATGAAGACTCAATACCAACTTTAGCTCACTCTTTCACAGACCCCAAAAACTGTGAACCCCATCCTTCAATTTGACCTACCTCATACAATGCACAGGCCTTTGACCTCAATGTTGTTATACACTGACCATGGCTGATCCCACTGCTAACCAATATTTTTGCAGTTCACTGGTGTTAGCCATGGGTCTGTTGCTAGAACTCTCACCTTTGAGTCAGAGATGTTGTTCATTCAAGCCCCACTCCAGACACTGGACCACAAAATCCAGGTTGACACTCCCACTACAATACAAAGGGAGTGCTGTATAGTCAGAGATGTCTTCATTTGGGTGAAATGTTAAATCAAGGCCCTATCTGACCTCTTTGGTGGATGTAAATGATTCCTTGGCTGTATGTCAAAGAGCAGCAGGAGAATTCTCCCAGGTATCCAGGCCAATATTTATCCCTCAACCAACATCATAAAAGCAGATTATCTGGTCATTATCACATTGCTGTTGGTGGGAGCTACATTATAGCATTGCTTACACTTCAAGGTACTTCATTGACTGTAAAGTGCTTGAAGTGTTCCTTATATGTTTTACTGCTTTATTCAATGTTAAAATTCTCAAAACAGCTTTGTTACTTAGGCAAAGGAGGAAGTGAAAGATGACATATTTTGGTTTGTATATTTTTATCATTTTATTTCTGGTTTGATTGTTCTGAGAGAAGTGTGGCTTCAAACAGTAAACGAAAGGAAAGATAAAGGCAAAATACTGCAGGTGCTGGAAATCTGAAACAAAAACAGAAAATGCTGGAAAAACTCAGCAGGTCTAATGGCATCTGTGGAAAGACAGATTTAACGTTTCGAGTCTGTATGACTCTTCTTCAGAGTGGAAAAAAAGGAAAGATTTGCATCTCATGATATTCTAAAGCACATTACAGTTAACAAAATGCTTTGAAGCAAAATCAATGTTGTCATGTATGGAAACATAGCAGCCAATTTGCACACAGCAAGCTCCTACAAATAGTGATACTGACCAGATAATGTGTTTTTGTGATATTAACTGAGGGATAAATAGTAGCCTGGACATCAGGGATAATTCCTCTGCTCTTCTTCAAACAGTGCCATGAAATCTTCACTTTCACCCAAGCGGGCAAGTAGGGCCTTAGTTTAATGCCTCATCTGAAAGCCCCCCACCCCCCCCCCCCCCCCCCCCCACCCCCGCTCCCCCTCCATCAGTGCAGCACTTCCTCAATACAGCACTGGAACATCATTCTTGATTTTTGTGCTCAAGTCCTGAATGGGGACTTGAAGCCAGAACTTGTAACTCAGAGGCAAAACCACTACAAACTGAGCCATGGCTGACACTCTGGCTATTTTATAATCTGCTCTCTCATCCTCTCCAAATCTGAACCTCTCTGGTAGATATATGAACTTGTCCATATGGATGACAGGAAAACATGATGTTGGAAGATTGTTGGGGCTTCATTATGGGGAATACATGAACAAAATTTGCTGATAAAATAAAAATACAGAAGGAGATTGTGGAAGTGTTCAGAAAGACAGAGATAGACTAAACGAATAGCAGATGGGGGCAGAAAGCTATGATGTGATAGATTTATGGGAGAAAAAGCAAGAAACATGCAACATAAAGACACTGAAGAGTGGAGAATATCAGAGAAAACTCAAGCATTCAAATACATCAATCGCTAAAAGTTCAAGTGCAGGCTGATAAAATTGTAAAAAGGACAACTGCGTTTTAGGTTTCCTAAGTATAGCATAGACTATGATGGTAAAGTGGGGAATGATAAATTTGAACCAAATCAAAGTAAGAAACTACGTATGATTTTACATCAAGGTTATAGCACAGAAACAGAACATTCAGCCCAAATGGTCTCCACTGGTATTTCTGCTCCACATGAGCCTCCTCCCACTCTACTTCATCGCATCCTATCAGCATAACCCACTATTTTATTCCCCCTCATGTGTTTATCGAGGTACTCCTTAAATGCACTGAGTTACAGAGAACGGGCAATCTAGATTCACCAGGATGATGCCAGGGATGGGAAACTCTAGTTACAATGAGAGATTGAGATAATGAGGCTGAGATGGATAAGAAATGATTTAAGTGTAGTTTTTTTTTAATTATGAGGGATTTTGATAAGAGTAAATAGAGAAACAAAGTATTTCATATTTTTGGGGAGCAGTGACAAGGGTCAATCACAGAGTATGAGCAGAGAGGAGACATTTTATTACACAGAGGCTTGTTGGAACATGGAATGCTATGTCCCGGAGAGTGTTGTACAACCCCAGCAGAAAAAGGAGTCAAATATCAGGCTAAGCAAAGAATCTGGGGAGTGGGATTAGTTTCAGATTGATTTAAGAAAGAGCCAGCACAGTCGCAATGGGTCAAATGGCCCACTTTTGCACTGTAAACTTTTATAATTTTTGATCTGTAAAACTGAAGGATGTAGATTCTGAATGCCTGCCCAGTGATGTCAAAGTGTAAACATATCAGACATAATAAATTATTGTTCCCAAACGCTATTTAAAATCTTAAAGATTTAAAGGCTTTTGAATCACTCTACATTACTTCCAATCTGTCCTGCTCTCCCTTTAGAGCATTGATGTGTGCAAGGTGAACAGACCTCTGGGTGTTCTGCCATTCTCTAACATCTGTCCCAACTTCCCAGTCTTGTGTGGGCCTACACAGTGATATTCTACCATGAGGGGCTTTGTATCTGAGCCCAATCCTATCCTGACAGGACCTGGGTTTTTAGATAGCAGTGAGCACCCTGGCTGAGGTCCTCCCTCTATATCTAACCCGTTTCCTCACCCGCCCGGTTCAATCCAGGGGTTGTTTAGAAAGAAAGAACTTGCATTTATATACCACCTTTCATAACCTCAAAATGTTTTACAGGCAATTGAGTTCTTTTGAGGGGTAGTCACTGCTGCGATATAGGAAATGTGGCAGCCAATTGGTGCACAGCAAGTTCCCGCAAACAGCAATGTGATGATAATCAGATAATCTGTTTTGGTGAAGTTGGGAGAGGGAAGAATATTGGTCAGGACACTAGGGAGAATTCCTCTGCTCTATTTGGAAATAGTAGTGCCATGGGGTCTTTTAAATCTATCGAAGACGGCAGACTAAAACCGCCATTTGCTGCTTCATTTGAAAGTGGCACGGCTGACATTGCTGCACTCCCTCCGTATTGGCACTGAAATCAATTCTGTGCTCGGGTCTCAAGGAACCCACAAGCTTCTGACTTAGATGGGAGAGTGTTACCCATTGAACTAAGGCTCCTCAACCTTTGGCTAGTTGTAGCGCCCCAGTCAGCACAGCCCTATCTGGTCTGTGTGACTCTGTCCCACAGCAGGCGCTGCATCTACACATTCAGTCTTCAGGAGAAACTTCAATCTCCTAATTTATTCACTGGTGTCTTTAGCAAACCGGGTAATGCTCTTTCGGGCGGGGGGAGGGTTGACTTCGTGTTAAAAATTCCATCTGATGACCAACTTCAAACCCACTACTTATAAATTTCAAATTAACCCAGGATCCTGCTCTCCACAAACCTGGGTTTGGGACAGGGGAACAGAATAGCAAAGAAATCAAGGTAATAAAATGCTAATTCATTAATAAGATGCAAATGCGGCAATATGATGCAACCAAAATGCAACTTTTAAAATAAAATGACACCAAAAATAAGTAATTTACAAAAAACAAACATATTATTATTTGTCAAAATGTCCCTTCGTAATATGATCTTGCAAAGTCTTTAGAAAATAAAACGCAAGGTGAAAATGATCTAGCATTTCCTTTTGACGAACTGATTTGAACGGTTTAATTTTTTAAAGTACTTTATAAAATATCCAGTTAAGATGGTGATACTTTAAGCAAATGTAATTACAGTGTTTCGTGTCCCCCCTCCCTTTAATAATGTCAGGGGACTATAATCCCTTCGTCAAGTCAACACAATAAAGAGTTTCTGTGCTGCACATAAGCATTGTTTAAAAAGGACCTGTCAACCCTCGACTGGGAGCCGCGCTCCGTCTGAATGCAATTAGCGATTTTTTTATATGAAAAAACTCTATTCAAAAGACATGCCAAATGAGAACAAGCCGTATCAGCCCAGCAATAAAGGAATTAAAAAAAAACACAGCCAGTGTTTCTGAGCAAGTAATTATAGTGTTAGTACACTGCATTGAGAGTACAAGACTGCAATTTACTCCAGGTTTCAATAGGCAGTTTAGAGACTGAGGTTTTATTCGACTCCCAGTGGCTGAGGCGATCAGGAAAAAGATCCCTAAAGCCCTGACTGAGGCACACTGTACGATAACGGTTTGTGCAGTCCCTCCACCCCCACCCCGCACCCCCCCCCCCCCCAAACCCCACTCGCCCCTTTTCACATCAGCAATAGGACTGGTGGGTGAGAATTCCTGAAACAAACAGGGAAGAGTTTGAGACAAGACAGGACACTGAATCTGTGAAAGTGGGGGACATTCTCAGTGTATATGATAGGCTAACGTACCCAATATTGTTTCTAAAGTATTTCTGTTCTTGCTTCAAAATTGGATTATAAAAATACACTTAAAATCCCGCGCGCTTACCCTGGCTAGAAAGGTGTTGACGATGAAGTGAATGTTTCGGGGAAGCGGGCCTGCATTAATTCCATCCTTAATAACAGATTTAGCCCCTGAGCGCCCCATTTAACGCGTTCAGACTCCTCTCTCTCTCTCTCTTTCTCGGGCTGATCAATTTAGCCATTGTTGTGACGACTTTCAGAACAGAAAGGGCATTGCTGCCCAGAGGTAGGAGCCCTCTCAACCCCCTTACCCCGGGCCACACTAGCAGCAGCAAACTGACCCCCGACTCGTCAATCGTTGGCTTTTCCTCCTGCGCTACAATTAAGGCGAATCCGTTTCCCACCGTCTCACCCAAGAATCCATGTGAACTGTTCGGCCCCAACGGTGAGTAGTAAAATAGAACAGCACGGATGCTGGAGATCAGGAATAAAGACAGAAAGTGCTGGGGAAAAAAAAACTCAGCAGGTCAGACAGCATCTGTGGAGAGATAGACAAGAGTTAGTGTTTCAGGTCAATGTTCTAATGTGAGCTCATCTCGACCTGAAACGTTAAATCTGTTTCTCTCTCCACAGATGCTGTCTGACCCGCTGAGTTTTTCCAGCACTTTCTGCAGTATTGTGCTTTTACAAGAGTGCAAATGCTGTCTGACACCGCCCCCGCCCCCCCTCACCCCCCGGGGGCCAGCGGCAGAGCCCAGTTTGAGTGCGAGAGCCGTCGCTCTCCTTCACAACAGGAATTCCTCATTTTCGGAGGGTTTGATTGAAGATAGTAGTAAACTAGAAGGTGGAAGGGATATTAAAGTGGGTTCAGGGTGTAATGAGCGTAAAAGGGCGACTAGGGGGTGGGGGGAAGCGGCTGTCGTCTTCTAAGGGGAGATTAGTTGTTATTTTTCATTTTCTCTACTCTGGCATCATTGCTGCTCTGTCTATGGTTTAGTGACAGGAGCAGAGCTGTAAGTGCAAAGCTGGAGACCGGAAATTTCATTGGGCAGACCCGAGTGATACAGCTGCCTGCATTAAACTCAGCGACAACAATTCCTAAAGAATGAAAGAACCGAACCCCCAGCTCACACTCCAATGATTCAATCGCAACTTTAAGAAATAGTCCAACTAGGTCACAAGCAGTGATGGCCGGACTGGTGTCGCTCCTCCATCATGAATAGATAATCCATGTGGCTCGGATTATGGAGGAGGGGGAGGGGGGGGGGGGGGGTGGGGGGGTGGGGGGTCATTGCGCCTCGCTCTCTCTCCGGCCAGGAGAATGGACTGGAGTCGGCAGAATGTAGAAGTGTCCATGTAAAGTGCTGGGAGAGTGAGGAAAGGACTGGCACTGTTGTGGATCACTGAGTTGCATCAGTTCAGAATATTATTAACTAAACTGGGCTCTGTAGATAAAATCGTGCCCGAGCCTTGACCGGAAGGGGTTAAAGAGCTTGATTCTCACACCAGCTGCATATCAAAGAACTGGATTCACATTCCCAGCCCGGGTGTCATGGGTGTGATTGGATATTACTGGTACCTAAATTAAGAGCTGCAATTCGTACTCAGTCCTCAAAGGGTTAAGGCTTGATTTGCTGTACCTCAGCGACCCTGTCTCTGACCATTTCATATTCATTTGCGAATAAACCTCTTGTTCTCCTAAATCTTACCCAATTATTGTCTCTATATTTTCATCTCTCTCTCCCCACCCCCTCACAGCGAGCAGGTATCCTGCCCCTGGTTCACTGGTGCTCTGGAGGAGCTGCCTTGACTACAGCCCAATGTGATACACTCGCTCTCCAGGCTCAGGGTTTCCTGAGCGCTCCGGTATGTCGTGTCCATCATTTTAATGTCACGGCTCTATCTGCCCCGTCCCTTGCTGACAGGCGGGCAAATATCATGGGCGCCTGGACAACGCTGGGGCAGGTTCGTGTCTCTGTCCCTCTCTTCATTAGTGAAACTCTGCCAGAGCTTTGTTTAATTGTTTCGGAGGTTTGTTGAGCTGATGTAGAGGCGCCACAAACGTCCTGAGCAGTCTTGAGGACAAACTCAGGCAGGACCCAGCTTTAGAGTAGGAAGCCCATGGACCAACATGATGCCAGGGTTCACTGTTTAGATTCACACATGAAAACATTGAAGTTGGACAAAAACTGGCAGCCTTGAAACCAGCAAGAGACAAACGAGTAAACTTCTAACTGCACGGGAATAAACTGGCGGATCGCACGCCCGTTCTAAAAACCGCCCGACTTTCATCGCGCCAAATTCACTGGAGTGAAAATCAGGTGGGTGCGATAAAGGCTGCACGATCCACTATCTCACCACCAGCAGGGAGTGTTAAAAAAAAAAACACTCAAACTTATCCGAGGTAAAGCAGAAAAATGGAGGGGAGAGACTAGGCTTCATTAGACTGAATTCACATTGAAAACCGCTGTTTCCTCAGGACAGCTGACTTCACTCAATGACCCTTCTACTCCTAGACACACAATAAGATGCTACATCTCGCTGGTATTCGACATCTCGCTGTTTTTTTTATATGAATCGGGTTACATCATGAGACAAACGTTAATTAATCAATTTTCATCGCAAGAAAGCCAACTAGCAAGGAAGTAGCAGTGAATTTTGGTGCTGTCTTTACTGTATAGAAGTGGCTCATGCAGGCACATTCAAAGAGTTGTGGAATGGGAGGAAATTCAGGGACGATCCCGGAGTTTGGAAAAGGAAATTCTATTCGGGGCAGGAAAGGATCTGGGGAAAGTGATTCGTGGTCAATCGAAAGCTTAGCAAAGTTTCACCTGCACAGGTGCATCTCCCAGTCAGTGTTTGGATGTCTCTTGCCCCGTTTCTCCATGTGGATCCTGCAGTTCGCTATCAGCCAGCGCGTCCCTCATCATTCAAAGTCCGTAAACACAGGGACGAATTGTTCACATCTCCATAACTACCCAAGATAATCAACCATTTGAGATTTTAAGCCAGTTTTCAATTATTCCAATTATTTCATTAGTTGTTGCACAAGACATTCTTTTTAAAAGCACATTTTGGACCATGGCTTTATTTAATAAATTTAACCGCGAGCACTATTAAGAGAAACGTGTAGTGGGAAGGAAATTATTCGTGTCACAAGTACCAGCATCATTTCAATTATTTTACACATTCTAGGACAATGTTCATTTTGGTTTTTCTATTTATGACATTTTATCTAATATTTAAAAAATGGAAATCTGAAGCAATTTTTGCTCTGCTAAAAAAATCTGAAAATCCAGCCCGTAATGTTGGTTTATAAAGAGAGTTAGACAGTTACACAGAAACAAGTGTCTAGCTGCGCGCAATGTGTAACCACTTCGGAACACCTCGGAGCTTCTGAATATTTCTGACAAAAGGTTATTTCATAGTTATTTTTATTAGTTTTAAAAATGATGTTCAATTTAAAAATCTGATAAAAAAAAATAAGGCCAGTGTTCTTACTGAAGGGGGCTCAGTGAATGATAATTGAAAAGTTTAAGATGTTGTTGTGACTTGCTGGGAGATTTGGGCTGAGATGATCTGAATTGTATCCATTCGATGTCAAGTTGTCAAAGCCGCTGAACCAGTGGCCGACACAGGACTCGAGCCTGCTTTCAACAAGCCTTGTTCAGATGCCAACAGCTCAGCTCTCTGCTCCCACGGCCAGCTGCAATAATTTGGAGGGTGTGGAGACAAGGGTGGGGGGTTAAAACAATTTGTAGAAAGCTTAAAATTAAACTGTTGCAAGGTGACTGCGACGCAAAATGTAAAACGCAAAAAGAATATGAATGACAATAATTCACACATGGGAGTGAATGATCAGACTGCAGGGTAAGTGGGCGGCAGCAAGTTTTGCTCCCATCGGAAGGAATAAAACAACAAAAGGGTTAAAGGAATCTAAAGAAGCGAAGGATCTTCCTCCTCTGAAAGAATGTAAGAATCTAATAAAAGGCCAGTCTTCTTATTGCACAATTTCCACTACATTTAAAATGTCTCCAGATTTGACTGAATACTCCTGCCTGTATTTAATCCAAAGGCAGGTGTATACACCATTCTCTTTAGGTGACCTACAGCTGACTGTTCATTCCTCCTTTTCTCTGTGTCTCCATCTCTTTCTGCGTTTCTTGTTCCCCCTCTCTCTGTCACTCTGCTCAAATTATGTTTTACATGCTGCCCATCGGTCTCTCTCTATCCTCCTTCCTCATCTATTTTTCTAACTCTCCCACACGAAGCCTCACTCGCTGTTTCTTTTATTGTTTCATTGTCTTTCTCTCTCTCTCCCCCAATCTTTTCCTCTTATATAACAGTTTCTCCTTAATCTTTTCCTCTCCCTCCTGCCCTGCTCCGTTCACCATATCTTTGGAACCTTGCTGTCCTGGCTATCTTCTTCCACAACGAAATGTTAGATTTTAATAAGATGAAATTGAAGGAAGTTCCCGATGTCGCTAATTTATTCACTGACTTTTGTCCACTCTTTGATCCGATGGTCGGGGTGGGTGGGGGTGGGGGCAGGGGGAAGGACTGCCCACAGCCTGCCGACTCTTTCTGGAAATCAAACATTCAACACGCTTGCCCATGGTTGTAGCGAGTGGTGTTCACAGCTCTGATCTCAAACTCCCCACTTCCCCCTCTGATTTTGGTTTCACCAATTAGACATTAAGCGCTCGCTCCCGCTTCCAAACTGCTTTACACAGAGAGAGGAAAAAGATTTGCAGGTTTGGGGGGGGGGGGGGGGGGGGGGGGGCGGGAGAGGGGGGGAGGGTGCAGACATTATAATGTGGGGTTTGTGTCCTGAATTAAAAGACATTCCCCTGCAGAGTCAGTGGAGGTTTTAAGAAAGGAACAAGGAAACAATTTAACTTGTTTCTAAACACGCAGAAAAAAAAAATCCCGGGTCAAAATAGTATTGATTTAATTGAATTTCTATTTTTTAAAAAAAGTGCAACTCCTGACGGATTTAGCAAATCTGCCTATCCCAAGTTATTCCTGACCCAAATTATTTCTGAGCCACTTTGTAACGAGATGTCACAGCAAAGTCCCGTTCTGTGGGATACCTTCGGTTAGATCATTTGCAATGAGTCAAGAATCCATCTACCTTTCAGCGAGGTAGGTATGCACTGGATCTGAATTTCAGGATCTTGTTTATGTCCTGAGATTTGAGCGGAAATCGTCTGCGATAGTGCAAGGTGCAGGTGAAAGTCTCCTGTTCCACTCCAGGACAGAACTCGACCCAAAGATGTCCTGGTAATCAGTTAGAGAGGGGATTCCCACGCATGGAATTTAATAAATAAATGAAATTGAGGGCGAGTCAGCACTCAAAGGGTCTGCAGGCAAATAAACAAACTATATTGGTGAAATGTAGCTGCTGAGAATTCTGGATTGTCACGGCTCCGGATTAATCTCGTTATTAATGATATTCAGTCCGTGCTCCACTTTAAATGCCTTTGAATAATAATAATAACATTCTCCATTTATTAGGCACATTGACGTTTTAAAACTCAAATATATATTGTGCTCGATCTTTTTAAAAACAATAAAAAAAATACTTTCAAATAGGATCAAGTCAGAGTTGAGTGTGAATACTGAAATATTCACAAACAGAATGCGTGCTCACACGTGAAGCGTTTGGGATCAGCCGTGATTTACATCATTGTAAATGCCAGCGCCGGTCACAGATTCATTCACATGGGGTCTCGGGACATTCCGAGTTTAACCCTTTCCCAATCTCACTCAGCGCCGCGGGCAATCAACGTGTTTCCCTCGTCTCTCTGTTGCTGCGTCCAGAGCAGTGGAAGCTCACTCGGAGCAGCACTCCATCAATCTATCCAATAAAAGGATACTTAACTGCGCATTTCTATCTTTAAACAAATGGACTAATATTCGTCCAGAGTAAGGTTATAGCCCCTTACATTTTCCCCGAGGGTAAAAGGTCAGTTTCTCCCAAGATTTTCTCGCAATTTAGGAAGCGATGGATCCCCACCTGACACTTAAGCCTTTTTGTTCAGATTATTGCAGGACTAGGCTGGATCACAGCAAGTGCTGGGAAATTACTCGCTGGAAATTTACAATGATCATTTTAGACAGTTTGCACATCGATAAAACTTGGGCTTGGAGAGTTGAGCTGGCGGTAAGTACAAAAATCAGAAAGATAGAAGGTTGAAGGCGGCCGCTCCTGGTATTTCAGAGAGAGAGAGCGGAGGGCAACATTCAGACACAGCTTTCTTGTTTCTGAGTGTCTCTAAGTTTCCTCACACTCGGGCTGGGGGGAGAGAGGGGGGTGGGGGGGGGGGGGGGGGAGGTGGGGGGGTCTAACTTGCGAAATCCTGACAATTATTACCAGGAGCCTGTGATAGTCAGACTCAGTTTGGGGGAAGTTGCTGGGAGTTTATAATCCCCGAAATCCTCTCCTTTCCGATTGTTCCTCATTCACACTTTCCTCCAGGAAATTCTACAACCAGACACTCCCGAGGAAAAATTCCACCTTCAACCTGATCCAGCGGCGATCGCCAAAATTCTCTCAACTTGGCACTGAGGTATCGCAAATAGTTATTTCAAAATTACTTTAAATTCGACTTCTCATAACCAGAAGGAAACCACGCGCGCAATTGGTGAGCGATTTTTTTTTACACACATTAAACACAGGAGGGGAGGTGGAACTCGATCCGGGCTCTCTCGATCCAATCGAGAAATGTCGATTTTTTAAAAAAACACAAAAAATACAGAATGATTCCGAGTTGAAACTTCAGAAACTAAAAGCGCCAAAGTTTGTCCCAGTTTCGGCTGCAGCTCCAGGGATTGTGCGGAAAGTTCGGCGCTTTCATTTTCCTGTTCCTTTTTTTTTGAAAGAAAAAGCAACCGATGACTGGGATCTATTAGAGCGACACAGAGGCAAATTAGCCTCTGTTTAAATCTCTGTAATTATCCCCTCCAATCGTTTAAAAACTAGTTAAAGAGTTATCACAGTAAATCCGGTCACAGCAAGAACGGAAATGCAGAAGCGAGCACCGGGAGGGACAGAAAATTCTCGGGTTGGCAATGAGAGATTTGATTATTTTTCACCGAAGGGAAAAGGGAGGGAGGGAGGGGGGTGGGTGGTGGTGGAGATGTTGGGGAAACGAACTGATTGTGGATTTTATTGAAGAAAGTTTCCCGGGATGGCGCTCATCAGCCGATTTAACGGCGGAAAGCGGGGGCTTGTTGGGATCTCCCCACCCCCCCGGGGGTGGTGGAGGGAGGGGGAGTGGAATAAGGGGGGGTCTGGTCTGGAGAGTGTGTGTGTGTGTGTGTGTGTCCCCACCTCTCCCCGACTCCTACAGGAGTTGGGAACGCGCCCGAGAGTTTCCCTCTAAACCGCAGCTCCTGCGTTCCTCTCAATCTACAAACTTGGGAAAGAGTTGCGGGGGGAGGGGGGGGGGGGGTCTCGGACTAAAACATTAAACTCAAAAAAGCAAAACGGCGGAAAGTCCGCAACCGCACTACCCCCCCCCCCCCCCCCCCCCACCCCCCCAACCTCGCCGGCTAACAAACTGCGGCCGCCTCAGTCCAACTGAAATCGATAATTTACTGTCTCCGCAGAACTACCACATGTCAAGTGAGTTCGAGATGAATTGACAATGGCAACTCCTTCCAGACTGACCCCCAAACCTCACTCCCTTCCCTCCCTCCCTCCAAAAAAAAAAAGCCAGAGATTCCTCTCCCACATTGGAGAATCTCTCGCCACAGACCCTGTTCTGACCATGACTGATATTTCAGTCTGATCTTCACTCACTCAAACAGTCCCAGCCAGTGTGGAGACTGCCCGAGCTGAAAGCAGCACATGCTCTCGCTCAGCCAGTGCCAAAATGCAGACCCGGCACCACCAGCTCCCACAGTGTGTGATCGGCTCAGCGGGCTTTCAGGCCAAAGAATATTGGGGAAACGACCAATTATTAGAAAACAAGCAAACGTGAACCAGTCAAACTCCAACCGCGACTCAATCCCCCCAACTCCCACCCCCCCCCCCCCACCCCAAACAGAATTCGCAACCGCGTCAAAAGCTGCAAAATGAAAACCCGAAGCAAATCCCCAAACAGAACTGGACCCGAATCAGAATGAATCCCATCCCCCTAAATATCTCCCAAACACAATCGGGACTTTCAACTCTCCCCAACCACCCTCCCCTCCCCCGCACTCAATTTCTCATTTTAAACCTAATTCTACCACCGCCCCCCACCCCCCCCCCACCCCCCACACACACCTCCCCAAAAAAAACCAAATCAAACTTCAGCAGACTTGGGAGATGGTCTGTAACCTCCGACTCAAACCCAACAATCGACACAATTCGGAAACTTGTGGAAATTAAAGCATTTTTTACCTGTCCCCACATCATTAAACAGTAACTTTTTAAGATGAACGAAATCCCTCTTCGAAAAATTCAATCCACAAAACTTTTAAGTTGCGAAAACTTTAAAAAAGTCTCTCTCACCCCCGCTCCAACCCCAACCCCCCCACCACCACCACCACCCCCACCCAGCAATGAAACTTATCGCAAGTGGGTTTTGTGAAGAAGTCACTAACCTGTGTGAAAGCTGCGGGTTCGGCTCTCTCTCTCTCTCTCTCCTTCTCAATGACCCAGAATCATGAGGACTCCAGAACTCAATGGGAAAATGTTGAGGGATGGAAAGATTCACTCTTTCTCGAATAGCCTGCAGCAGCTTCTGTGCCGAAGTCCCTCTCTCTCTCTGTCTGTCTCTCTCTCTCTCACACACACACACACTCTCTGTTTGTGCTGGGGTGTGTGTGATGCAATTTTCTTCCTATATTATATATTTTCTTTCCACTATTTGCAGCATGCTCCTGGGACGATTGGATTGCATTGTTTTTTTTTAAAAGAGATCTGTTCTCCCTCTCTCTCTCTCTCTCTGCCTTGCTCTCAGTCCCTCCTCCTGTTATTCACCACGTTCCTTTAATTACTGACACAGAGAGCTCCACGATTCTGTGTGACATCCCATCGCATCTACACAGACACACACTCTCATACAGACTCTCACACTCACTCACCGTAAGGAGCAGCCTTAAGCTCAGGGCTCGGGTCTTACACACAAACAACGTGAGGGTGAGGAGAATGTTCGCCAACAGCCGTAATCCATCTAAAGCAGGTGCTGCTCAGTTTTACTCGTCAGCTCCCTGACAGCATCAGCTGGGATTCTGACCATCTCCCTGCTAAAGTGACATTACCACCAACACACTAACTCACCACGGAGGGCTGGGGGGGAGGGAGGGGGTTGGGGGGGGGGGGGGGGGGGTGTGAGAGGTTTGGGAGGAGTGCTGCAGATAATCAGATTTTAACCCGATAATAGAAAGGCCGACCCGTCTAAACCAAAGTTTTCTAAGTTTATATAAAAGACGTGTGGATATTTTAAACATTGTCAGTGCATTCTGGCTGCGGTGGTTTTTGTTAGGACGCAGCTTTCACCTCTGGTCCCTCACCACTTGAACGTGCTTCCTGCTTGGTGCCGGTGGTCAGAACTACAATGGCAAAACCAAGTCATGATCCCACTAACAGTATCAGAGAATCCTATCACAATTACATTGAATCTACCTCACAGCAACAAACCATTCGGCCCAACTGTTCCGTACTGGCGTTTATGCTCTACTAGAATCTCCCCCATCCCCTCTTCATCTCACCCTATCAGCAGATCCTTCTATTCCTGTCTCCCTCGTGTTTTTTTTTTCCATCTCTCCGCTAAATGTATTTATACTGTACATCTCAACCACTCCCCGTGGGAGCAAATTCTACATTCTCGTCATTCTCTTGAGTAAAGACATTTCTCTGGAATTCCCTATTGGATTTATTAATGACTATCTTATATTTATGACCCCTAGTTCTAGTAAATGGAAACATCTTCTCCACATCTACCCTGTCCAATACCTTCATACTCTTAAAGA
The DNA here is from genome assembly GCF_017639515.1 of Carcharodon carcharias. Classification (NCBI taxonomy): domain Eukaryota; kingdom Metazoa; phylum Chordata; class Chondrichthyes; order Lamniformes; family Lamnidae; genus Carcharodon; species Carcharodon carcharias. The sequence continues at coordinate 17,997,690 of NC_054475.1, forward strand.
CCCTCGATCAGGTCACTCCTCAGCTTCCTCTTTTCTAGAGAGAAGAATTCCAGCCTGTGCAGACTTTCCTGACAGTTCAACCTCCCAGTTCTTCTATCAACCTTGTAAGTCTTTTTTGCACCTTTTCCAGTGCCTCTATCTCCTTTTCAGAATATGGGGACCAAAACTGTCCACAATGCTCTAAGTGTGGTCAAACCAACATCCCATACAATTTAGCATGACTTCTGAGAAATGAATCTCGATTATTTGTTTGTATTTTTTTAATCAGCCTGTTATTTTGCATCACTACATTTAATAATTTATGTATCTGTGTCCCCAGATTCCTTTGCTCCTTTACCCCACTTAGACTGAATTGTTCTGGGGAATGTGTAGCCTCACTATTCATAAAATTGCACCATGTTACACTTTGTACATTTTGCTATAATAGTAACTTGTATTTATACAGCACCTTTAACTTTCACAAGGCACATCACTGGAGCATTATAAATCAAAATACAACACTGAGCCACTAACGATGATATTAGGAGAGATAACCAAATGTCTTAAAGGAGGAGAGAGAGGTGGAGAGGCAGTGAGAATCAGGGAAGGAATTTCAGAGCTTAGGGCCCAGGCAGCTGAAGGTACAGTAGAGTGAAAAAAATTGGAGATGCTCAAGGGGCCAGAATTAGAGGAGTGTAGAGATTGGAGAGTTGTGGGGCTGAAGGAGATTACAGAGATAGAGAGAGAATAGGGCCATGGATGCATGGAGGAGAATTTGAATAAAAGACATTGCTTAACTGAGAGCTAATGTAGGTCACTGAGCATGGGTATGATAGATGAACAGGACTTTGTGTGAGAAAGAACAGAGGCAGTGGAATTTTAGTTAATGTCAATTTATGGAGTGTAGAACATGGCAGGCTAGCTAGGACATGTGCTGGAAAAGTCTAGCCTAGAAGTAACAAAGGCAGAAATTAGGGGTTGAGCAGTGGAGAGACTGAGACAGAGGCAAAGTTTGGCGATGGTATAGAGATGTAAATAATCGGTTTTACTGATGGCGTAATATATGGTCTGAAGCTTATCTTGGTTACCATGGGACAGCAAGGCTGCGATCAGCCTCAGAGAGTTGCCAGGGAGAGGGATAGAGCCTGCCACTAGAGAATGGAGCTTGTGGTGGGGGGAGGGGGGGTGTTAAAAGACTATGTCTTTGGTCTCCTCAATATTTAACTGGAGGAATTTTCTGCTCATCCAGTGCCAGATTGTCAGACAAGCAGTCAAACAATTCAGAGACATTGGAGAGATTGATAGAGATCGTGGTGAGGTAAAGTTGGGTGACATCAATGTACACATAGAAACTGAATGTTGTGTCTTCAGATGATGTCCCCAAAGGCAATCATATAGATGAGAAATGGGAGGGTGCCAGGGATAGGCCCTTGATAGAAGTTGAGTGATCAGTAATTTATTGAGGATTGGGTCAAAATTCAGTCAATCAGGAGTAGATGTCCTGATGGATTCTAAATCTTCATTTTCCCAGCTCAAAATGTCTTTGGCTTTTGTAGTGTCTGAATCCTGCTCCCAGTGCTGATGGACTAACTCCAGGGATTAATCCAAACATTTGGTGGTTCTGTATAGTTCAGTGCAGAACTGGGCAGTGCCTTTAACCACAACAGAAAAAGAGATAAGCATCCACACATACGGCACAACTAATTAGCTGTGTCTTTTAAGAAAAAACTTGCATTTACATAGCACTTTTTATGACCACCAGATGTCTCAAAGTGCTTTACAGCCAATTAAGTACTTTTGAAGTGCATTTACTGCTCATGGCACACAGCAAGCTCCCACAAATAGCAAGGTGATAATGACCAGATAAACTGTTTTTGGGATGTTGATTGATGGATAAATATTGGCCAGGGCACCGGGAGAATAACTGCTCTACTTTCCGTCAAAAGAGTGCCATGGGAACCTTTACATCTGCTCAAGCAGGCAGATGGGGCCTCAGTTTAACATTTCATCCACAAAAAAGCTCCTCCAACAATACAGTGCTCCCTCAGTACTGCACTGGGGTGTCAGCCTTTATTTGTGTGCTCAAGCCCTAGAGTGAGAATTGAACCCAAAACCTTGTGACCCAGAGGCAAGAGTGCAACCAACCCCAACAGCTCATTCACAACTGTAAAGGACAAAATATCAATCTAGGGGTGGCACAGGGGCAGCTGACTAACAAGGGTGCTTTACGCATTAGACAGTATCTGGAACTTAATGCTTGTGACTAGGCACATTTGTGTATGGGTGTGGAACCCAATACAATATTTAAAAAAAACATATTTCAATTGCAAGCACATTTTTTTTATTCATTCATGGAATGTGGGCATCGCTGACTAGGCCAGCATATATTTGTCCATCCCTATTTGCCCTAATTGTTCAGAGAGCAATTTAAGAGTCAACCATATTACTGTGGGCCTGGAGTCATGTGTGAGGATGGCAGATTTCCTTCCCTAAAGGACATTAGTGAACCAGATGGGTTTTTATGACAATCAGACTTTTAATTCCAGATTTTAAATTGAATTCAAATTTCACCATGTGCCATGATGGGATGCAAACAAGGGTCCACAGAGCGTTCTGATGAAGAGTCATACGGACTCGAAATGTTAACTATATTTCTCTCCACAGATGTTGTCAAACCTGCTGAGTTTTTCCAGCTATTTTTGTTTTTGGTCCACAGAGCATTACCCTGGATTTCTGGAATATCAGTCCAGCAACAATATCACTATGCCACCACCTCCCCAGACAGATACAATGCAGATTAGATATTGTACAGAGTAAAAATACTGCTACACTGTCCCCAACAACACTTCCAGGACATTTACAGCACGAGGTCAGATACAGAGTAAAGGTCCCTCTACACTGTCCCCATCAAACCCTCCCAGGGCAGGTACAGCACGGTGTTAGATAGACAGTAAAGCTCCCTCTACACTGTCTCCTCAATATATCTGAGCCTTGGTCTCGGAACAGTGATGCTTATTGGTGCCATTTCCTATAACAACCATTCTGATTGCCTCTCTGAGTGAGAGTGCAATTAATGAAAAACTGGTGTCCCATGTCCACTTCTAACAGAATTGAAACCAATGAAATTTGTTTCCTACAGGACCTTCATTGCTTGTTGACAGCCACTTCTGGATGATCGGAAATTTCCTCTAATTAAACACTGGGAATGCTGAAGCCATTGTTGTTTCCCAACATGAATTACATTCCCTCATTAGAGACTGCACTCGCCTCCCTGGCCAGTGTTACGGGCTGAATCAAACTGTTCACATTCTGAGTGTCTGACTCACCATCACAAAGAATATCCACTTTCACCTTCATAATATTGTTCAACTTCATTCGTCCCTTAGTTCATCTACTGCTAAAACCCTCATCCATGTCTTTGTTATCATTAGAGTTGACTTTGCATCCTTTCCCAGTTAAGCAATTTCTCAATTTAAAAGTTCTCAACTTCATTTTCAAACCCTTCCATGACATCAATCTTTCCTTTCTCCGTTGCCCCTTCCAGCCCTACAACTTTTTGAGATCTCCGTGCGCCTCTAATTCTGCCCTCTTATACATTCCATACTTTCATTACTCCACCATTGGTGACTGTGCCATCAGTTGTCTAGGCTCTAATTCACTTGCTAAACCTCTATGCTTCTCTACATCTCCTGCCTCCTTTAAACTGACAGTGACACTCTCTGATATATCTTCCACCCCTGTCTGATGTAACATTCCTTTCACCTTAACATGCTAACACCAACTGAAGTGATTGCATTTGACCCTGTATTTACAATTTAAGTTCACACTTTCGAAAGTGTCACTGAGCGTGTGTGAGGTGGGGGTGATTTATTGCTTCAACATCTGGTGCAAAGTTGTAAACAGGCTTTTATAGCAAATTGGAAGCACGGACTGACTCCCAGTTCCCTGTTACCCCATGAAACACACTCCTAGTTTGCTGTTACTCTGTCTAACACACTCTTGGTTGCTGTTACTCTGTCTAACATGCTCCTAGCTCGCTTTTCCCCATCTAATATATTTCCAGCTTTCTGTAACTCTGTCTAATATACTTCCACCTCTTTGTTACTCAGTGTGACACACTCCTAGCTCACTGTTACTCTGCCTAACATACTCCCAACTCTCTGTTACTCAGTGTAACAGACTCCTGTTAACATAAACATTTTCTGCTTGCAGGAGGGTCAGTGACCAGAGGACTCAGATTTAAGATAATTGACACGAGAACCAGGATAAAATGAGGAATTTGTTCTTTACACAGTGAGTTGCTGTGACCTGGAACGTGCTGCCTGAAAGGGCGGTGGAAGTAGATTCAATTGTAACTTTCAAAAGGGAATTGGATAAATATTTGAAGGGGAAAATTTTGCAAGACTATAGGGAAACCGTAAGCGGAGTGGGACTAATTAGATATCGCTTTGAAAAGGGCAGCACAGTTATGATTGTCTGAAAGACCTCCTTCTCTAGGATTCAAATGCTTGTATAATAATTAAGTGATTAATTCAGGATTTGGCAGATGTGAGTGAGTTGCACCCACTCATCTCAATCTGTTACTCTCCTTAAACAGAATTGAAGTTTGCAACGATTGCATATTTCTAAAATTATTTTACCACAAAAATATTAACAGATGTTGAAATTTATCATAAGCCACTAAACAGAATCAAACCGCACTTGCTGCTTAAATACTGATATACATCAGCTTAAATATTGGTACCTCATGATGAGGATCAATGTGCAGCCATGCGTAAAATAGACAACACCGATCCAAATCCTGGAATGGTTTATAATTAAGCAGTTTAGGGTTGGTGTTACTGCATGGCCCGTGTCATGAAATGGGGAGAAATATTGATAAGGAACAATTTCTAGTCAGCTGATCAGAGCCATATGAAGGAGAGTGTAGCTTATATATTTTTATTATTCATTTATGAGATGTGGGCTTCGCTAGCTGGGCCAGCATTTGCTGGCTATCCCTAGTTGCCCTTAAGAAGGTGGTGGTGAGCTGCCTTCTTGAACCACTGCCGTCCATGTGGTGTAGGTACACCTACAGTGCTGTTAGGGAGGGAGTTCCAGGATTTTGACCCAGTGACAGTGAAGGAACAGCGATATATTTCCAAATCAGGATGGAGAATGGCTTGGAGGGGAACTTCCAGGTGGTGGTGTTCCCATCTATCTGCTGCCCTTGTCCTTCTAGGTGACAAAGCTCATGTGTTTGGAAGGTGCTCTCTAAGGAGCCTTGGTGAATTCCTGCAGTGCATCTTGTAGATAGTACACGCGCTGCCACTGTGCGTCGGTGATGGAGGAAGTGAATGTTTGTGGATGTGGTGCCAATCAAATGGATTGCTTTGTCCTGGACAGTGTCAAGCTTCTTCTCTTGTTGGAGCTGCACTCATCACACTCCTGAGTTGTGCCTTGTAGATGCTGGGCAGGCTTTGGAGAGTCAGGAGGTGAGTTACTCGCTGCAGGATTCCTAGCCTCTGACCATACTTGGAGAATTGGGGGGCATACCTAGGTACCCCCCAGATGGGGCACTGGTGACAGGTCCTGGGAAAATGTGAATGGAATTAGAGTTGCAAGATCAAACCAGGTTAAGGAAAGGAGATTTAAAAAAAAAACTGAGGCAAAACAAAAACACCCATGTTCCCAACATGTAAGAAAAAAAGTGTGTGCTCTCACCCGCCATTGGGTTAACATCTCACCTGGCTTGTTAGAATGTTTCTGAGTTTGACCCCCAGTCTATGTTGAGTGAGCTGATCCCAGATCAAAGTGGCAATTGGGGTGAAGGCAAGTGGGGAAAATAATCCACAACTCTTGCTGCCAAGTCATGTTCTTATTCCCCCAGCCAGAAAGTATTCATGCATTGGAGGTCAGTCTCACCTGTGTTAGAACCATATCTCCAAAGACTGAAATTTTTTTTACAAAAGGGAAGGATTTGGCAGGATTTGGACATGTGGATGCAAACCTGGGATTGCTTTTAAAAGAAGTTCATAAATTCATACTGGAACTGTAAACAAGTAGGCCTCTTCCCAGAATTCACTTGACCTACATGGTGCTTGAGAAGGAGTTGTTTGTGTTGAACTGCAAAGCTCTTTAATTAATGAAAAGCTGGGAGACAATCACATGGGAGAGAGGAAAAACACTTAAGCTTCTCGTTTTGAAGGCAGTCTTGTGGGAGAGCAAGCTGAGGAAGGAAGGCAACCTTGGCTTGCTCCTTCTCTCCACCTTGCCTAAAATTGTGTTTGGCTATCAACCTGCAGCCAGAGAACCCTTGTCTGAGTGTATCCAGTCTGCATTTGGACCTGCAAAGCTGAGACCAGTGGTGGGAACTTCCAGACATCCAATGGGACCAACAGCCCATCTTTACACGAGGGAACTCCACGTCGACAGCGTCGAGACCCTGCGGACTTTATCCATTATTTTATAACACCCATCCTCTAAAGCCCATCCCTGCAGAGAGACTCTATTTGTTTGTCCTTTGTTTGTCTGTGTGTGTGCTGGGAATTCTTTAGGGGATAGATAGTTATACTTCTTGATTACAGTTTTGTGTTAACCAGTACTTGCAACTTGTTAAAAGAGGTTTGGTTTTAAAATAAACTAATCATTCTGGGTTTTGAAAGAAGCCTGGGTCAGAGTCCCTTTCCTCCTGGGCACTAGAGGTATAGGTAAACAATTGACCATTTTGGTGAGAAAATTAAACAGTTAAATTAATGGCACAACCTACGGAGTAGTGGGGCTTGAGAATCCGCGCACTCCTTTCATCCTGGTCATAACATGTGGTCCATGATCCCCTAACTGAGCCACATGACTCAGAAACTGTCTCATGAAGTCCAGTGGGAAAACACTGAGCTGTCAATACACATGGATCTATACTGTAATACTACTCACAATATTAAAGGGAGGGAGGGAGGGCGGGAGAATGAATGAGAGGAGTGGGGAAAAGTGAAGATATAAAGGTTGCAATGAAGTTGAGTAGTCAGGTGGTTAAAGGACACAATTCCTTTCTAAAGAGGTTAATTTAAGGACATGAACAGCAAATGCTTTGTTAGAAGTACCCACAATATTATACAATTCTTTTACAGTTAAGCAGGAGCTGTTTAAATGACAAAGAGCTGGTTATGTAAACTGGGCAATCAAAATATAAAGAAAACAAATCTGGTTGGCGAGTGGTTTCCACGCCTGATTACCGAGAACACTTCTGATATGTTTTCCTGCCCAGTCACATGTTTTTTTTTTCAGTTTCTGTCCCATGAGCGCCTCACTGTTCTCAATGAAGGTTGCAGGAGTTAAGTCAGGGGCTACATTCAGGAGAGTAATGGGATGGAAGGGGAAGAGGCCAACTTTTATTTCTCCATTACAATTAAAGTTCTCTGGTTTGGGTCCATAAATCACTGAATAAAACTGATAAGCAAAGCCCCTACTTTGAGCCAAGTCAAGTCCCATATTTGCCCCAATTAATACCTTCAAATAGGCCCTTTCTGGCAAAAAAACAATGTGCATTTATGTAGCACCTATTAACAATATGAAACATCTCAAGACACTTTGCAGAAGTGTAATGAAGCTGACACTGAACCAATGGGGAGACATTAGGATAGGTTTGGTAAAAGAGGTAGGTTTTAAGGTAGAGGGGGAGGTAGATAGGTGGGGGGGATGGAGAGGTGGAGAGGTTTAGGGGGTGAATTCCAGAGCCTCAGACCCAGGCAGTCTGCCACTGGTAGAGTGACTAAAACCAACGGTGCACAAGAGGCCAGATTTGGAGAAGCACATAGATCTCAGGAGGTTGTGGGGTTGAAGAGATTACAGAGATAGGGAGGGTGAGGCAACTGAGGGATTTAAAAACAAGAAAGAGAATTTGAAAGCAGAGACATTGTTGGATCAGAGGCCAGTGTAGGTCAATGTAGGAATGGGACTTGGTGTGAGTTAAGATCAGTGGGCAGTGAGTGAAAGGGGGTATTGTGTCTGATTTCACCCCTAATCAATGCAAGATGATGAAACCATTTATAGCCCCCTCCAGTTGCTGTACAAACTCAGCACAGACTGGGATCTTCCTAGTGTGAGGGGCTTAGTACAAGATCAGGCAGCGCATACTCCTGCTGAGCAACCTCGCTTTTCTAGTTTATGTCCAGAATGATTTCCCCCACCCCCATCAACCTTCACCTGGATTTTTAAAATTAAAACTGAACAAAATCCTGGGACTTTTAAAAATGAAAACAATGGACCCCATTCATGCTCCTGAACAATAACCAGTTTAGCTGCAGGGTTCTCTCACTGTTACAGACTGACTCATCCAATTTTCCTCTCATTGTCCAGTGGCTGAGCTTCTCATCAGCTCAAAATACAACACTTTACCAAAGGACCGTGTAAGTGAATTTTCCTTCAAATGTTTTTAACTATGAGCCAAGAAATTTACCATTCTTTTTCACTTAAATTACTGATAGGATAAGTAACGTCTTTTGCTACATTGCCTAGGCTGGCAGAGGTGAGTAGCTCCTGAAAGGAATGATGAACTGAGGATCAGAAAACATCAGGCAGGTCTTGGTCCTCATGCAGATTGTTCTAAAACAGTATGCTAGCCTGGTCTCCAGCCTCTGATGAAGAATGGCATCAGTCTGCACTGAATTTGAACCCAGGTTCCAGAAAACAGTGTTTTAGAAAGCAGTTGCATCATTACAGCTCACTTCATGACTAACAGTCAATGAAGTATTGTTTTGAAATGCAGTTACTGTTGAAATCCAGGGAATAGGGGAGCCAATTTGCACACAGCAAGCTCCCACAAATGGCAGTGGGATGAAGAGCAAATAATCTGAGGAGTAAATATTGACCAGGACCAAGGTGAACTTCCCTGCTCTTCTTTGTATAATACTATGGGATCTTTTATGTCCACCCATGAGTGAACATGGGGCCTCAGTGTAACATCTCATCTGAATGATAGTTACTCTGATAGTGCAGCACTGCCTTAGTCATGTACTAGGACCATTAGCCGAGATTATGAGATCGTATCTGGTGTGGGACTTGAAGTCACAACCTTCTGACTCAGAGCTGGGATCTTTACCTATTGAGTTACAGCTGACAGCATTGGTTCAATGGTTGAGTCAATTTGATAATGCTATAATGCAGTAGAAAAGCTGGAGTCAATAGGAATCAGGGGAAAAACTCTCCACTGATTGGAATCATATCTAGCACAAAGGAAGCTGGTTCTGGTTATTGGACGTCAATCATTTCAGTCCGAGGGTATAGCTGCAGGAGATCCTCAGGAGAAGGTCCCAGGCCCAACCCTCTTCAGCTGCTTCATCAATGACCTTCCCTCCGACATAAGGTTAGAGCTGGGGATGTACGCTGATGATTGCACAATGTTCAGCACCATTTGTGACTCCTCAGATACTGAAGCAGTCCAAATCCAAATGCAGCAAGACCTGGAGAACATTCAGGCTAGGGCTGATAAGTGGTGTATACCCAGCAATGTGGAAAGTTACCCAGATATGTCCTGTCCACAGAGAGCAGGGCAAATCCAACCCAGCCAATTACTGCCCCATCAGTCTACTCTCAATCATCAGTAAAGTAATGGTAGGGGTCATCAACAGTGCTATCAAGTGGCACTTACTCAGCAATAACCTGCTCACTGACGCCCAGTTTGGATTCTGCCAGGGCCACTCAGCTCCTGACCTCTAATAACCTTGGTTAAACATGGATAAAAGAGCTGAATTCCAGAGGTGAGGTGAAAGTGACTGTCCATGTCCAAATGCAGCAAAAGCTGGACAATATCCAGGCTTGGGTTGACAAGTGGAAAGTAACGTTCACACCACACAAGTGCCAGGCAATGACCATCTCCAATAGGAGAGAATATAACCACTGCTCGTTGACATTCAATGGCATTACCATCACTGAATCCCCCACTATCAACAACCTGGGGGGTTGCCATTGACCTGAAACTGAACTGGACTAGCCATATAAATGCTGTGGCTACATGAGCAGTTCAGAGGCTAAGAATCCTGTGATGAGTAACTCATCTCCTGACTCCCCAAAGAATGTCAACAATCTATAAGGCAGAAGTCAGGATGGAATATTCTCCCCTTGCCTGGATGAGTGCAGCTCCAACAGCACCCAAGAAGCTTGACACCATCCAGGGCAAAGCAGCCTGCTTGATTGACACCCCATCCACAAACATTCGCTCCCTCCACTACTGATGCAAAGTAGCAGCAGTGTGTACCATCTATAAGATGCACTGCAGAAACTCACCAAGGCTCTGTGGACAGCACCTTCCATACCCATGACCACTACCATTTAGAAGGAAAAGGGCAGCAGCCACATGGGAGCACCACCACCTGGATGTTCCCCTTCAAGCCACACACCATCCTGATTTGGAAATATATCACCGTTCCTTCACTGTTGCTGGGTCAAAATCCTAGAACTCGCTCCCTAACAGCCTGTGGGTGTACCTACACAACATGGACTGCAGCGGATCATGAAGGCAGCTCACCACCACCTTCTCTAGGGCCATTAGACTTGGGCAATAAATGCTGGCCATGTCAGTGACACCCACATCCCATTGGAAGAAAAAAATACCATCATCTGTGCATTAGCGCATTGATGCATTTCATTGGTGATGTTTGCAAATGAGGTTAGTCCATCCTGACAACTGAGAAGAACAACAGAGACAGAACTGGATCACATGACAATTTACATTGCAATCCTGCTCGTCATATAATGAAACATGACAGCGTGCTTTACAGGAGGAACAATGGCAACTGAGCAGTAAGTAGAAGAGTGTTAGCATAGCTGGCTGAAACCTTGATCAAACTGGTTTTGGATTGATTGTGGAAAGAGGTAGAGTGAGGTGAAGAGAGTTTCAAACTACAAAGAAACTGAGGTAAAAGTTTTGCAACCAATGATTGAGTGAAGAGAGAAGAGAGACAGTACATAGGTAACCTCACTAGGTCAGTTGTATGTGTTGTAACTGATCAGCATATAGTCATGTGCACCCACTGTACTGCTCAATAGTCTGGACTTGTATGGACCTACTGATGACTCTATACTGTCATGAAGCTATTAATGTATATAATATTATTGGAAAATATTTGTCCTTTAAAACAGAGGTCTAGTCTGTGAGTATGTTGTAATTGGATTAAAGCCAGCTAGTCTGGGTGCTTTGATATGTATTAGCATTGAGATGTAAGAGAGGTAGAGTGCATTTGCATTTTTTTTGAATTAAGCATTCAAGAATGGGGGTGAAATCTGGCATCTAGTTAGCAGAGACCAAGTAATATGTTTATATCACTAATAAAATTGGTACGATGAATGGGGTTTTATTGTTAGAAGAGGTGGAGTTCAAAGAGGCTGGTGATGCAATGAGAATTTACATTCAATGGGCAGTGTTGGATATAACTTCAGCAGCTTTACGTGTGCAAGGCAGAGGTAATGTAAGATTAAAATAGCTGTAAGCCTCCAACTGTCTCCACAGGAACCAAAGTGAAAGGAACCTCCTTTTGAATTCATAAGATGAAAATGCTTTGCCTGGTGTTTGGTTAAGTCTATGGGTTTTTGTTGCCTGAGTGGAGATTAGTTTGGGAATTTGTTAAAAGTTATGATAGTAGTAATTTGTAGCCATGTGTATGTATTTAACTTATGTAAATTAATAAATGTCTTGTGTATTTTTATATAAAACCTCTCAAGAACTGGTGGTCTGATTCCTGAATTTAGAGTTGCATTTCAAACATACCACTTAAAAATATAGATTGGGATTTTTAAGTAACTCAGCTTTACCAACTGCTGGGCCATAACAGCACTGTGTTATTCAGATCAGTGAACTTTGTCAAATGACACTCCCAAATTACATAGCATTGGTCAAGAACTCAAGGATAATCAATGGAGACGTTCAAAGATATCACTGATGTTTACCTTCCCCTTACCCCACCCCAACACCACCCCCACCCCCCGACCAACACACATGCCTGAAAGTAATTGAAGAATTCTGCATTAGCCTTCAAAAGAAAGGAAGATGGAGGCCAAGAGGAACCCCAACTGACTTACAGTGGGAATGCTCCACCGTCTAGAGATGACAGAAAGAGATGGTTGCTCTCGAACCATTATTGTTAGAAGTGCATGTCCACAGGCATTCCCCATTCTAGACTTTAATTAGGTGGCCTAGCATTAGCATTAATTTCAAATCATAAGGATAAATTGAGGCTGCTGTGACTCCAGTCCACTACGGTCTCACATAATGTGCTTTGGTTTGCTATGTTTTTGTGTTTGACTCTATTTTCCTCGGGTTCCTTGTCACTGCTCATTCTTGTAAATTGGCCTCATTTTCCTTTGGAGTCAGAATGTGTCTTTACTTCGTATAAGTGTTGTACCCAAGAGTGAACAATAAACCAGAGTCAGAAGGTGGTATGTTTAAACCCTACTCCAAGGCTTGAGCACATAATCTGGGCCGATGCTCTATTGTTGTACCAAGGGAGTGCCACAATGTTGAAGGGGAGGTCAGCTCTTTAGACAAGAAACCCAGTTCTACTGGTACAAAAGATCCCATGGCAACTTTAGAAGAAATTCAGTGAGTCCTCCTGTTAGACCATTCCCCCCCCCTCAAATGATTAGCTTATTACTGTTTGTAGAATTTTTCTCTGGGAGGCTTGGATATAACTTTTACTAACATAAAAATAGTCACTGCACTGAAATGCTGATTTCTCCTTCTGCCCAGTTCATACTGATAGGAATTAATTTCCAAGTGGAAGAATCAGGAATTGGTCACTGAAAGGATTCAAGTAAGGGAATTTCACCCTAAACTCGCTTTGAGGATGTGGCCTTCTGCTGAGAACCTTTCTCCACTTCCTCCTCCTCCCCCTTCCAGCAGATTATGCTATTCTTTATGACCTTTCTAATTGCCCCATTCATGCTCAATGCCAAGATGAAAGTCTACTCGTCCACCCACATTCGGGAGCATATTGTCTGTGCAGAAGCCAATAATTCAGCAAAAATGTCCTTCAGTGTCTGCCACCCCACTCCCTGTTGGTTATTGAAGTTTTAAGCAATTCTAGAAAGCACCTAAAAGACATTAGATTGCAGCAACAGCTAGTAAAAATAAATCGATAGTTAATCCACTTAAATAGGTGGGGAATCCTTAATGCAATTTGACATCACGTTCAGTTGTGCAAGTTTAACAGAGGGTGTTGTCTGGAGCACAGAGCTCTGAAGTGACAGTGCTGGTGTTAAACGGAGACACATGGGAACGCCAACGTCTGCAAGTTCCCCTCCAAGTCACTCACCATCCTAACTTGGAAATATATCGCCGTTCCTTCACTGTCGCTGGGTCAAAATCCTGGAACTCCCTCCCTAACAGCGCTGTAGGTGTACCTACACCACATGGACTGCAGCGGTTCAAGAAGGCAGCTCATCACCACCTTCTCAAGGGCAATTAGGGAGGGGCAATAAATGCTGGCTCAGCCAGCAGTACCTACATCCCATGAACGAATAAAAAACAAATCATTGTTACGTGCAGATTAACAGTGTTAGTTGCCAGCTCAGCTTGCAGCTGGTAGAAGGTGGGTGCACGCGTGCAAAAATGCTTTTGTGAAGATGGTGTCTGGTGCACCTCCCGTCAGAAGAGTGCGTGCACCAGATGGATGCAACTATCAATGCCTAAGTGGCCTTGTAGCTCTCCAAACGCACTGAGCTCAATCTTACCCCCACTCTTGTATTTTATACTGTTTTGATGTAACCAAAACTTTGTAAGGTGCTTCAGAGGATAAAAGGAATGATTTTCAAGCTTATGTGAAGAGATGATTTAAGGTATGGTCAAAGAGTTTACTTTTAACTGGAGTTTTAAAGGTGGAAGGAGAAGCAGAGAGGAGAAGGGGGGTGGGGTTAAGGGGACAGTTTTGAAGAGTTTGGCCCACAGGCCTGCTATTTCTTCCTAATGAATGGAATAAGTAGATCTTGACTCTGTGCAATAGTGTAAACCCCGCAATAGTGAATAGGCAGCTAATTTTACACCTCCATTTCTATTTCCATTGAAGTCTGGGAAATCCACTTAGAAGTTTTCCTTGGCAAATTGAAAGGGTTGGAAGAATTTTGGGATGCACAGATCTATGGGTGAATCAACTGGTGGCCAAATGAGTTTTTCTTATCTCAAACTTTCTTGTATTCTTAAATCAGGACTGACTAAACATGATGTGGATAAGTCTTCATTAGACGGTGGTGTGTTGCATCAGTGATCAACATAGTAATTTCTTGACTAATAATCCATCTCAGGCAAATTTAATCGTTACGTTGCCTTATTTTCCCCAAATTGGTTAATGTTATAACTTAGAACCGTAAATCTCTATTTATGTAGCAAACTGAAGGCATTCATTGTCAATACTTTCATCGGAAGCACTTCAGCTGAATATGTGAAATTCACTGCAAAATTACCTTGGAATCATTTACCAGCAGGAAACCTGAGATTCTATTCTCAAAGGGAGTCACAGGCTTCAACCCTGACAGGTTTATAGAGAAGATGTTTATTATTGCAGAGCAGAGTGAGCTGCAGATATGTTCAAAGTTTTTAAAAGAAAAGTTCAATGTAAATTGAGTCCATGTAATAGCAAAGTTCCAAATGGACTGTGAAAATACTGGCAAGATTCCCAATGACAGTCTCATAAACAAAAGCTTGTTGGCAACAGGTCTGGAGACGCTGCCCTTGAAATGTTGGAAAGTTGTCCAAATGCAATCTTGTAGAAAGGCTGACATGATATTCAAAGGTAATTCTATCAAAGTCTCGTAAGCTCAGGAATGATCTCAGAAGTTGTTGTTGTAATGATGTCTCTCCACGAACTTGTGAGAAACACCAAGCTTTGTAACTCAATGAGACTAGAGTTCTAGCAAAATGTCATAAAAGAGGCTTGTGTGGACAAACAGGCAAGATGCCTGAAGAGGTTCATGTTAATATGGGCAAGAGTATTGTGATGTATTTTCTTTTTCCCATCATAGAATGAGACTGCACAGAAGGCCATTCAGCCACTACATCTGTGTTGATTCTTTGAAAGAGCAGTTTTATTAAGCCCCATTACTGCACTGTACCCCTAACCCAGAATAGCACTTTTCTTCAAACATTGATCCAAATCCCCTTTCAGGGTTACTGTTGATTTTGTTTTCAGGCAGTGCATTCCAGATCATGAGACTCATTGCCACTGGTTGTTTTGCTATTATCACCTTAAATCAATATGCGCTAGTTACCAATCCTCCTGCCACTGGGAAGTTTCTCCCCATTTACTCTATCAAACCCTTCATGATTTGAAAAAAACATTATGAGATCTCCTCGTAACCTTCTCTGGTAAAAGGAGAACAATCCCAGCATCCAGTCTCTCCACAGAACTGAAATCCCTTACCCCTGATATTGTTTTAATAAATCCTTCCCAAAGTTACTTGCCACTTGTCAGCCCAAGCCTGGATATTGTCCAGGTCTTGCTGCATGTGGACATGGACTGCTTCAGTATCTGAGGAGTCGCGAATGGTGCTGAACATTGTACAATCATCAGTGAACATCCCCACTTCTGACCTTATGATAGAAGGAAGGTCATTGATGAAGCAGTTGAAGATGGTTGGGCCTAGGACACTACCCTGTGGAACTCCTGCAGTGATGTCCTGGAGCTGAGATGACTGACCTCCAACAACCACAACCATCCTCCTTTGTGCTAGGTATGACTCCAACCAGCAGAGAGTTTTCCCTGATTCCCATTGACTCCAGTTTTGCTAGGGCTTCTTGATGCCACACTTGGTCAAATGCTGCCTTGAGGTCAAGGGCAGTCACTCTCACCTCATCTCTGGAGTTCAGCACTTTTGTCCATGCTTGGTCCAAGGCTGTAATGAGGTCAGGAGCTGAGTGACCCTGGCTGAACCCAAACTGGGCATCAGTGAGCAGGTTATCACTAAGCAAGTGCTGCTTGATAGCACTGTTGATGACTCCTTCCATCACTTTACTGATGATGGAAAGTAGACTGATGGGGCGTCAATTGTCCTGGTTGGATTTGTCCTGCTTTTTCTGTACAGGACATACCTGGGCAATTTTCTGCATTGCTGTGTAGATGCCATTTTGTAGCTGTACTGGAACAGCTTGGCTAGGGGCGCGGCAAGTTCTGGAGCACAAGTCTTCAGTAGAATTGCTGGAATATTGTCAGCGTCCTTAGCCTTTGCACGTTCCAGTGAGTTCAGCCATTTCTTGATATTACGTGGTGCGAATCGAATTGGCTGAAGACTGGCATCTGTGTTTCTGGGGGCCTCCAGAGGAAGCCAAGGTGGATCATCCACTCGGCACTGTTGGCTGAAGCTGGCTGCAAATGCTTCAGCCTTATCTGTTACACTGATGTGCTGGGGGCTCCCCCGTTGTTGAATGAACTAGCGGTTTGATACAACTGAGTGGCTTGTTCGGCCATTTCACAGAGCATTTAAGAGTTAATAATATGGATTAAAAAAGAGCAGTGATCTTAATATCAAACCCAGGGGAACACTAGTGTACACTTTCCTCATTAGGCAGGAAACATTCTAATCTAGAAAGTTCTCCTGTACCAATTTCAGGAATTCTTCCCACTCTTTGCCCTTTACTCTCCTCCTATCCCAGTCTATATTCTGACAATTGAAGTCTCCCATTATCACTACACTGGAATTGTTGTACCTTTCAGTAATTTGCCTGAAAATGTTCTCCTCTATCTCTTCCCACTATTTGGTGGCCTACATTATACACCCAGCAGTGTAATAATCCCTCTATTGTCCCTTAATTCTAACCGAATAGGCTCAGTCTTTGACTCTTCAATTCCATTTTACCTCTGCAATGCTATAATAGTTTCTTTGATCAATACTGCAAGCACCCTCCTTTTTCCCTTTCCATTTCTTTCTTGAATATCTTTTATTCAGACATATTAAGCTCCCAACTCACCCCATATTTGAGCTGGGTCTCTGTCATCATCATTAGGTCATAATCCCATGTGGGGAATGAGTTTGCAGCTCACCAACCTTATTTACCATGTTCTGTGCATTGATGTACAGACAGTCTAAACTCAAATTAGACATCCTTGCTTTTTCTCCCTGTCTGATCTCTCCTATTTCTGAAATAATCTTTATTCTGGTGCTATTTGGAACTCCCTGTTCTCTGCATCTTTTTTCTCCTTCTCTAAAGTGTCATCCTGGTGCCCATCCCCCACCAAATTAATTTAAAATCACCCTCACGGCACTAATTATCCTATTAATGAGGACACTGGTCCCAGCTCTGTTGAGGTAAAACCCGTTGACCTTGAACAGGCCCCTCCTGACCCAGAACTAGTCCCAACGCCCCAGGAATCTCAAGTCCTCCCACCTGAGCCATGTCTCCAGCCACAGGTTAACCTATTTTATTCAATACTCATTATTGCACGGCACTCAGAGTAACCCAGCTGTTACTCCACTTGAGATCTGTTTTTAAAATCCTTCCTAACATTTGACACTCTGCCTGCAGCACCTCAACCCTTTCCGCCCGATCTCATTTGTTCCAATGTGGACCCTTCCCCCCTGGCGGAATGTTCTACGTTCTCTCCATGATGCCCCTTTCCCTGGAATTAAGGAGGCAGTGTGCCATGTGAGACTCACCTCAGTGATTGCTGAAGTGCCTGCCTATTGCCCTGATACCAACTCCTCTGTAACCACTTTATTTCTACACTTTGTAGTGCTCCATGAAGTCCTTTGGCCCCAAGGCGCCAGACTCAGATTGCACTCATTTCATGGGTTGCCACCCTCACTGGTATCCAATGTTGAAAACTTGCACTCCCAGAGATTTTCTGTGCTACCTGTCGTTCTAGCCTGCTAGAGGGCTACTCATTTACTGTCCTGAACTCTCTTGTGGGGTGACCACCTTCTGGAATGTACTATCCAGGAAATTCTCAGCCTCTGTATGCTCCGCAATGACTCCAGCCACTCCTCAAGCTCAGAAATCCCTGGTAGAAGTTAATGGTTGGCGTGGTTTCAACAGGAAAATTCAGTAGAGAACACACCTTCACTCCTTATGGCAATCCACAGCCATTTAACATGCTGAGGAGCATTTGGGGAGGAATTCTCACCTGGGGAGGAATTCCTATCTCCAAGAGCTGGAGGTCATCTGATTGGTCAGCAGCTCACTGGTCTTAGCAGCACCACTGGGAGTAGTGGCCACTGCTGGGATTGCATCCAGTAGCAGACATTGAAGAGCCAGGATGCGAGGTGTGCACAATGCGGCTCTTGGCAGGGCCAGGACAGGGGACCTTGGGGGGGGGGGGGGGGGGGGTGCAAGGGGGCATTAGGGATGGAGTGCAAAGGCTGGGGGTAGGGGGTCAAAGGAAGTGGCTTATAAGGTTGTCATAAAAAGTGATAAGCCTGAGGATTTGGATCAATTTAGAATCCAGCAAAGGAAGTCTAAGAAACTGATAAAGAAAGGGGAAAGAGAATATGAATGCAAGCTAGCAAGAAACATAAAGGCGGACTGTAAAAGCTTCTTTAGGTAAGTGAAAGGAAAAGATTAGCAAGGACAAATATGGTTCCAATTCAGACGGAGACAGGAGAATTTATAATGGAGAATAGGAAAATGGTGGAGAAACTAAACAATGACTTTGTGTCTGTCTTCATGGAGGAAGATACAGGAAATCTCCCAGAAATACCAGGGAACTAAGGGGCTTGTGGAAATGAGGAACTAAAAGAAATTAGAATTAATAAAGAGGTAGCACTCAAAAAAAAAATAGATTGAAGGTTGGTAAATCCCTTGGGCCTGATAAGCTACATCCCAGAATGTTGAAGGAGGTGGTTAGAGAGATAATGGATACATTGGTGATTACCTTTCAAAATTTTATGAATTCTGGAAAGGGTCCTGCAGACTGGAAAGTAACAAATGTAACCCCACTATTGAAGAGGGGAGGGAGAGAGAAATGGAGAATTATAGACCTGTTAGTTTGACATCAGTAGTAGGGAAAATGTTAGAATCTATTATAAAGGATGTGATAATTGGACACTTGGGAAATAATGTTATGATTGGGCAGAGTCAACATGGATTTATGAAAGAGAAATTATGTTTGACAAACCTGTTGGAGTTTTTTGAGGATGTTACTTGTAGCATTGATAAAGGGGAACCAGTGAATGTGATCTGTTTGGATTTTCAGAAGGCTTTTGATAAGCTCCCACATAGGAGGTTAGTGAACAAAATTAGAGCACATGGGATTTGGGGTAATATACTGGCTTGGGTTGAGGATTGTTTAATGGACAGAAAACAGAGAGCAGGGATAAATGGATCATTCTCAGGAAGGCAGTCTGTTACTAGCGGAGTGTGTCTAGAACCGGAGGACATAGTATCAGAATAAGGGGCAGGCTATTTAAGGCCGAGATGGGGAGGAATTTATTCACTCAGAGGATGGTGAATCTTTGGAATTCTCTACCCCAGAGGGCAATGGAAGCTCAATCATTGAATATGTTCAAGGCAGAGATTGATCTAATTGAATGGTCAAGCAAGATCGATAGGCTGAATGGCCTCCTCCAGCTCCTATGTTCCCATGTTCCTAAGGGACACCTGGGACAGATCTTTGAATGGGTGAGCCCTGATTGTAAAAAGGAGTCCATGAAGGAGGCAATATCCCATTTCCATCTGAGCCCTGAGCAGACCACCCTGCCAGGCCTTCACCCTGTCCCCAACCTCCTCCCACCTGCCAAAATATTGTGGCCCTGTTGGGAAGGGGCCCTAAAGAAGTCATTAATTGGCCACATAAGGGCTTCAATTTGTGTGAGGGCAGGTGGGCCACCCGAGGCCTCATCCATCGCTTGTAAAAATCACAGCATGGTGAAGGCTGGTGGGCTGATGGTGGTGAAAGTCAACCACAGATTTTTACAGACCCTGCCTGCAAATTCACCCACAGGGAATCATAAATCTCTGCCCACTGAGTCAAAGTTCAAGCAACTGGAGATATTTTGCATACACATTATCCTGGAGTGTTCTGGAGTTCCCACATGGCCCAGGGATTGTTGGCAACTGTGCTGCCCTGCAATTCTCTCCAGAGTTGACTTGTACATTGTATATATGGCTCCTACCCTGTTTAAATGCTTTATCTTAGTTTCACTTTAATTCCGATTTATTATATCTTTACTTAATATTTATGTATTTTGAATTCTTATTTAAAACAATTTCAAATCATTTTAGTTTATTTTATTCCCCTTTAAATACTTAACATAGTTACTTATCCTAAATGATTATTTGTTTAATAGTTTGCAATACTTCCTTTAGAATTAATAGAATTGCTGGATGTTTAGCATATAATTAGTAAACAGAATTAGCTTGATTTCAAATCAGTTCTTAATTATTAATTTCTATGTTTATTACTTAATTATTAATCATTCAAGCTGCTGTCTTCAGTGACACTGACTCCACCTTGAACAGTTTTCCAAATAACATGATGGAATATTTCTGGATGTGGAAGTTCAAGGCAAACCTTCACAAAACAGCTGCAACTCTCCATGAAGTCCACATTGTTGAGGAGAATGGACATCTCCCCATCCAACAGGACTTTGACAACTTCCCTCAACACCCCTTTGAACCTCACCCCTTGACCTTCGACAATGCAACCCCAATGAAACTTGGAAAACTGAATGGAGTTCAAAAATTGTTACAAACTTCAAAGACCTGGGGCAGAAGATCCTTGGCTTCGATGTTCCAGAAAATTCCACAAACCCAAAACCATATCAGCACAAACAAGAGCAGATACTTGATGTACAAATGGAAAATTTAAATATCTCCTGTATGCACCTGTGGTCACTCAAAAAAGACCATGGAATATATAACAACTTAATGACTAATTTATAAGTAACAATTAAACATCACAGCAATACATTCTGCTACTCTTGATGCAATGATCTGGCTTAACCACCTGAATGTAAAATTACAGTAGTTGCTCTACACCTACATCAGCCACAAGAAAGAGAGAGAGAGAGAGAGAGAGGCTTAATTCTTCCTTTATTTATTTACCTTTAATTAAGATAGTTATATCTCAACCAGTACTAATTATCTACAATTAACATCATTTGCAATAACTCAGTTACTTTGGTTTTCATTGGCTTCTCCATCACTTTGACTGAGGTGTCCCTGTTAGAAATTTTAGTTTGTTTTTCTGCTTTCTCGACACCTTCCTATCCCTCTCCCGGCCTTCTCCTGGCCCATTCTCAGTCCTCTTCTAGCTCCCTCCAACCTTTCCCCATTCTCTTGACCCTCTTCCAACTGTCTCTCATCCTTTCCCAACTCTCTCCTGATTCTCCTCTCCCGACCTTCTGCCAGTGCGCATCTGGTGCTCTCCAAGTGTGCTCTGTTTATTTCCTGACCCTTTCCTAAATCTCTCCCACTCTCCTGACACTCTCCCAGTGCACTCTGATGTTCTTCCTGTGCTCTTCCAATGTTATGGTGATGCATTGTCGTTGCTTTCCCAATGCTCTTGTGTGTGACTAGTTGTTAGTCTCCAATATACTTTAATAGGAACATCCAGGGCCATGTTGAAACAGAGGTGATCCTGCTGAAACATATAAGATTCCAAGAGGTCTTGACAGGGTGGATGCTGAGAGGATGTTTCCCCTCTTGGGGGATCTAGAAAAGAGGGGAACCATTTAAAAATAAGGGGTCTCCTTTTTAAGATGGAGATGAGGACGAATTTCTTCTCTCAAAGGGCTGTTGGTCTGAAATTGTCTTCCCCGGAGAGCAGTGGAGGCTGCGTCATTGAACATATTCAAGGCTGAGTTAGACAGATTTTTCATTTACAAGGGAGCCAAGGGTAAATGGGGACCAGGAAAGTAGATTTAAGGCCGCAGTCAGATCATCCATGATCTCATTGAATGGCAATGCATGCTCGATGGGCTGAATGGCCTACTCCTGCTCCTTTCGATTACATCCTTAGTTTCTAACTTATCCAGTCCCCCTTGATCCTGAAGTCCATTGATTGTTCCTCACTCCTGGCCACCGTCCAGGTTCCTGCTCCAGGTAATTATCTATTACCTCTGTGGTACTGAGAGAATGCTGCACTTTTGGAGGCGCTGGCTTTTGAATGATACTTTAAATTTTGGCCCTATCTACCTTCTCAGGTGGATATAGGAGGTGGTGCGATTTGAAGAACTGTAGGGGAGCTCTCCCAGTGTCTGGCCCTATATTTACCCTAAAACCAATGCTTAAAGCAGATTAACTTGTCATCATCACATTGCATTTGCGGGAGCTTGCTGCGTACAAATCGACTGCTGCATTTCGTACGTTTTAACAGTGGCCACAGTTCAAATTTACTTTATTGACTGTGAAGCATTTTGAGATGTTTTGAGAATGTGAAAGGTGCAACTTCTTTCTTTTGAATTCTCTGCCAAATATGAATATTGTTCAGATATTAGAACTGTTACTCATTTCAGTTGCATATCACACACATGTAGTACCGTAATAGTAAGGAACTTTTAAACCTGACGGGATTGAAATATATGCACTACTTGTTTTTATGGACTCTGCTGTGGATATAACAGTCATCACTGTTATCACAGAGTGCAACCTTGAATTTCCACTTTAACCCTGGTGGAAAAAGATTTGCGGTCACCAGTTATGTGAAGAGGGAGTTACACAAGAATTTTGTGGATCAGCTCATTGTAGGAGGATGTAAACATGATAGGGATAAAGACTTGGGGTGAGATATAGAGTAAAGGATTAACATCAGAAGCATGCTTGATGCTGATGGATGTAATAACGATGTCAGATCACATGACAAAAGTAAGAGAGATCTGGAAGGAGGAGAAGCTCCAACCTTATGCCCAGGTCCAAATGTGTGAGCACTTGCTGTAAATAAAGGGTAATTGTTTTGAGAAACTACAGACTCAAGCAGCATAGTTTGGGAGATTAGAAAATCCCTAACCTCGACCATACAACAAAACATGGTGGCAGTGAGTAAAAGACCCAGCAAACCTTAAATAGAAGATACAGGGCTGGCAAGAAGAAAAAAAGATAACAATTTAAGACACACCAATGTGGCAGAGCATCACAGGAGCAGCAGAAAAGGGGGGAACCATTTAAAAATAAGGGGTCTCCTATTTAAGATGGAGATGAGGAGGAATTTCTTCTCTCAAAGAGCTGTTGGTCTGAAATTGTCTTCCCCAGAGAGCAGTGGAGGCTGGGTCATTGAACATATTCAAGGCTGAGTTAGACAGATTTTTGATTTACAAGGGAGCCAAGGGTAAATGGGGACCAGGAAAGTGGAGTTAAGGCCACAATCAGATCATCCATGATCTCATTGAATGGCAAAGCATGCTCGATGGGCTGAATGGCCTACTCCTGCTCCTTTTGATTACATCCTTAGGTTCTAACTTATCCAGTCCCCCTTGATCCTGAAGTCCATTGATTGTTCCTCACTCCTGGCCACCGTCCAGGTTCCTGCTCCAGATAATTATCTATTACCTCTGTGGTACTGAGAGAATGCTGCAGAGACTGGACAGCTGTGACCACAGGCCAGAAGCAGCAAGCAGCAGCACAGAAGAAGGAACAATTCCAGGGCTCAGCAAAAGCATAGAATCCATGCTACCACTCCCAGAACCATTCCAGAGTGCAGAAGGCTACCAGAGCTGGAAAAACTGGAGAAAAAAGAATCACGAGGCCCAGGACTGCTTCAGGAATACACAAACATAACAAATTTTGATAATTACCTTAATCAGAAGTCAGAGATCAGGAATTCGGAGGTCATGGACAACTGTTCCTGGTGGGCTTTTGGACTTCTACACATTCACTGGCCAGGAAATGGCTGTACATGCGCAATTCATGTTTTTTTTTAGAATCTCCGTGCCTACTGAGCATGTGACAGCTGGGACAGGCCCAGACATGCTCAGTTAGGCTTTTTTTAATGTCCTTTAGGCCGGGAGCTGGCCCTGCACACATGCACAGAAGAAAAGGAAGAAAAGAAGTGAAACAGCATGAAACTGGAGGCCAGGTGATCTAAACCAGAGTATCATTAGAGAGGTGTCCCAGGGAGCAGGACACAGGAAGGGGGACAGTGAGAAGGTCCCAAACCAGGGAGTGCAACAGGAAGAGGTTCCCAGAAGACAGTCCCATGTAAGGGACAAGGGTAGAGATCAGCAACAGACCCTGTTAAGTAAAGTTGAGAGAAAGGACTGGAGAAAAAGGTTCCAACTTAAAGAGAGAGCTGTGAGGAGTAGACTTGAAGTAAATTGGGCTTGAGAGAAGCTCTGAAGATCTGAGAGGGAAGCTGAAGGTTGGTGACTCCATGCTACGAGCCTTAAGATGAAAGGTACCCTTTGTTCTGCTTTCCACAGCTGAATATCTGAAAGTGTGCTTGAAAGGTGAAACTCGAGTGTACGTGGAGATCCAGTGAAAAGGTGTCTCAGAAGGTGAGATTTAAACATTGGAAGTGGATCCTTGTTGAAGCTGTCTGAGTGGGAGCAAGGTTTGAAGAGAGAACTCCAAAGCAAAATCTTCAAATGTGGAGAGACTAGTTGGCTCACAGTGTAACAAGCATCTGGGTGGGTTGTTGAGAAATCCACAGAATCTGTTTTAGTCGCATCTGTCATTTACTTTGAAGTGTGGTGTGTCCGACCACAGTTTGCCAGTTGGTTCACATGCACTGCATCCTTACCCTGAATATTAGAGTATGAGACAGATATGGTAAATTGTTTTATCTTTCTTAATTTGTATGTGTCTGTAATGAGATAGCTGGGTGAAGGAATAGTGAATATTTGAATAATTCTCTTGAATAATTTTCCAACTTTTTTGTCTGGTGAAATATAGTTCATTTTTTCTATTTAATAAATATTTTATTTTATTCTTAGGAGATCATCATTATACTCTTGTGAATTTGCTCAGTAACTTACCTACATTATTTTTTAAAAAAAGTTAGGATCTATCAAGCTAGTTTCACTCTGGAATCTGACTTGTCCAGTAGTAGCATCAGCTGAGATCGTCACAGAAAAAAAATCAAAAAGACCAGGTCAGAACACTACTCTATGCAGTAGGATCTATCACAGATGACATGGTAGCAAGGCAGGAGATGAGACTTCAACTTCTTATGAAGAAGCCCTGCAAGCTTTCAACTCTTATTTCAATGTTTGCATGGATTTAATAATAGGCATGGCTAAATCTAAAAGAAGAAAACAAAGACCAAGTGAAAGCATGGATTCATTCATCAATGAGTTCTATCATATGACAGGGAAATGTGATTATGGAATCTTAAAGGATGATCTGATTCATGATTGAACCCTAGTCGGGGCCTGAGATGGAGCATTATCAGATCTTAGCATTATCAGACAAAAGGGTGTTTAACATGAGTGAAAGCAACACAGATTGAGAAGCAAACGGAACTCAGGAAACAGAATCAGGCGTTTGTTCATGAGCAAAGGGAGGCCCCATGGAGAAGATTGAATGACACCATTCAGTTTGTAAGCTGTAAAAGAGAAAGTGCCTCAAAACTCTAGCTCACCAAAAGAGGGAAAATTGCACCAAACGTCATTTTGATATGCCTTCGGTGTGGTGGGAACAAACCGCACAAGTGAGAAGAATGTCCAGCGGTTGTGGGGTGGGTGGGGGGGGGGGGGGGGGGGGGGGGTTGAGGTTTGGGGGAGGGGGCGCGGGTGCAGAGTGCCACAACTGTGGAAGAAATCAACCATTTCAGATCTGTTTGCCCTTCTAAAATCCTGACAACCTGTGAAAAGAGGGAGAAAAGTTTAAAATTGAACCACATACAAGAAATAGAAGAATCTCAAGGTAAGGATACTGAAAACAAGTAGAAGAGTATCAAACACCACAGATTTTAAGCTAGACACAGGAGCAGGGGTTTCTGTTTTATCAGATAAAGGCAAAAGACTCAAACAGATTAGATTGCAACATTCGCGTATCAAATTATGGGATTCTGGTGGGACAACTTTAAATGTGAGAGACCAAATCATGGCAAAGCTGAATTGTAAAGACTGAAGAATCCTTGAACCTCGCCCTGTCATTCAAAATCAAGAATTCTCTCTACTAAGCAGAAAGGCATGCCTAATACTCAAATTAATCTATGAAGGGGATGAATTTGCTGATGAGAATTATAGCAGCACATTTCAAAATGAATTTCCAAAATTGTTTACAGGCCTGGGGAAATTAAAGACTGGGTATTATATCACCCTATGAGCTCATGCTGAACCAATTTACCTCTTTACACTGAGGAAAGTCCCTCACCCACTCTTGGACAAAGTCAAGTGTGAAATTGAAAAGATGCAGCAACAAGGGGTTATCTCACCATGCCAACAAAACAATGTTCAGGAATGGATATAGTCCCAAAGCCAAACAGCTCAATAAGAACCTGCGTCTGCGTGGATTTAACTCACCTAAACAAATCAGTGGAACTTGAGATCCATCTGATGGCCTCAGTGGAGGCCTTGCCAAACTAGCCAAGAGTACTTTATCCACCAAACTGAATGCAAACACTGGACTTTGGTAGTTGCCTCTGGACAAAGAATCTGGATTGCTGACCACATTTATAACGCCATTCGGTCATTATCATTCCAATGGATTGGCCTTTGGAATAGCATCTGCTCCAGGTATTTTTCCTCACACTCTAGAGGCATGGAAGGAGTAATAATCCATATGGATGACATACTTATACATGGTTCCACGAGGGAAGAGCATGATCACAGTGTCAGAGCAGTCCTGAGAGTTTTCAGAATTTAAGAACTTAAGAGATAGGAGCAGGAGTAGGTCTTTCATCCTTTCGTGCCCACTCCACCATGACTGATCTTCCACTTCAACACCATTTTCCTGCACTATCCCCATGATATCCCCGTGATGTTTTTAATGTGCAGAAATCTATCGATCTCAGTCTTACTGAGCCTCCACAGCCCTCTGGGGCACAGAATTCCAAAAATTCACTTCCCTCTGAATGAAGGAATTCCTCCTCATCTCAGTCCTAAATGGTCTGCCCTTATTCTGAGACTGCGTCCCTTGTTCTAGACTCCCCCCTCCTCCCCCAGCCAGGGGGATCGCTCTGTCCTTCCTGCATCTACCCTGTAAGAATTTTGTATGTTTGAATGAGATCCCCTCTTATTCTTCTCAACTCCAGAGAATAACGGCCCAGTCTATTTAATCTTTCCTCATAGGACAATCCCTCCATCCCAGGAATTAGTTTGGTGAACATTCATTGTACTCCCTCTATGGCAAGTATATCTATCCTTAGGTAAGGAGAGCAAAACTGTACACAATACTCCAGGTATGGTCTCACCAAGGCTCTATATAATTGCAGTAAGACATCTTTACTCCTTTAGTCAAATCCTCTTGTAATAAAGACCAAATGCCATTTGCCTTCTTAATTGCTTGCATGTCATCTTATTTAAGGAAGGATGTAAATGCGTTAGAAGCAGTTCAGAGAAGGTTTACCAGACTAGTACCAGGAATGGGTGGGTTGTTTTATGAGGAAAGGTTGGATAGGCTAGGCTTGTATCTGTTGAAGTTTAGAAGAGTAGGAGGCGATTTGATTGAAACATATAAGACCCTGAGGGATCTTGACAGGGTGGATATGGAGAGGATGTTTCCTCTTGTGGGAGAATCTAGAACTAGGGGTCATTGTTTAAAAATAATGAGTCGCTCATTTAAAGTGGAGATGAGGAGAGATTTTTTCTCTTGGAGCGTCTTGAGTTTTTGGAGTTCTCTTCTGCAAAAGGCGGTGGAAGCAAAGCTTTTGAATATTTTTAAGGCGGAAGTAGATAGATAGGTTATTGTGATTTCAGATTTCAGGTTACTATCAGATCTGCCATGATCTTATTAAATGATGGAGCCGGCTCGAGGTTCTGAATAGCCTACTACTGCTCCTTGTTGATATGTTCGTATGTTAGTATGTCAGCTTTCAGTGACTCATGAGCAAGGACACCCAAGTTCTCCTTTTGATGTTCAACACTTCCCAGCCTCTCACCATTTATAAAATACTTTGTGTTTCTGTTTTTCCTACCAAAGTGGATAACCTCATATTTCTTCACATTGTGATCCATCAGCCAAGTTTTTGACCACCCAATTAGCCTCTCCAAATCTCCTTGAAGCGTCGTTGCCTCTTCCTCACAGCTCACACTTCAAGCTGGTTTGTGTCACCTGCAAACTTGGACAGCAAATATTACACCTAATCCCCACATCCAGATCATTGATTTGGTTGAGAGTAGTTGGGCACAAGAGTGATCCTTGCGGTACCCCACTAGTCACAGCCTGCCCATAAATGACCCATTTATTCCTACTCTCTGTTTTCTGTGTATTAACCATCATAGAGTATGTACAAGGGAAGTATCAAACAATGGCAGACACACTGTCACAAATACTATCAGAAGAAACCAAACAACAGGATTTACACTTCATTGAGGAGGTTGAAGCGTATACATCACTGCCCTTACCATCTATTGCAAAAAAGTTGAAGGGAATAAAACAAGCCCAGCAATGAGGTGAAAACTGTCTTTGAGAATCTGAGAATATTGTCTGGAAGGATGGCCAGACTATATCCCCAATAATCCAATACTACGGCAGAACTTTGAACAGTCCATTGTCATTGATGATTTACTAATCTTCAATGAGAGGTTAGTTACACCAAGAACACTTTGGCTTGATGTTCTTCAAAGACTTCACGAGGGTTATCTAAGAATAGCAAAATGTCATGTGAGTGCCCAGCAATCAGTCTGGTGGCCAGGCATTACTCGGTCAACCAGAGACATTATTTCTAACTGTCTTTATTCTGTGCTATAAACAACCAAGAATAAAAAGAGCCACTATTACCTTGTACTATTCCATCAAGGCCATGGGAATGTCTGGGAATCGACTTGTTTGAATTTAGGAGGAAAACTTTCCTTATTGTCATTGATTACCACTCAGATTGCACAGTATCACAGCACAAACAGCCGTCTAATCCCTCAAGAGAACTTATACAAAACACGGCAGCCTGGACATCGTACTGTCTGACACTGGACCACAATTTTCTAATGAGCTGTTCCACAATTTCACAAATGAATGTGCCAGTTCACTTCTCTATCCTCAAGTGAAGAGAGAAGCTGAGAGACTGGTGCGAACTGTCAAAGATTTATTGAAGGAAACAAGGACCTTAATCTAGCTCTTCTAAGGTATCGAAGCTCAGCACTACAGAATGGTTTCTCGCCATCAGATTAACTAATGGGTAGGAGATTGAGAACACGGCTTCCATCTCTAGAATAAAAACTCAAACACAATATCACCATGAGAAGGTAAAACAGTGTGAGGAAGAACAGAGAAGCAACCAGGCTTGGAACTTTAACCACAAGCTTGGAGTGCCTGAGTTCCCAGTGCTGAAGCCTGGAGAGAAACTGTGGATCCAAGACTAACTGAAAGAAGGCACAATCATTGAAAAAAACTCCACAATCAAGATCATACAGGATTGAGTCATACCAGGGTATCATAAGGAGAAACGTCAGCACCTTAATATCCTTGGAGAGAAAGCTTATAGAAACTTGAGCTTACTACTCAGATCCTGATAAAGAAGAAGAAAGACTTACTGCCTGCTTTACAGCCACCCAGGAGAAGAACACCCACAGTGACAGAACAGAGAGGACAGAATATCCTTGACCTCGAAAGGAGATCAGAACGAGATCAAGGAGATTGGTCAATGCACCTCAGATACTAACCCTGTGAAGTCTGAGACTTTGGGGGGAGATGTACATGGATGTAAATGCGATGGGGATAAAGACTTGGGGCAAGATGTAAAGGATTAACATCAGATGTATGCATGATGCTGATGTAATAATGATGTCAGGTCACATGACTGAGAAGTAAGAGAGATCTGGAAGGAGGAAAAGCTCCAATCTCGTGTAGAGGTCCAACTATGTGAACACTTGTTGTAAATAAAGAGTAATGATTTTGAGAAACTACAGACTCAAGCAGCATACTTTGGGAAAATAGACTATCCCCCAAACCCTCATCTAGACCATGACCACACAATGTCCTTTGGAGTTGTGGTAACTGAAGTGAGTGTAGCCCATTGGAGCCTATAGAAATTGAAATGCAGCCTAAAGGAAGTGAAAATGGAACAGAGCTGGCTTCACTCACTTGCCTCTCAGATAATTTCACTATACCTTTCATATGCCTAATTTTTAACATTTTTCAAGCATGTCCACAACTGGAGAGGCTGGCACGTTAAACCAACTAAGCGGGAAATGTGTGACGCTCAGTCACAGAACAAAGTTCCACAGTTTCACACACTGACCTGTGAACTGTCCTCAGGAAAACTAACATCAGGAGTCACAGAATGCTGGGTGTCCATGGCAGAAAACATGCCTGAAATAGCAAAAGCAAAATAATGCTGATGCTATAAACGTGAAATAATAACAGAAAATGCTGGAAATCTGCTGAAAAGTCACGGGCCTGAAAGGCTGGCTCTGTTTCTCTCTCCACAGATGCTGTCAATTTGATGAGCATTTCCAGCATTTCCTGTCTTTATACCTGAAATTTCACTAATGTCACTTGCAGAGAGGTGGCACTGAGTCACAACTCCCTTGTTCCAGGACTGGTATTGAGTGCCAACTCTCTCGCTCGGCTATTAACAGAATCTGAACTCTATCACTTACAGGCAGGCTAGCACACCAGCCCCTTTCTTTACTGGCTATAAAATACAAGTACACTCTTCACCTTCTAAAAGGAGCAAGGATATAGCTAGCCCTTTACAATGCTTGCAGACTAAGGGAACATGAACAGGGGATCATTTTGCATACTGGCTGTCCTTCTCCCTCAACAGCAATAACTTACCGACAAAACCCTATAATCTCTAAATAAAAACAGAAAATGCTGAAAGCACTCAGCAGTCTGGGAGCATCTGTGGTGAGAGAAGCACAGTTAATGTTTCAGGCTGATGACCTTTCATCAGAACTCTCCTCTCAGAACTCCTTCTATCATCTCTTCCTTTACTGTAATAGGTCCTACATCATTTCTATCTGCTCTCCCATGCCACTTGGCACACTCTTAAATTGATACATGATGCCTGCAAGAGGCAGACCACCATAGGGAGAATCTTAAACAACTTTTACCTTAGGGAAAAAGGCCATGGTGACGAGGGGGTGTAATCTGTTCTTGCCCTGGGAGAGTACGAGATTTGGAAGGGGCTGTCAAATCTGGTGTTACATTTCCAGGAAGTTTCATTGCATGACATAGAATCATGGGAATAGCTGGATGGAAATAGGCCAGAATCCACCGAGTCCACCTCCTACCATCCTGGTAGTCACATGATACACTAATGGAGTTATTGACAAATCACAGTGATCGATCTCTATCAATGAATCTCCAACAGACCAAGACATGTGGTGAGGAAAAATTTCTCCACATCCTCCCCCTAGTTCTTTTACCAATTAACGTAAATGTGTTCAGTTACAAACAAAGTCATATGGCGTTCGAAACATTAACCCTGTTCCTCTCTCCACAGATGCTGCCACACCTACTGAGCAGTAGTGAACTTTGGGAACCATAGGCCCAAACTCACCTGTTCCTCCCGAGCATGTTACACTCACTACATATCATGTATCAAATTACCATATGATATTTCCTCAAGGACGGTTCAGAGGAGATTTACTGGAATGATATCAGACTTCAGTTATGTGCAGAGCAGAGGAGTTAAGGAGACATTTAATTAATTTGTTCAAAATTATGAAGAGTTTTGATACAGACTATATTGAAAAACAGTTTCTACTGGGATGAGGGTTGGTAACCAAAGGACACACATTATAAAATCAGAAAATGCTGGAAAAACTCAGCAGGTCTGGCAGCATCTGTGGAGAGAGGAACAGAGTTAATATTTCGAATCCCATGTGACTTTCTTCATAACCCTGAACACATTTAAGTTAATTGGTAAAAGAGACAGAGGGAGGATGTGGAGAGTTTTTTCACACAATTGAGTTTTATGATCTAGAATGCGCTGCCTGAATGGGTGGTGGAAGCAGATTCAACACTAACTTTCAAAAGGGAGTTGCATAAATTCTTGAAAAGGGAGAATTTGCAGGGCCATGTGATAAGAACAGCGGGAGTTGAATTAACTGGGTCATTCTTCCAAAGACCCAGCACAGGCACAATGGGCCAAATGGCTTCCTTCTGTGCTGCATTATTCTACAATCCTAAGAAGCAGCCAAGTTGCTACCTCCAATGGGAGTGCAGATGGAAGTTTTGGGGGTAGAGAACAGCCTCTAAACTGCCTTCTAGAACTTACCACTAATAAACTAGGCTGCTGGATCTCAGCTTTCAGAATCTGATCTTCAACCAAGATATTAGATTAGAATCTACTACAGATGTCAGTTTATGAAGCAACAATTTCATCATAGACTCTTGTGCAAATGACTCAATGAGAAACCCAGCCATTCATCCCAGGGAGTCCCAGGTTTGATTCCTGATCCGTGTGATCAGCACTCATGTGAAAAGAGGCTCATACAGGCGATGTTCAAAAAAATCAGTCAAGGTTCCACTCCTCTGGAGATCTTCCTCCCACAGCTTCCAACCTGATACTCACCCAACCTCGGATGGCCCGCTTCTACCTCCTACCCAAAATCCACAAACAGAACTGTCCCGGTAGACCAATCGTGTCAGCTTGCTCCTGCCCCACGGAACTCATTTCTCGTTATCTTGACTCCCTCCTCTCTCCCCTTGTCCAGTCCCTTCCCACCTAGATCCGTGGTTCCTCTGACACCTTACGTCACATCAACAATTTCCAGTTCCCTGGCCCCAACCGCTTCCTCTTCACCATGGACGTCCAATCCCTCTATACCTCCATCCCCCACAGGATGGTCTGAGGGCCCTTAGCTTCTTCCTCGAACAGAGGCCCGAACAATCCCCATCCACCACTACTCTCCTCCGTCTGGCTGAACTTGTTCTCACACTGAACAATTTCTCCTTCAACTCCTCTCACTTCCTCCAAATAAAATGTGTGACTATGGGTAGCCGCATGGGCCCCAGCTATGCCTATCTCTTTATGGGGTATGTGGAACATTCCTTGTTCCAGTCCTACTCCGGCCCCCTTCCACAACTCTTTCTCCGGTACATTGATGATTACTTTGGAGCTGCTTCATGCTCTCATCGGGACTTGGAAAAATTTATTAATTTTGCTTCCAGTCTCCACCTCTCCATCATTTTCACATGATCCATCTCTGACACTTCCCTTCCCTTCCTTGACCTCTCTGTCTCAATCTCTGGTGATAGACTGTCCACCAATATCCATTACAAGCCTACTGACTCCCACAGCTACCTCGAATACAGCTCCTCACACCCCGCTTCCTGTAAGGACTCCATCCCATTCTTTCAGTTCCTTCGCCTCCGTCGCATCTGTTCTGATGATACTACCTTCAAAAACAGTTCCTCTGACATGTCCTCCTTCTTCCTTAACTGAGGTTTTCCACCCACGGTCGTTGACAGGGCCCCCAACCGTGTCCGGCCCATCTCCCACGCATCCGCCCTCACGCCTTCTCCTCCCTCCCAGAAACATGATAGGGTCCCCCTTGTCCTCACTTATCACCCCACTAACCTCTGCATTCAAAGGATCATCCTCCACCATTTCTGCCAACTCCAGCATGATGCCACCATCAAACATATCTTCCCTTCACCCCCCCAGCGGCATTCCGTAGGGATCGTTCCCTCCAGGACACCCTGGTCCACTCCTCCATCACCCCCTACTCCTCAACCCCCACCTATGGCACCTCCCCATGCCCACGCAAAAGATGCAACACCTGCCCCTTCACTTCCTCTCTCCTCACCGTCCAAGGACCCAAACAATCCTTTCAAGTGAAGCAGCATTTCACTTGCATTTCCCCTAACGTAGTCTACTGCATTCGTTGCTCCCAATGCGGTCTCCTCTATATTGGAGAGACCAAACATAAACTGGGCGACTGCTTTGCAGAACACCTGCGGTCTGTCCGCAAGAATGACCCAAACCTCCCTGTCGCTTGCCATTTTAACACTCCACCCTGCTCTCTTGGCCACATGTCTGTCCTTGGCTTGCTGCATTGTTCCAATGAAGCCCAACGCAAACTGGAGGAACAGCACCTCATCATCCTACTAGGCACTTTACAGCTTTCCGGACTGAATTTGAATTCAACAAATTTAGATCTTGAACTTCCTCCTCCATCCCCACCCCCTTTCTGTTTCTTCCCCCTTCCTTTTATTGTTCCAATAATTTATTTGGATTTTTCTTTTCCCACCTACTTCCATTATTTTGAAATCTTTTATGCCCTGCTAGTCTTTCCACCCCACCCCCACTAGAGCTGTACCTTGAGTGCCATACCATCCATTCTTAATTAGCACATTTGTTTAGATAATATCACCACCTTCAACGCCTCTGTGTTCTTTTGCTCTTTTGTCTGTAACTTCTTTTGATTATCTGCTCCTATCACTGCTTGCTTGTCCCTACAACCACACCACTCCCCCACTTCTCTCCCCTCACCCAACTCCCGCCCCCCCCCCCCAACCACCTTAAACCAACTTATATTTCACCCCTCTCTTTATATTCACTCAGTTCTGTTGAAGGGTCATGAGGACATGAAACATCAACTCTTTTCTTCTCCGCCGATGCTGCCAGACCTGCTGAGTTTTTCTAGGTAATTCTGTCTTTGTTAACGTTTCCAGGTTGATCACTACTGTACTCAATGACTCCTATTGGAAAGTGCCCAGGTTTCAATGGAAATTGAAATGGAAATTGCCCCATGATGAAAGAAACCCCTGACAACCATTCTGAACCATTCTCTACTTCACAACAATGACTATGCTTCAAAAGCAATTCAGTGAAGTCTTGAGATTGTGAAATGTGCTTTTCTAAAATTTATCCTGTGATGGCATGTGGGTGTCGCTGGCAAGGCCAGCATTTGTTGCTCATCCCTAATTGCCCTTGAACTGAGTGGCTTGCTCGACCATTTCAGAGGGCAGTTAAGAGTCAACCACATTAATGTGGGCCTGGAGTCACATGTAGGCCAGATCAGGTAAGGACGGCAGATTTCTTTCCTTAAAGGGCTTTGGTGAACTTGATGGGTTTTTACAACAATCGACAGTGATTTCATGGTCACCATTATTGAGACTAGTTTTTAACTCCAGGATTTATTAATTGAATTTAAATTCTACCAGCAGCTGTGATGGGACTTGAACCAGTGTCCCCAGAGCATTAGTCTGGGCCTCTGGATTACTAATTCAGAGTTTGGGAGATATAACTTATTTCTTTCTTTCTTGTCTAGGCTTATTCCTTTACAGCGTCCTTTAGGGAAGGAAATCTGTCATCGTTACCCACTCTGGGTGTAGAGGTGACTCCAGTTCCACACCAATGTGGTTGACCCTTAACTTCCCCTGAAGTGGTCCACCAAGGCACTTAGATATATCATACCTGCCACCAGTCGTTCAAATAGAAAGCTTAGCGCCACCTTCCCAGGGCAACTGGCCTTGACAGCAACGCCCACGCCCAAGAATGAATAAATATACAAAAAAAACAATGGCCACTTGTGTGAGGTCTGTTGGTGCCTGTGTCTGAATGACTCATCTCTGTAGGATAAGGTGGGAGGATACTTATTTGCGAATGTAAGATGATTTTTCAAAGAAATGTATCTCTTTATAAAATGGACTCCCCCTCCCCCAATGTAGCTGGCGGAACGGGTTGGTGGGCGAACAACATTACTGCAAATGTCTAGGAACAAGTTAATGCTGTAGTTTGTGTGTCAGGTATGTATTGTAGCTGGAGGCAGAATTAGTCATGTATAAATCAGACAGAGCATCTGCCTGTCTAGAGGGAAAGACATTTTACATATCTAGCCGTGGGTCAGAATAAAAAATAGTTCCAGTGGATGACCCTTGACTTATTTAGCAAATGTGGAAAATTCCTGCTTTAGTGCAGCTTTTAAAGTAGGATTGCAACAGGCATCCCAAAAGGAGAATGTGTTTTTTTTTGTAGTTATTTTATAATCCCCTGTTTGGATTATATACCTGTACTCATTGGTTAAATGTCCAGTAAATTGTCCAAATGTGTAACCCTAAGGAAGAACTTTCTGAAAAGGTGTTTGGCTCATCCAACATTCACACCTTCTACAAACCCATTTGATCTTCTCCTTGCCACATCCCAGATGCCACCCTGTTTATGTCAACATAGGCCCCAGATGCAAGCTGAACCTTGTTCTGACGAAAGACCATTGACCTCTGTTGGCATTTATAACCCAACCTTTAACCAAACCATTTCTTCTCATTGTATTTAACTCTGCTACATCTGCTCAGTCTAGGTGTATCTTTAACTATGCGCCTTGCACCATCTGGCAATGAAAATGTCATTATTTGATGAGATACATAACTGTGTAGCAAAATATTAAGAGGCCAGATTGCTCTTTCACAACATGGCCAACCCTTAGTAACACTCCACACCAGAAGTAGGGTCATTCATCATCTCAGCCCTCTGCTCTCAAAGTCTCTCTACCTTCAGCCAACCCATTGTCGCTTGCTGGATGATTGATGTTTCATGCTTTAGGATGTTCCAACATGTTTTAAATGCATTGTCTGAATGAATTGAAATTTACATTATCATTATAAGTTTTTAAAGTATCTCTTTGCCACCGTGAATGCATATAAGAGCTTAAGAATATAGGAAATAGGAGCAGTAAGCCATTGGGCCCTTCATGCCTGCTCTGCACTTCATTAAGATCATGGCTGATCTGATCTTGGCCTCAACTTCATTCTTCTGCTTGCCTCCCATAACCTTTGACACCCCTATAGGTCAAGAACATGCCTTGAATATATTCAATGGCTCAGCCTTGACAGTTCTCTGGGACAGAGAATTCCAATTGTTAAAGGCTCTCTGAGAGAAGCAACTTCATTCTTACCCCTGTCTTAAATGGGTGACCCCTTATTCTGAAACTATGCCCCCAAATTCCAGAAGCCCCAACGTGGGGAAACATCCTCTCAACATCTACCTTTCCCTCAGAATTTTATATATTATATTTATATATTACCCTCCCCCCTCAGAATTTTATATATTACATTAAAATCAGCTTACACTCATCTAAACTCCAATGAGTTAGGTCAAACCTGCTCAGCATTCCCTCATTAAGGCCTTGGACTAAACATGGACAAAAGAACTGAACTCCCGAGGTGAGGTGAGAGTGACTGCCCTTGACATTAAGGCATAATTTGACCGAGTGTGGCATCAAGGAGCCCTAGCAAAATTGAAGTCAATGGGAATCAGGTAGAAAACTCTCCACTGGTTGGAGTCATACTAGCACAAAGGAAGATGGTTGTGGTTGTTGGAGGTCAGTCATCTCAGCTCCAGGACATCATTGCAGGAGTTCCTCAGGGTAGTGTCCTCGACCCAACCATCTTCAGCTGCTTCAATCAATGACCTTCCTCCCATCATAAGGTCAGAAGTGGGAACCGTTCGTTGATGATTGCACAATGTTCAGCAACATTTGTGACTCCTCAGATACTGAAGTAGTCCATGGCCAAATGCAACAAGACCTGGACAATATCCAGGCTTGTGCTGATAAGTGGCAAGTGACATTATTTTTTTTAATTCATCGAAGCGCTGCATTGCTGGCCAGGCCAGCATTTATTACCCATCCCTAATTTCCCTTGGAATAGTGCTGTTAGGGAGGGAGTTCCAGGATTTTGATCCAAGTTCCAGACATCTTCAACAAGAGGGAATCTAACCATCACCCCTTGATGTTCAATGGCATTACAACTGTTGAATCCCCCATTATCAACATCCTGGGTTTGCTAGAAGCTGAACTGGACTAGCCATTTAAATAGTGTGGTTACAGGAGCAGGTCAGAGGCTGGGAATTCTGTGGCAAGTAACTCACCTCCTGACTCCCCAAAGCCTGCCCACCATCTACAAGGCACAAGTCAGGATTGTGATGGAATGCACTCCATTTGCCTGGGTGAGTGTAGCTTCAACAACACTCAAGAAGTTTGACACCATCCTAAGCAAAGCAGCCCGCTTCATTGGCACCACATCCACCACCTTAAACATTCACTCCTTTCACCACCGACGCACAGTAGCAGCAATGTGTACTATCTACAAGATGCACTGCAGCAAACCACCAAGGCTCCTTTCATAGCACCTTCCAAACCCACGGCCATTACCACTTAGAAGGACAAGGGCAGCAGACACATGGGATCACCAGCACCTGCAAGGTCCCCTCCAAGTCACTAACCACCCTGACTTGGAAATATATCTTCGTTTCTTCACTGTCGCTGGGTAAAAATCCTGGAACTCCCTCCCTAACAGCACTGTGGATGCAGCTACACCACATGGACTGCAGTGGTTCAAGAAGGCAGCTCACCACCACCTTCTCAGGGATAACTAGGGATGGACAATATATGCTGGCCCAGCCAGTGCTGCTCATATCCCGTGGAAGAATAAATAAAATCTTCATCCCGGGAATCAACCCGGTGAACCTTCTGAATTGTCTGAACTGTCTCCATTGCAAGTAGAATCTCTCCTTAAGTAAGGAGACCAAAACTGTACACATTACTTTTAGGTGTGGTTTCACATACACCCTGTATAATTGAAGCAAGACTTCCCAACTTTTGCAATAAATCTCCCTTGCAATAAAGGCCAACATTCCATTTGCCTTCCTAAGTGCTTGCTGTACCTGCATGCTAACGTTTTGTGATTCATGTAGAAGGACACTCAGGTCCCTCTGTACTGAGGCATTCTAGAAATAGAAACATAGAAAAATAGAAGCAGGAGTAGGTCACTTGGTCCTTCGAGCCTGCTCCACCATTCAATATGATCATGGCTGATCCTCTATCTCAACATCATACTCCCGCTCTATCCCCATGCCCCTTGATGCCTTTAGAGTCTAGGAATCTATCTATTTCCTTCTTAAATATATTCAGTGACTTGGTCTCCACAGCCCTCTGTAGTAGAGAATCCCATTGGTTCACCACCCCCTGAGTGAAGACATTGCTCCTCATCTCAGTTCTAAATGGCCTACCCCGTATCCTGAGACTGTGACCCCTTGTTCTAGACGTCCCCCACCCTCCAGCCAGAGGAAACATCATCCCTGCATCCAGTCTGTCCAGCCCTGTCAGAAGTTTATATATTTCAATGAGATCCCCTCTCATTCTTCTAAACTCCAGCGAATACAGGCCTAGTCGGCCCAGTCTTTCCTCAAATGACAATCCTGCCATCCCAGGAACCAGCCTGGTGAACCTTTGCTGCAATCTTTCTATCCTTTCTTAGGTAAGGAGACCAAAACTGCACATAATATTCCACGAATGGTCTCACCAAGACCCTCTACAGCTGCAGGGTTAATTCTGTAGTTTCTCTCCAATTAAATAATATTTTGCTTTTCCATTGATTGTTCTGCTGCAAAGTCCATTTACTTTCGGGTTCCTCACAATGGCTGGTAAATGGTGGAGAGTCACACATGCCATTTATTTATTTTTTATGTATTTTTAGCTAAGACAGGAAGGAACAGCCGTTCCGAGGTTAAGGTTTGTTTTCAGTAAATCCCAGATGTCAAGATTTAACAGAACAAACAACATTTTCAGCATTGCAGCTTGGAACCCACTGCTAATCATTTCAGCCCCACCAGCTGCCCCTTGTGTCACCGTAAACATTAAGGTCTCGAAATTCGCTCTCACCACCATGGACCGGGCCCAGGAGGTGATCCCTGCACCTGAAGAGATAGGCCTGAGGCACATCTAATATTGGGCCTGGGACATCATTATCATTGAGCTGGCGAGATGAGGGCAATTAATGGGCACCCACAAGCAGCTCAAATGGCTGCAATATTTCTGGCATCGCCTGCTCAGCTAAGTCCTTAAAGGGTGACAGGAAAATGGGAGCTACCAGGCAAAGGCACAATCAGAAAGTGAGGAGGGTGACCACTGGAAACAAGGGGTGATCAGGAAGGGGGGAAATCAGGATGGGCGATAGCGATGGCAGTTAGAGTGGACATTCACCCCTCTCTAGCACCTTTGAATTCACCTGCAAGTGTTGGATTGGGTTAGTCTTGATTTAGTCCCTATTGCAAATAATTATACAGCACAAACCCTTCAGAGAATAGTTTACACCCTCAACTCACAGAGGGGACAGTGACCATTCCTTTTGGAGATAGACATGTCAGATTGATGCAGTGGGTATCACAACTTGGAATAAGCGTTGGAACATAGGAACATAGGAAGTGGTGGCAATTCTGTCCTTCTAGCCTTCTCTGTCATTCAATAAGATCATTGCTGACCTGATTGTGGTCTTTACCCAACTTTCCTGTTTGGCCCTCATAACCCTTGACTCCCTTGTCGATCAAAGTTCTAACTCAGCCTTGAATAAATTCAATGCCTCAGCCTCCACTGCTCTCCGGGAGAGAGAATTCCACAGACTAATGACCCTTGGAGAGAAAACGTTTCTCCTCATCTTCACCTTAAAAGGGAGATCTTTTATTCTTAAACTGTCTCCTCTATTTCTAGTCTCCCAGTGTCCATCCTCCTAGTATCCACTCTATCAAGTCCCCTCAGGATCTTATATGTTTCAATAAGATAACTTCTCATTCTTCTAAACTTTAATGGGCATAAGTCCAGCCTGTTTCAACCTTTCTTCATAGGATAACCTTTCATCCTGGGAAAGAGTTGCTTTCTCTGACCTGCTTCTAACGCAATTATATCCTTTTTCAAATAAGGAGACCAAGCTGTACACAGTATTCCAGATGTGGTCTCACCAAGGCCCTGTACAGCTGCAGTAAAACCTCCCCACTTTTATATTTCATTCCTCTTGCAATAAATGGAAACATTCTGTTTGCCTTTCTAGTTACTTGCTGTACCTGCATGTTAACGTTTTTGTGATTTGTACACTAGGACACCTAAATCCCTCTGTGCCACCGAGTTCTGCAATCTCTCTCCATTTAAACAATATGCTGCTTTTTTATTCTTCCTGCCAAAGTGGACAAGTTCACACTTTCCCACATTATACTCCATCTGCAGATTTTTGCCCACACACTGAACCTGTCTGTATCCCTGTGCAGACTCCTTATGTCCTGTTCACAACTTACTTTCCTATCTAACTTGGTGTCATTGGCAAATTTAGCAACCAGGCATTCACCCAGGCCATGAGGGTAGTTTGTAAATAGCTGAGGCCCCGGCAATAATCCCCATGGCACTTCACTAGTTACGGCTTGCCAATCCAAAAATGACCCACTTATCCTCTATTCTCTGGTCTCTGTTAGCACTCGTGTGGAGTCCCAGGTGTGCCGTGCTTCTTTCTGTCTGGTTGGATTTTACACAGACAACCGATGCTTGAGGCATTAAACTAGGACATGGCAATCCGACAGTTTTTCCTCGTGCCCCCTCTGCACATTGAAATGATTCTACCCACAATACACAGAGCTGGATCTTCCTGGGCTGGGGTTGCCGACTGATCGCTTGCAGCCCCCTCCCCGACCACCTACCACCAGCACACTGCACCCCCCCTCCCCCCCACACCCCCCCAACTCCCCCACAACCCCCCACCGCCGAGGAAGTCGGCCAGCAGATAATGCACCTGGAAAGAGTTCACTCCACAGCTGGTGGGCTAGACAAGCTCACTGTGGGACTTCTGCCCCTCCCCTCAGTGGACAGGGAGTCCCACACTCGAGAGCTGCCAGCCAATCTGATTGGCTGTGAGCCCTGGCAGTCCCAGTAGCCCCAGAGCTCAGTCGGGGGAAATGCCAGGACTGCAGGGAGGAGCAGGGAGCAGAGTGACGGCTGTTGGAGACAGGTAAGTCCTGGGATATTAGGAAAGGGGGGGCGGGGGGGTGGTGTGTTGGGGGGGTGGTGGGGGAGGCCTGAGAGCCCAGGGAGGTGGGGAGAGAGGGGTGGGGTGGTTCTGGATTTTGGATGGGGTGGGGGTGGTGAGAAACGACAAAGTGGGGGGGTGACATCCTAAGGGGCTACCCCTGATGTGCACAGGGAAGCCCCCCCTCCCCTGAGTGATGAGCTCCCTCTCCTTCCTACCTTTCCTCCACTCGGGCTCAAAGATTGAACCGCCCACTCCTGCCCATCTGCCCATGCCAACCATGCTATGGTTTGGGCAGTGTAATATCCTGGTCAATTGGCTCAGTAGCAAGCTCAACTGACCTTTCATCATTTATTTAACTATGGCAGATGGGCTGCCGATTTCGGCTCCCGCTCCCCTAGTGTATAATGGGGGAAATCTCGGGGGAGGGGGGTGGTAGGAAAGTGGTGGCATTGGTGCCCCTCGTGTTTTATGTGCCCCCTGCTGAAAACATGCCTGTGGAGGTTTGGAGGGGTTTTGGGGGGCGGGTGTGGTTGCACTGTAAAATCCAACCCCTAAAACTGCAATTATTGGTCACCTGGAATGTGCTTGAATGGCACATTTGGCCTAAACACCCTCGGTTAACCCATTGTGTTTCCCTATCCTCCCAGTGCCAAAATTTGTAGGAGAGTTCACAGCATACGCCACAATGGAGGGCAGTGGTGATTGGTCAGTGACCCAGTCAATGGCCATTGATAAATATTATTGCATTAGTCATCTATTTTTAATTCTGATTTTGCCACACGGTATCATTTAAGCCTTTAGATAGACTAGCTTTGCATTCATTCACTCAACAAAATATTTATTAATTTATTACCCTATTAAATTGGTATGGAATGTATTCAGCCATCTATAGTCTTAAGGAAACAAGTATTCAGATCAATATTTCATGTTAAAATAAGTGATTGGCACTGTTAAGGGATGAGAGATCAATGAACGGATGCAAGTATTAAATGGTTTTCAAAAATTCAATTCTTTTTAACAGGAAATGTTCTGGTTAGCTAATATGTTGGACAGATCATTATTTTTGCATTAACTAAATAAATCGGCAAATTTCGTAGAAAGTCATCTTTGTTTAAGGGAAGTCAATCCTTCAGCAATAAATCACCATTCTACCAAGCTACCAGAGAGACCCAGGTTCTCTCCAAGTGGAAGCAGTGATCAAATCACTGTCATAGAATCACAGAATAGTTATGGTGTAGAAGGAGGCCATTCGGCCCATCGTGCCTGCGCCGGCTCTCTGAGCATTTTAACTCAGTATTGATTTCCTGCCTTTTCCCCATAACTCTGCACATTGTTTCATAGAAAACATAGAAAATAGGAGCAGGAGTAGGCCATTTAGCCCTTCGAGCCTGCTCCGCCGTTCATTTTGATAATGGCCGATCATCCAACTCAATAGCCTGCTCCCGCTTTCTCCCCATATCCTTTGATCCCTTTCGCCCCAAGAGCTATATCTAACTCCTTCTTGAAAACATATAATGTTTTGGTTTCAACTACTTTTGTGGTAACGAATTCCACAGGCTCACCACTCTCTGGGTGAAGAAATTTCTCCTCATCTCAGTCTTAAGTGGTCTACCCCATATCCTCAGACTGTGACTACTGGTTCTGGACTCCCCACCATCGGGAACATCCTTCCTGCATCTACCCTGTCTAGTCCTGTTAGAATTTTATAGGTTTCTATGAGATCCCCCCTCATTCTTTTGAACTCCAGCGAATATAATCCTAAACGACTCAATCTCTCCTCATATGTCAGTTCCGCCATCCCAGGAATCATTCGGGTAAGCCTTCTCTGCACTCCCTCTATAGCAAGTACATCCATCCTCAGATAAGGAGA
This sequence comes from Carcharodon carcharias, assembly GCF_017639515.1. Taxonomy (NCBI): domain Eukaryota; kingdom Metazoa; phylum Chordata; class Chondrichthyes; order Lamniformes; family Lamnidae; genus Carcharodon; species Carcharodon carcharias. Next base: position 18,041,273 of record NC_054475.1, read on the forward strand.
CCAAAACTGCACACAATATTCCAGGTGTGGTCTCACCAAGGCCCTGTATAATTGCAGCAAGACATCCCTGTTCCTGTACTCGAATCCTCTCGCTATGAAGGCCAATATACTGTTTGCCTTCTTTACCGCCTGCTGCACCCACATGCTTACCTTCAGCGACTGGTGTACAAGGACACCCTGGTCTCGTTGCACATTCCCCTCTCTCAATTTATAGCTTATTTAAATAATCATCCAATACCCTCTTGAATGCCTCAATTTAATCTGCCTCCACCACATTTCCAGGCAGGGCATTCCAACCCCTAACTAACATAGAAACAGAAAATAGGAGCAGGAGTAGGCTATTCGGCCCTTCGAGCCTGCTCTGCCATTCATTATGATCATGGCTGATCATCCAACTCAATAGCCTGCTCCCGCTTTCTCCCCATATCCTTTGACCCCTTTCGCCCCAACTACTCGCATTTGCTTCTTTTGCAAAACTCTTTAAAACTGAGCCCTCTGGTTCTCAATCCATTTACGAGCAGGAAGTTTCTCCCTATCCACTCTATCCAGACCCATCATGATTTTGAAAACTTCTATTAAGTCTCCTTGTGGCCTTCTCCTCTCCAAGGAAAACAGTCCCAACTTCTCCAATCTTTCCTCATAACTGAAGTGTCTCATCCCTGGAACCATTCTTATAAACCTCTCCTGCACTCTCTCCAATGTGTTCACATCCTTCCTATAGTGTGGTGCCCAGAACTGTACACAATACTCCAGCTGAGGTCTAACCAGTGTCTTATGTAAGTTCATCTTAGCCTCCCTGCTCTTGTACTCTATGCCCTATTAATGAAGCCTAGAATACTGTATGCTTTAGAAACAGCTCTTGCTACCTGTTCTGCCACCTTTTATGACTTACAGGTCTCTCTGCTCCTGCATACCCTTTAGAATAATATCCTTTATTTCATACTGTCTCTCCATGTTCTTTGTAACAAACTGTATTACCTCACACTTCTCCACATTGAAATTCATCTGTCATCTATCTCCCCACTCCACCAATGTGCCGATGTCCTTTTGAAGTTCTACTCTGTCCTCCCCACAGCTTACAACTCTCTCAAGTTTTGTGTTATCCACAAACTTTGAAATTGTCCCCTGCACACCAAGGTCTAGGTCATTTATATATATATCAGGAAAAGCAAGGGTCCCAGTACCAACCCCTGGGGATCTCCATTACAAACCTTCTTCCAGCTGGAAAAATATCCATTAACTATTACTCTCTGTTTCCTATCCCTCAGCCAATTTTGTATCCAAGTCGCTACTGCCCCTTTTATTCCACGGTCTATAACTTTCCTCACAAGCATGTTGTGTGGCACTGTATCAACTGCCTTTTGGAGGTCCACATACACCGCATTAATGGCCTTGCCCTCATCAACCATCTCTGTTACCTCTTCAAAAAACTCCAGCAAGTTAGTTAGACATGATTTTCCTTTAACAAATCTATGCTGACTCTTCCGAATCAATCCACAATTTTCCATGTGACTATTAATTCCATCCTGAATAATTGTAGAAGTTTCCCACCACCAAATTTAAACTGACCAGTTTGTAATTGCAGGGCTGATCTTTACAACATTGCCAGTAAACAGGACATCGCCATTGATCTGATATAGAGATGTGGAGCGATGATAATAGGGTTTGGTTATATTCATGGTGTGGAGGCTGTGAGTAAATAATGACCTTCGTCACTCATGCCATAATTCCTTTATTTTCATTGGTTGGTCCTGGTTGCATTTTGTGGGCCTGAAAGTTTGGAAATGGCTGTTCTCAGAGCTGTTACCTTATTAAAAAACAAATCCCAAGAAAGAAAGAAAGAAAGATTCGCTTTTTACAGCCTCAGAATGTCCCAAATTGCTTCACAATCAACTTTTGAAGTGTGGTCACTGTTGTAATGTAAGACGCATGGCAGCCAATCTGTGCACAGCAAGATCCCCCCAAAAAAACAATATGATAAAACACTAGATGATCTGTTTTAGTGATATTAGTTGAGGGATAAATAGTGACCATGGGCACTGGAGAGAACTCCCCTGATCTTCTTCAAAATAGTGCCATGGGATCTTTTATCACCATCACGTAGGTCTCGGTTTAATGTCCTATCTGAAACAACACAAAGACCTGTTGTAATCAGCAATTTGAGATATCTGAGAATTAACAGGAGCATCGATTCAGATTTCAATTGTGGCTTTGGGCAAAATGATAGAACATTTTCAGTTCTGTGCAAATAGCAATTTACGTAGATGCATCATTCCCATGGCATATTTCTCTAACAAATTCCGCCCCATTTTGTCCATTAGTCACCTCCATTGTGACACCTCCCAGCCTCTCTCTGTGTCATTAGCTTCTCATCACTCCATAACTGGGCTGTGGGTGACAATAACATTGTTAATTCTGAGGTTAACAAACCCAATGCAGAATAGGAATCTAACCCACAGCCTCTCCAAGCTTTGAAAATAGCATACAGATATTAAACAGGACAAATACCTTTAAATTACTATCAAACAATCTGGGCTTGACCTGTGAACTCAGTATCTCAATGGTCATCAGAGAACAGGAACATCGTATTCTCAATCATGGAATAATGACCCATCCTTCATATATTGTTGTGTAAGACCAGCAGTGAATGCACGAAATGTTGACTGACATTTTTCCACCTGAGAGAGATGATATGAATACAGCCTCAGGACCGTGATGAGGTCAGGTGAGATTATGCTGCATTTCTTTTGATGGCTGAACACGCCGGTTCTGGAAAGGCAAAGTCTGTCACAAGTGCCTCACATGAATCTGTCCCTTGCCAATGGTGCAGGATGATCTCTGCTGATATCTGATTGGCAGGGCTGGCGTCTGCTTTGGAACTTCTGAAACTGCATGCCGACTTGGTGGCGAATACCTGCCCACAGCTGGTGCTGCCATTTGCATCGGTCGTCAGCTAGAATTGTCATCATTGATGTTGAGGGCTTTCAGGTCTCATTTGGCAGCATCCTTGAGTTGGAGGTTTGGGTGTCTGCTGATTTCTTGGTAAGCGTCACCTCCCTGTAGAGCATATCCTTGGGGATGTGACCATCTTCCACTCCATGTACATGTCCAAGCCAACAAAGCCCTCTTTGCGTGATTAGCACTCACAAGCTTGGCATGTTTTCCTGGAAAAGGACCACTTCGCTGCTGAGTTTATCTTTCAATGTGATGCCAAAGGTGCATCATAGACACTGGAGATGGAGGTTATTGAGCCTTTCCTCTTGGCTGGTATAAGGTGTCCAGGCTTCGCTGTCACACAGCAATGTGCAGAGGATACAGGTCTTGTAAATAATCATCTGGGTTCTGCCGCTCAGTTTGTCATTTCTCCATGCTCATTTTGTTAATCAGTTAAGGCTGATGGCTGCCTTTCTGATTCGTGCACTGAGCCCTTCATCAAGAGGCAGGTTGTCTGTCACCATAGATTCAAGGTAGCAGAGTTTGCTGACTGCTTCTAGTGGTGCATCGTGGAGTCTGATCACAGGCAGATACACAACACCCTGTCCCATAGCTACAGTGTTCTTGACACTGATGATGAGGGAGAACATGACACAAGCATGGGAGAGACAATCTATGAGTCTTTGGAGCTGGTCTTCTTGCTGGGCAACTAGTGCAGCATCATCAGCTTATGGAAGCTCTCTGATCAGGGCATGTCAAACTTTTGTTTTGGCTTTTGGCCTTGATAGGTTGAGGAGTTTTCCCATCCAATCGCATGTGGAGGTACACTCCCTCCATGTCGGCTGAGAAAGCAGAGGTCAGTAGGAGAGAGAGAAAGATACCAAACAGTGTAGGGACTAAGGCACAGCGCTGTTTCACCCCTTTCTTCATCTCAAAACTGTCAGAAGTGGAGCCATCGAGCTGAATGGTGCCATGGGTGTTATCATGGAGGACTATTTGAGACTGTGAAGCTTGGGAGGAAAGCTGATTTTCTCTAGTATCTGGTAGAAGCCCGTGCTGCTCACGGGATCAACAGCTTGTGTGAGATCCACAAAAGAATGATAGAGAGGTGTTTGCTGCTCTCTAGCTGCACTTCTCTGGAAGCTGACGCATGGATCACCCTGCTCTGAAGCCATGCCTTGCCTCTGGGTTATTCTGTTAGCTGGTTGATGGAACACGTTAGAATGGCTCTAGATAAAGCCTTCCCAGTGATGCTGGGGAGTGAGGTGCCCCGGTAGTTACTGCAATCCCCTCGATTGCCTTTGTTCTTGTATAACATGGGCCTGAATTTTCAGCTCGGCGGGTAGGCACGATCAGCAGGCCTGGGAGTGGTCAGGAAATGGACACCGCCACGGCCCTGACCATGATTTCACGCTGGCTGGCAGGCACGAGAGAGCACGGAATGAAAGCTCCCTGAGGGCAGAGAGCTGCATCAGGGAGCAGAAGAATTTAAATACACAAAATTAAGATTTTAAAAAACGGGGAAAAATGCCCACGCATCAGATACAGCCACCTGGACATACACAACAGGAAAATTCAGTCCAAGCATTTTTATTTTTTATTATTTAATAATGCAAAACTTATCCTGCCCTTGGATGAGGTTTCCGGAAAAATGCAAAGGCCAGTTCACCCTCCCACCAACCGTAAGGTTTGATGGGCAGTGAAAAATCCCAGTTAATTACGCCACTAATGGGCCTAATAGCCCTCTTAATTGTCAGCAGTCACGCTTCCAAGTTTAGTGCGCGCCCACTAACCAAAATATCACATGAATATGTGATGATGTCAGGACACGCGCCCGACATCAGAGCACACTATTTTACGCTTGAGCATGTCAGGTGCGTGCCTGCACTCCAGGTAAAAAATTCTGCCCATGATGATAAGAACATAACATAAGAAAGAGGAACAGGAGTAGACCGCTCAGCCCCTCGAGCCTGCTCTGCCATTCAATAAGATCATGGCTGATCTCCTTGTGTTTCGATTTCCACATTCCCATCTAACCCCGATAATGTTTGATTCCTTTGCCTAACAAGAATCTATCTAACTTTGCCTTAAAGATATTCGATGACCCCGGCTCCACCACTTTCTGAGGCAGAGAATTCCAAAGTTGCACAGCTCTCTGAGAGAAAAAATTTTCCTTATCTCTGTCCTAAAAGAGCAACCACTAATTTTAAAACAGTGTCCCCTGGTTCTGGACTCACCCACAAGAGGAAACATCCTTTCAATGTCCACCTTGCCAAGGCCGTTCAGGACCTTATATACTCCAATCAAATCACCCCTCTTCTAAACTTCAGTGGAAACAAACCCAGCCTGTCCACTCTTTCCTCATAAGACAACCCACTCATTCCAGGTATTAATCTAGTAAACCTCCTTTGAACCGCCTCAAATACATTTACATCCTTTGTTCAGTAAGGAGATCAAAACTACCCACAGTATTCGAGGTGCAGTCTCACTAATGCCCTGTATAACTGAAGCCATAACATCCTTACTTTTATGTTCAATCCCTCTTGTAATAAAGGATAGCATTCCATTAGCCTTCTTAATTACTTGCTGTACCTGCATACTAACTTTTTGTGACTCATGCACTCGAACATCTAGATCCCTCGTCATCTCAGAATTATACAGCTGTTCTCCATTTAAGTAATACTGTGCATCTTTGCTCTTCCTGCCAAAGTGAACAACTTCACATTTTCCCACATTAAACTCCATTTGCCAGATCTTTGCCCACTCACTCAACCTATTTATATCCACCTGCAACTTCCTCATGTCCTCTTCACAACATACTTTACTACCTATCTTTGTGTCAGCTGCAAATTTAGCTACCATGTCTTCACTCCCCTCATCTAAGTCTTTGTTGTAAATTGTAAAAAGTTGAGGCCTGCGGGACCTGGCTCATTACATCCTGCCAATCAGACAAAGGCCCATTTATGCATACTCTCTGCTTTCTGCCAGCCAGCCAATCTTCTATTCATGTTAATATGTTACCCTCATACACCATGTGCTTTTATTTTCCATAGTATCTTTGATGTGGCACTTTTGGAAATGCCTTTTGGAAATTCAAGTACAGTACATCTACAGGCTCCTCTTTAGCCACTATGCATGTTATTCCTTCAAAAAATTCCAATAAATTGGTTAAACATGATTGTCCTTTTGCAAAGCCATATTGAGTCTTTCCAATTGCCTTGAGCTCTTCTAAGTGCCCAGCTATAACCTCCTTAATGATCAATTGTAACAACTTTACCACAGCGTCAAGCTAACTGGCCTATAGTTTCCTGTTTTCTGCCTCCCTCCCTTCTTGAATAGAGGGGATATACTTGCTAATGTCCAATCTGATGGAACCTTTCCAGAATCCAGTGAGTTTTGGAAAATTAGCTCATCGACTATCTCATTAGCCAATTCTTTTAAGGCCCTAGGGTGTAGTCCGCTGGGACCCGGACACTTGACAGCTCACAGCTCCATCAATTTATTCAGTACCGTTTCCCTAGTGATTTCAATTTCACCAAGTTCCTTTCCCCCGTTCACCTCCTGATTTGAAGCTATTACTGGAAAGCTTTTTGTACCCTCTATAGTGAACACAGAAGCAAAATATTTGTTCATTTATTCTGCCATTTCCTTATTGTCTACTATTAACTCCCCACTGTCACTCTCTAGAGGACCAACACTCACTTCACTTACTCTTTTCCTTTTTAAATACCTGGAGAAATTCTTGCTATCTGTTTTACATTTCTAGCTAGCTTCCTCTCATGCTGTAATAGAGTTCTCCTGATTAACCTTTCAGTCATTCTCTGCAGTTCTTTATATTCTGTCCAATCATCTGTCCTGCTATTAATTTTTGTGGAGTTGTATGCTTTTTTCCTTAGTTTGCTGCTTTCATGATCTTCTTTAGTTAACCATGGATGGTGGTTCCCCCATTAAAATTTTTCTTTATAATAGGAATGATGTTTTTATCACGCATATCGCGTGGGACTGAGCCTTCTCTCCAGCAGAGGAGGAGGAGCTCATGGAGGACCGTCTGCAGATGGGGCTGTCCATACTGGAGTAGTTCAGCTGGTAATCCATCCTTTCCAGGTGCTTTTCTTGCTGCTAAGGAGCCAATCACCTTTTCGAGCTCAAGTAATGAGGATTCTGCATCAGACTCACACATGACAGGTAACTGCAGAAGAGCATCAAGCACGGGCAGAAAGATATTTGTCTCACGCGAGTATTGCTCAGAGTAGTGTTTTAATCAGCGAACCATATGCGTGGTTCTGTCAGTGAGAATTACTTCCCCATCTGCGGATTGAAAGGAGCAACTTTCCAGGAAAAGTAGGTAAATATTTGTAACAGAGGTTTGTGAGGAGTGCGGGGCAATGGGATTAGTTTTGGATAGATACTGGGTTATGGGAGGAAAGTGGGGCAGTGGGATTAGTTGGGGATTGATGCAGGGGTATGGTGAGAGAACATGGGCAGTGAGATTAATTTGGGATAGATAAAGGGTTATGGGGAGAGAGTGGGGCAGTGGGGTTAGTTGGCGATTGATAAAGGATCATGGGCAAAGTGGGGCAGTGGGATTAGTTTGGGGGTTGATATAGGGTTATGAGGGGAGCGGGGCAGTGGGATTAGTTTGGGGGTTAATACAGGGCTGTGGGCGGACTGGTCAGTGTGATTAGTTTATGATTGATACTGAGAAATGGGGAGGGAATGGGAAAAGTGAGATAAATTTGGGATTGATACAGATTCCAGGGTTCCTGAAGAGGGCTAGTACCATCCTGCAGGAATTTTATTCAGATAGGGCCATAAGTCAGTGGCATGAACAACATGGGTTCCTCCATTGTAACAGTGAGACACCACAGGGGGTTTGGAGGTGACGCACGACAGGTTGTAACCTCAGTTCTAAATATGGGCACCGAACAAAAACCTCTCATCACATTTTTCAATTAATTGGTCTGAATGTGGAGTCCTGGGGTGAGAAATGTTTGAAATGTGTCGGGAGATGGTTGCTGTGATTTTCTACAGTCATTTTACAATCATTATTTTTGACAGTCATTTAAAAGAAATTGTGGTAATTTTATTTTTCACGTTCATTAAGGTGAGCCATGTCAATGCCTAAAAATAGAAATTATGTTTTTTTATATCTAGTGTTAGCAGCGCGGTTCCTTCTGCCCTGCTCCCCACAGGTGAGCCTCCAACCCCAACCTCCGATGATGACTCCCACCTATAACAGTGTCACTTTCACATTTCCAACAAGCTGTCAACTTCACTCAGCAACTAACATGTTCCCCTCTAAGTCATAAAGTTATGGGTTCCTTCAGAACTCGAGCACCTTACTCAGTGCAGTACTGAGGCAGGCTTTAAAGATCTTGTGGTACTATTTGAAGAACAGCACGTTGATTATGCCGCTCTACAAGTAAAATCGTATGGATGCTGGCAGTCTGCAATAAAAACAGAAAATGCTGGAAAAACTCAGCAGGTCTGGCAGCATCTGTGGAGAGAGAAACAGAGTTAACGTTTCAAGTCCATATGACTCTTCTTCAGAGCTGAAGAGAAATAGACATGTGATGGATTTTATACAGTTGAAGGGATGGGTGGGGGGGGGGAGGGGTGTTGCAAAATAGAAGATCAGGGATAAGTGGGAGCTCAGGTAAGATTTGACAAAGATTCATGGACACAAGGCAAAGGGAGTGGTAATGATAGTGTTAAAGACTAAGGCAGGTGTCAATAGTGGCATAAAGGTCAGATAGTAGAGTGTGTTAATAGCAGAACAATGGTCAGTGCTCTTTGAAGGCGAAACATAAAAAACAAGTGACAGACTGGCCCTATGGAGGGAGGGTTTGGGAAAAAATATATCAAAATGGAGTTCAGAGTTCATGGCCTGAAGTTGCTGAACTCAATGTTAAGCCCAGAAGGCTATAATGTGCCTAATCGGAAGATGAGGTGCTGTTCCTCCAGTTTGCATTGGGCTTCACTGCAACATTGCAGCAGGCCAAGTACAGAAATGTGGGCATGACAGCAGGATGGTGTGTTGGAATGGCAAACGATAGGAAGGTCTGGGTTGCGGACTGACCGAAGGTGTTCCGCAAAGTTGTCACTCAGTCAGTGTTTGGTCTCCCCAATGTAGAGGAGACCACATTGGAAGCAGCGAATGCAGTAGACCAAATTGAAGGAGGTGCAAGTGAAGCGCTGCTTCACCTGAAAGGAGTGGTTCAGGCCTTGGATGGTGAGGAGAGAGTAGGTAACGGGGCAGGTGTTGCATCTTCTGTGATTGCATGGGGAGGTGCTGTGAGAAGGGTATGGGTAGTTGGCGGTGATGGAGGAGTGGACCAGGGTGTCCCACAGGGAATGGTCCCTAAGGAATGCTGACAGTGGGGGTGAGGGATAGATGTGTTTGGTGATGGCATCTTGCTGGAGTTGGCAGAAATGGCGGAGGATGATCTTTTGAATATGGAGGCTATGGGGTGAAAATTGAGGACAAGGGAGACCCTATCATGGCTCTGGGAGGGAGGGGAAGAGCTGAGGGCTTCTGCAGAAATGGAGAAAAGTGATCATAATGCAATTGAATTTCACTTTAAGTTTGAAAGTGTCATACTCCAATCCCAAACAAGAATCTTAAACTTGAACAAAGGCAATTACATGGGCACTGATTCCTTTTGCACTTCTCTAGTTACAGTTTGCCAAGTTGAGCATAACCTGTTTATCCTGACACTGCTGTTTCCTGTTATCTAGCTAACCCTTTCAACATGCTAATATATCAGTCCCCCCAACACCATGAACTCTTTATCTTGAGCAGCAACCTTTTATGTGTTGCCTTATCAAATGCCTTTTGGAAATCCAACTACAATACATCTACTGGTTCCCCTTTATCCACCATGCTTGCTACATCTTCAAAGAGCTCTAATCAATCTGTCGACTACAATTTCCTTTTCACAAAACCAAAGCTTCTGCCTGATTGTACTCTGATTTTCTAAATGACCTGCCACTCTTTAATCATGGATTTGAGCATTTTCCCAATATTATTATAATTGTGCTGTTAAAATAATGTCTACTTTGAGAGGGCCCGAGAAGCCTGATCCCTTTTCAATAGATAAACTCCATGAACAGTCCTTCTCCTCATATTCCTCAATCTCAGTTATTCACCTCTCCCCACATTCCCCAGCTTCACCTACCGACCTCCATTTCATATCCCTCAACCCCATCGACCCACCATCCGCTCCTATCTGTCCCTCCCAGTACTCTCTCTATTCAGAACTCCACTATTCTGGATAAAGTGTAGAAATCCAACTTTTTAGACTGCTTTTCCTGTCAGTAGCAGAGGGAACATTCCTGATTTGTTGTCATAAAATTGGACCAGAAATTATATCAGGATTAATTTCACTGAGAGACACAGAGGAATCCCACAGTCTCATCATGTTACATATCAGGTAATTTCTTCCTGGCAGTGAATTACAAAGCAATAACATAGGTTTGTGTATTCACTCAAGTGAAAGCAGGGAAGTGAATTATTCGCTTAAATTCACTATTAGGCATTTAAGGGCTAAAGAGTTCTGTTAATTTTATAAAAATTGTCTTATAGTCTGAGTACAGTGACTGCAGGAAGGAGGTTTGAGTGGATGAGGGTTTATGCGGGGAGGAGATGTATAAGGTAGCAGAAACCTGGAGCTTTCTCCCTGTAATAATCGCTGAGATAGGATCAACTAAACATTTCAGAACTGAGATTGATGGATTTTTGTTATGTAAGGGTAGAGACTTAAGGCGAGTAGATAAAGTTAAAATACAAATCAACCATGATGTTATTAAATAGTAAAACAGGCTTGGGGGGCTGAATGGCCTCCTCACATTCCTATGTTCCAATGTAACAATTGAAATGCAGCTTATTAGAATCATATATCACAAGACTGAATTTTTCTTTTACACAATGGAAGGACCTGGCATTAACTAGACGCTCAGATTCTAACCTGGGTTTTTTTAAAGAAGGTCATAAGCTCATCTTGGAACTGTCAGCAAGCAGCCTCTTCCCAGAAATCACCCGACCTTTATGATACTTGAGGAAGATCTAGTTGTTTGTTCTGAACAGCAATCACTTTAATTGATGGAGAAAGAAACTGAAAAGGAAGGTTGGTGACTTGCTGGAAATCACATGGGAGAGAGAAAAAGTCTTAAGTTGGGTGGAGAGCAGCTACTGAACAGAGTCCCAGGAGTCAGTTGATGAACATTTAACAAAAGAGTAAAACATTTATTAAACGGGAAAAGATGAACTATATTACAGCACTACTTCACCAACAACTATACCTTTACAGATATATACAGATTCATAAGGATAGCACAAGTTACAAAAGCTATCTTATACTCTCATGATCACAGTAAGTGCACAGTCCATGCAAACCAATAGGCAACCTGTGGTCAGGCACACCAGACTCTGAAATCAAGTGACAGATGTCACCCCAAACAGATGCTATGGATCTCTCAAATCCACCCCAAACTCACAACATTTGGTTGCCTAATGGTTACTCAGCAACTGGATGAATCAGATGATCAAAAAATATTTTGGGGAACTGTTTGGTCTCCATTTCATGAATGACATACTCAGTTTAAGAGGTAATTATAGTCAGCTTGGCTCAGTTGATTGTGCTATCATCCCTGCCTCCAAAGGTTGTGTAATCAATCGCAACTTCAGAGATTTGAGCACAGCATTCAGGTTCATACCCCCAGTGTCAGTACTGAAAGAGCGCTGCACCGTCAGATGGTCAGTACTGAGGGAGTGCTGCACTGTCAGAGGGTCAGTACTGAGGGAGCACTGAACTGTTAGAAGGTTGGTACTGAGGGAGTGCTACACTGTCGAAGGGTCAGTGCTGAGGAGGTGCTGCACAGTCAGAGGGTCAGTACTAAGGGAGTGCTGCATGGTCGGAGGGTAAGTGCTGAGAGAGAGCTGCACTGTTGGAGGGACAGTACTGTCAGAAATGCCATCCTTTGAATGGGATATTAAACTGAGGCCCTGTCTGCTTTTTCGGCTGGATGAAAGAAAAACCCATAGCATTATTGCTAAAAAGGTGGGAAGTTCTCCCCTGTGCCCTGGTTAACATTTATCTCTCAGCCAGCACTGTATAACAGCTTATATGTTTACTCATCCCATTGACTATAGTGAGACTTTGCTGTGCAAAGATTAGCCGTGAGTTTGCCTATGTAATAACAGTGAGCACACTTCAAAAATAGTTCATTGTGAATCACTTTGAAACATTCTGAGGACAAGAAGTATACCACATAACTGAAGTGTTTTCTTTATTTTCTATTTCCCCTATCCTTTTTTTGGAATATTATGAACTAATATAAGTAGACATTAGAGGCACACTCAGAGAAAATACTTGTCTTATTAAAAGCACAACTGTATTAGCGAGAATGTGTGAAAGTCACATGAAACCTATTACAAACTCACTGTCTCCCGACCACATCACAGTGCGAGTGTTCCATTGGATTTGCAAACCCATGGGATAAAGCGTCAGAGCATCAAAGGCTTTGATGTGTACAAATATACAAACAAGTTTGAAAACTACTGTACACACTGAGTCAAAGGACCCAGTTGACGTATGAAATTGTGCTAATCATGTGCCAACTCCTGTGTTACACACCACATTGAAAAGAACATTTCACTCACAGCTGGGGAATTATTATTTTTTGAGTGCTAATTTTTTAAACTCCAGTAGAGAAACAGCGCGCACGAAGTAAGATGTGACAAGTTCCTCCTCACTGTCACAGTGCACTTCCTGCATGCCTCAGTACCAGCTCCTCCGCACTGTAAATCAGCAGTTTCACTGACAAAAGGCCCCAGTCAAAATTATATTTTGATCTATCTCAAGGATATGGCACCTGGGAAATGAAACCACACCTGTGATTCTCCACATGATGATCTCCTGATTTACCTGTTCCAGACACAGCAGGCAGAAAAGAAAAAGCATGGGTTTGATTAAACTTATTGGCCCCTGTCGTAATTATGATTTTATTTAATGCATAATATACCTTTAAGAAGAATGCGATTAAGGAAGATCACATGATCTTAGTATCCAATAGGAGAGTAGCGTGGGCTACCTCAGTAATAATGTAGAGAGAGAGTTTGAAGTGAAAGCACATGTTTAGTTGCTGCTGAGTACCTTTGTAAATAAACTAAGAGTTCCCACCTAAGAAGTGTCTGCTGATCAACTTGCCAATTTGGCCACCACCTACAACAAACTGGCGATGAGGATCCACAGGATTCAACAGTCCCGTAACTTCAACTAACTTTTCATTAACTCTGGATTTTTGGATAGCCCTGATTCTTTGTGGCATCTTTGATGCTAACAAATGGAATGGAATAGCACCTAGCTGGTGATAACTCACTTGTGTGAAAGTCCACAGACATGCAGCAGGATGCATGCCAAGAGCCAGAGATGGAGAAGATAGGCTGCATGTTCTGTACTATGAGAAGCACTGGTGGAGATTCAGCACAGACTGATGTACAAGAGCAGAAGGCAGTGTTGGGAATGCATGCCAGACTGGAACAGCAGTTCTATAAATGGGGTATACATCCAGAACTAGTGTCACAGCTCCTACGCAACATTCTTACCAGGTACGTAGTTCTGATGCTGTTTTACTGTAAACAAAAAGTGTCCTAAAGGGAATGAGAAATGGTTAACTGGGTGTGCACCACAGAGGTGTACGATTAGAATAAGCAAATGACTGCACTTGTATGCCAAACAGAGCTGGAACATTATTCATCAACAATCATACAAGAATCAAAAGTCCAAGGCACAAACATTTTACAATATATTAACATGAAAATATTGGATTGTTTTGTGGGAGTTGTTTAGCTGCATTGACTAGTTAGCTAGAAGACAATGCTAATGGTGTGGGTTCAATCCCCATACTGGCTGTGGTAGCTCATGGAGGCTTGTCTCCCTCTCTTGCCCCAAACTTCAGATTTGTGCCCCTCAAGCTATATTGCCATGTGTCTCTCTCTCTCTAATGAAGAGAGATGATTTTGGTCCTTTGTGGACTATTGCTTAACTTATTATTACATTGTTTTATAACACAGCATGCAATGAAAATGAACCATGATTTGATTTCTTGATTCCTTACATATTGTGCCTCTTACATTCTTCAGTCCTTGATACAACTCAGCTGATGGATCAATTGACTTAATAACAGCACAACAGCTTGCATTTGTATTGCTCATTTAACATAGTAAAAACTTCCAAGATGCTGCACAGAGCAGAGTTTGTGGCAGGGACCGAGGACAATGGCTTTGTTCTTCCCAATATGTCATTGGAGCAACTTTCTGCTTATCCAATACTAAATGTCGGATAAGCAGTCACACAATTTAGAGATGATGGTGAAGTAGAACTGGATGTTGTCAAAGTGCATCAGAAAACTGTGCTTTTGGATGATGTTGCTGAGGAGAAGCACGTAGAAGAGAAATAGGAGGGGGGCGAGGATAGATCCTTGACGGACACCAGAGGTGAAGGTGTGGGAGCAGGAAGAGAAGGCATTGCAGGTGACAATGTAGCTATGATTAGATGAATCAGAATGGAACCAGGTGAGAGCAGAACCACCCAACTGGATGACAGTGGAGAGGCATTGGAGCAGGACTTGCTGCAGTCTGGTCAAGTAGGACAAGGAGGGATGGTTTGCCTTTGTCACAGTCACACAGGATGTCATCTGTAACTAAGATCAGGGAGGTTTCAATACTGTGCCAAGGACCTGATTGAAATGATTACAACATAGAGTTCTGGAAAGGAAGGACATTTTTTTTTAAAAATTCATTCACGGGATGTGGGCTTCACTGGCTAGGCCAGCGTTTATTGCCCATCCCTAGTTGCCCTTGAGAAGGTGGTGGTGAGCTGCCTTCTTGAAGCGCTGCAGTCCATGTGGTGTAGGTACACCCACAGTGCTGTTAGGAAAGATGTTCCAGGATTTTGACCCCATGACAGTGAAGGAACGGCGATAAATTTCCAAGTCAGGATGGTGAGTGACTTGGAGGGGAACTTCCAGGTGGTGGTGTTCCCATCTATCTGCTGCCCTTGTCCTTCTAGATGGTAGAGGTCATGGGTTTGGAAGGTGCTGTCTAAGCAGCCTTGGTGAATTCCTGCAGTGCATCTTGTAGATGGTACACACTGTTGCTACTGCGCATTGCTGGTGGAGGGAGTGAATGTTTGTGGATGTAGTGCCAATCAAGCAGGCTGCTTTGTCCTGGACGGTGTCGAGCTTCTTCAGTGTTGTAGCAGCTGCATTCATCCAGGCAAATGGGGAGTATTCCATCACACTCCTGACTTTTGCCTTGAAGATGGTGGACAGGCTTTGGGGAGTCAGGAGGTGAGTTACTCGTCGCATGATTCCTAGCATCTGACCTGCTCTTGTAGTCAATGTATTTATATGGCTAGTCCAGTTCAGTTTCTGGTCAATGGTAACCCACAGGATGTTGATAGTGGGGGATTCAGTGATGGTAATGTCATTGAACATCAAGGGGCGATGGTTAGATTCTCTCTTGTTGGAGATGGTCATTGCCAGGCATTTGTGTGGCGCGAATGTTACTTGCCACTTGTCAGCCCAAGCCTCGATATGGTCCAGGTCTTGTTGCATTTTGACATGGACTACTTCAATATCTAAGGAGTCACAAATGGTGCTGGACACTGTGCAATCATTAGCGAACATCCCCACTTCTGACCTTATGCTAGAAGGAAGGTCATTGATGAAGTAGCAGAAGATTGTTGGGCCTAGGACACTACCCTGAAGAACTCCTACAGTGATGTCCTGGAACTGAGATGACTGACCTCCAACAACCACAACAATCTTCCTTTGTGCTAGTTATGAATTCAACCAGTGGAGAGTTTTCCCCCTGATTTCCCTTGGCTCCAGTTTTGCTAGGTCTCCTTGATGCCACACTCATTCAAATGCTGCCTTGATGTCAAGGGCAGTCACTATCACCTCACCTCCGGAGTTCAGCTATTTTGTCCATGTTTGAAACAAGGCTGTAATGAGGTCAGGAGCTGAGTGACCCTGGCTGAACCCAAACTGGGCATCAGTGAGCAGGTTATTGCTAAGCAAGTGCTGCTTGATATCACTGTAAACCCTTTCCATTACTTTACTGATGATGGAGCGCAGACTGATGAGGCGGTAATTGTCCGGGTTGGATTTGTCCTGCTTTTTATGTACAGGAAATACCTGGGCAATTTTTCACGTTGCTGGGTAGATGCCAGTGTTGTAGCTGTACTCTAACAGCTTGGCTAGGCACGCAGCAAGTTCTGGAGCACAAGTCTTCAGTACTATTACCGGAATATTGTCAGGGCCCATAGCCTTTGCAGTATCCAGTGCCTTCAGCCGTTTTGTGATATCACGTGGAGTGAGTCAAATTGGGTGAAGACTGGCATCTGTGATGCTGGGACCTCTGGAGGAAGCCTAGATGGATCATCCACTCAGCACCTCTGGCTGAAGATTGTTGCAAATGCTTCAGCCTTATCTTTTGCACTGCTGTGCTGGGCTCCTCCATCATTGAGAATGGGGATATTTGTGGATCCTCCTCCTCCAGTGAGTTGTTTAATTGACCACCACCATTCACAGTTGGATGTGGCAGGACTGCAGAGTTTAGATCTGATCCATTGGTTGTGGGATCGCTTAGCTCTGTCTATCACTTGCTTCTTATGCTGTTTGACACGCAAGTAGTGCTGTTTTATAGCTTCACCAGGTTGACACCTCACTATTAGGTATGCCTGGTGCTGCTCCTGGCATGCCCTCCTGCACTCTTCATTGAACCAGGGTTGATCCCTTGGCTTGATGGTAATGGTAGAGTGAGGGATATACCAGGCCATGAGGTTACAGATTGTGTTCGAGTACAATTCTGCTGCTGCTTATGGCCCACAGCATCTCATGGATGCCCAATCTTGAGTTGCTAGATCTGTTTGAAATCTATCCTATTTATCATGGTGGTAGTGCCACACAACATGATGGATGGTGCCCTAATTGTGAAGGCAGGACTTCATATCCACAATCACTGTGTGGTGGTCACTCCTACCGATACTGTCATGGACAGATGGATTTGCGGCAGGCAGGTTGGCGAGGATGAGGTCAAGTATGTTTTACCCTCTTGTTAGTTCCCTCACCACCTGCCACAGACCCAGTCTAGCAGCTATGTCATTTAGGGCTAAGCCAGCTTGGTCAGTTGTGTTGCTACCGAGCCACTCTTGGTGATGGACATTGAAGTCACCCACCCAGAGTACATTCTGTGCCCTTGCCACCCTCAGTGTTTCCTCCAAGTGATGTTCAACATTCATCAGCTGAAGGAGGGTGGTACGTGGTAATTAGCAGGAAATTTCCTTGCCCATGTTTCACCTGATGCTATGGGACTTCATGGGGTCCAGAGTTGATGTTGATGACTCTCAGGGCAACTCCCTCCTGACTGTATACCACTGTGGCGCTACCTCTGCTGGGTCTGTCCTACCAGTGGGACAAGACATACCCAGGAATAGTGATGGCAGTGTCTGGGACATTATCTGTAAGGTATGATCAGCTGAGGATGACTATGCCAGGTTGTTGCTTGACTAGTCTGTGAGACAGCTCTCCCAATGTTGGCACTAGCCCCCAGATGTTATTAAGGAGGAATTTGCATGGTTGACAGGGCTGCAACTGCCATTGTCATTTCCGATGCCTAGGCTGATGCCGGGTGGTCTGTCCAGTTTCATTCCTTTTGTGTCTTTGTTACAACTGAGTGGCTTGCTAGGTAAAAGGGCATTTAGGAGTCAACCACATTGCTGTGGGCCAGACTTGAAGTGAGCCAATAATTCAAGCCCCCACTCCCTAAAAAATAGGAGCTTGAACTTCAATGAAGACGACAAGTTTGGCAGTGAGAAACCTAGATCAAAGGTCAAACTCAGGAGGGAATTTGGGTGGTCAGTAGATTAGTGGAAGTAAGGTTGAGGGAGCAGGAGGATGGAGGAGGGATCACTCTCAAGGTCAACTTGGGAAGGGCACATGGGAAGATAGAAGAAAAGCTAGAGAAAGATGCAAGTTCAGGGCATGGGGAACTTTAAAGGAAGTTTGACCCTGTGGACTAAGAAAAGAAAGAGCAGTGGCAGAGGCAGCTGGTCTTGTCTCAATCTTACTGACAAAGAAACCCATGAACCCCTTGCGCTTATCGTTTGATGCGAGGGTGAGTATACAGTGGAGCGAGGGTTAAGAAGATGATTTCCAGAAGAGAAGAGAAGCCAGGGTTATCTTTGCAGGATGATCCTGGAAAAATGAGATGACTTGAAGTGAGCCAACAATTCAAGTCCCCACTCCCTAAAGAATAGGAGCTTGAACTTCAATGAAGATGACAAGTTTGGCAGTGGGAAACTTAGATCAAAGGTCACACTCTGGACTGAAAAATCCTCAAAAATCCCATCATAGCAATGTGGCTGAATTAATGAGATATCAGCACCAGTGAAATGACTACATCCTCAATCTGTTTTAAAACAGAGACTGACTTAGAAGGCTGCCCAATAAGCAAAGTCTGATGTGACAACTTGGCTCAGATGGCAATAGTCTTAATTCTACGTTAAGAGGCTAATGGGTTCATAAGCTCTTATATATACAGGCTGATGACAGTGAAGTGCAGAAGGGATGCTACATTGTTGGACAGACTATCCTTTGAATCAAGCAAGATCATGCCTACCTGTCCAATGGGGCTTAAAAATCCCAAGGGGACCATTTGAAGGGCGATCTCTTTGTCCAGATTCTTCAGTTAAATAATCAACTGGTCATTCATCTCTTTGTTCTTTATGTGGCTGGCTCAGAATGAACTCTGTGATTGGCTAGAAAAATATTGCATTAAGTGAAGGATTATGAGGCATTTCAATGTAAAATATGTGAATGCTCAAGGAAACTCATCTTCTATATGAGGGCACCAAGACTTCATCACATGCACTTGTACATTTCATGAAGACAACAGCTTTCTGCCCCTTTCCCTGAGTCACCAGAGTACCTTGAGCAGAGCACACAAACTCTTCTCTTTCTCCCAATGCTACCTCACCAATAAAATAGAGAGATGGTTGGCATCAAGAGGCAAAGTACCTGCATTTATTCCACTTAATGCCCATGTTAGTTACAGCTCAGTTGGTTGCATTCTGACCTCTGAGTCAGAAGGTTGTGGGTTCAAGCCCCCAGCTCAGACACCTGAGCACTCAATCCAGGCTAACACACCCAGTGCTGCACTGTTAAAGGAGCTGTTTTCTTGGATGGGATGTTAAACCAAAGCCCAGTCTGCCCTCTCAGTTGGATGTAAAAGATCCCATGGTACTATTTTGATGAAGAGCAGGGGAGTTCTCCTGGAGCTGTGGACCAATATTTATCTGTTTTCTGGCATCATTCAAAAAGTGTTCTGTTTCTGTTCCTAAATACTTCCGCAGGTTATTTTCAAAATGTTGCAAACATGGAATTAATTCATTATGATGCTCATATTTGTCAGTCATTATGTGATTAACCCCTTGATTACTGTTGTCATGGAGACATAATTACATTATAATTAGGGTCACTGTTACACAGCCACTGGAGTCTATAATGCAGGTCATGTAGATTGCTTGCTTCAAAAGCAGCACATCCCTGCAAGGCTTCGACTTTTGAAAGGCTGCATTTCAACATGAGATATCATGTCCCTGAGATCATTTCAAGAGCATAGTTAATAAAGTTTGTTTCCCCCCTTTACCTATTTTTGACATTGGCATAATTAGACAGCAAGATGAACAAGTTGATATACATTTATTACGGGTTTTCAAACACTAGAGGCAATTTCTCAGGAAGAATAAGTCAAAGTCCACTCGAACCGTCAGTATGAAAATGTATACCGTCCCAGGTCACAATTACTGGCATGTCCCACATTGTGTGTTTTTTCTGAGTGACTTATTCCTGTTGTTGAGTGAGCAGTGTCCAGCTTTCCTAAGTCACTCTGCCAATCTGCAAATGTACTGATGGACCAAGGAAAATCTCACTTTGTTCCTGGTTTCTATCAAGTCGTTGTACTGGGGGAAAGTACAAATGACCCCAGATTTCCTCCACTAAAAGAAATGAAACAATTGTGTCTGCTCATATAGGCTCATGCCTGGCTCCAATTCCTCTCTTTTCCCACACCCCCCCCCACCACCCATTATTAAATGATCGTCGCCCTCATCATTTAGCCTCACACCAAGAGTGATTGCTTAGGTAAGGTGCCCATTGAATGCAGGTTTAAGATGGTGATGTGTTTACCCAACTAATATTTAGGATGGTAAGTTCGTCACAATAAAATCAGTGGAAAGACAGTTTGCTATTTAATTTAGGTCTTGCTTCTCTGGGACAGACTTTCCATTCCTGATTTTAGGGAGGAGAGTAGACAACACAGAGAAACTTGATCCTGTCCATACCTAAAACCAACACACTGGTGCCTGGAAGCAGAGATTTAGAATCAGCCACCACAGCATCATGAGAGGGAACCTCTGGCTGACTCCCACAGCCCAGGCTGGGTAGGGGCTGAGGGCTGTTGCATCAACTCTAACATTGAGCCAGTCTTCCTGACATTCCCTGTGCTGTTTAATTGGAGGAGGGCGTGGGAAAGGGAATAGGATGATCCCAGTGGTTCTACAGTGATCGAGCAAGCTGGTGAATCCAAACAGTGACTCTGCTGCCAAAGATCAGGAAGAATGGACTTTTTCCAGGATGGTAGCACACCTGCAGTATTATCCTGACTGAAGAGGCTCGAAGTGTCAGGTGAAGCTTGTTGTGATAGTGATGGTGCTGGGGCAGGGCTTTGTGGGTGGGGGTTGGTGGTAGAAGAAAAGATTTAGCTGTTTCCCCATCACCAATCCCACCCCCTCCAACACCTAACCCCACCTCCAGGACATGTACCCTTCCTTCAAGGGCAGCTGTCTCTATTAGAGTTAGATTAGTGAGGACCCTGTCTCAATGTTAGCCTGAAGACAGGCTACAGCGACACCAGATACAAGAAATAAAGACTTGCATTTGTACAGCTTCTTTCATGGCCTCAGGATATTCCAAAGTGCCCTAAAGCCAAATGCAGTAACTGTTGTAATGTAGGGCAAACTGCCCTATGATCTGCACACAGCAAGATTGCAGAAACACTAATGAGATAATGACCTAATAATCTGGTTTTGTGATGTCAGTAAAGGATAAATATTGGCCAGGACATCGGGGAGAACCCTTCTGTTCTTCTTTGGAAAGTGTGCTAGGATCTTTTCAGTCCACTTGAGAGGATAGACGGGGCTTTGTTCTGAATCTCCTCCAGGTGTCAGTGGGATAAGATCAATGATGCAATAAAAACAGTGCCATTGCAGGAAGGACCATTCTGCTGCAACGTGAAGAGAATAAAATCACTTCAAATAAGTTTCATTTGCATTTAAAACTGAGATAGATGAACTCCAGTGTTGACTCCGTTCGATCTGGACCAGGAAGGCTGTCGGTTTAATCGCTGGTCTACGGTGAGTAACTGGACCTTAGCTTACTCAGGTATGCTTGATGCCCCGAGAGCAGAGGGTGAGGATCTGGCAGGATTAGCAATGTGGGAAGAGTGTGGGGGATGGGAATTTGGGGGCTGAGGATGGGATCAAGCTGTTTGAACGCTCCTACATCATTGAACAGTTGCGGGTCACAGATTAAGATGGCTCGCTTCAACTGAACATCCAACCAAACATCAGCCAGGAGAGAAAGGGGAAAATAGATGGGGGAGCTTAAAAATATGGGATGTTGGTGGAGGGGTCCTGGGGCAGGATATTACACCCCGCGGGTGGGCGCGCCCCGAACCGATCGGGCGTACAATAGTGCACGATGACGTTGGGCGAGCGATATTTTAGTTGGTGGGCGCGTGTGAGAGTCGGTAGCGTGCCCGCTAATAATCAAGAGACCCATTAAGCCCCTCATTCAATTAATCAAAACTGATTTTTCGCTGCCTGATCAACCCCGCGGTCGGCAAATCGGCCAGGGCGGCCTTCAGATTTTTCAGCAAACCTCATCCACGGGCCGGATGAGGTTTCCGCCATTAAATCAAAAATAAATATTGATTTTTGGGCAGAACTTTTATTCCGTTAATGTTATTGTGAGTGAGTCCCATTTCGCGACCTTTTTTTCAGATTTTAAAACGTCTTATTTTTAATCTTAAAAATTGTTCGGCTCCCTGCCTTCAGGCAGCTTTCAGCCCACGCCCCACCCCAGCCCCTCCCCCGCGCATGCATTTGTTCTGCTCCTGTCCGCACCCAGGCAGCGCTGAGGCTCTCAGTGCGCCTTTCACACCGGCCGACCGTTAATTGGCCAGCCAGCGTGAAATCGCGCTCGGGGGGTGGGGGCAATCGCAGGCCTGCCCACCCGCGCCCACTTGACAACCTGAAAATCCTGCCTCTGGGCCAGGATTTTTCGGATGATGGGGTTTACTTTCCCGCTATCCGAAGAGTTGGCGGGGAACACATCCCCAGCAATGCTGCCTGGCTCACAGCGATTTCACGCTCCAACGCCTGTTAATTGGCTGCCTCTCACTTGGTGGGGGGGGGGGGGGGGGGGGGGGGGGAGCCCCGCCTTAGAGAGCTGCCGGGTCAAGCTGATTGGCTGGCAGCCCTCGACCCCCTGCAGCGCCAGAAGCTGCAGTGGACAGAGCTGGGACTTCAAGCGGTCCCCAGAGCCTAAGTCCTATTTTCCAGGAGGAGGTAGGTTTTGTGGGTCTCAGGGCAGGGAGGGTAGGGGATGCCTGCCAGAGGGTGTGGGGGGGGGGGGGGGGGGGGGGGGGGGGGTGGGTGCCGGTGGGGGGGGTGGTGGACAGTGGGGGGATTGGGGTGTCAGGGGAATAGCCAGGGTGGCAGGACGTGGGGAGGGAGGTCCAGCAGTTACTGCACCTTAAAATGTCAGCGGGAGGGCACCTGAAGTCAGAAGGGGACTTCTGATCAAAGCCTTTCCCCCAACTTCCCACTTGAGGCCTGAACCCAATTATTTTAGGGCTTCCCCTATACCCCGGAACTCCTCCTGCCAAACTAAAAATTGATGCTGGGTAGAAAATGGCACTTAAGTTGTCAATAATTGGCCGCTTAAGGGTCTCAATTGGGATAAGGGTGGGCAGCCTGTTCAAGGCCTCGTCTGTCCAGTGTAAAATCGCAGAGAGGTGGAGGCGTGCAGGAACCCAGCGGGAAGCTCATCAGAGGAATTTTATGCTCAGCCCACCTCCCCCACCTATAAACCTACGGGCAGGGGAGCGTAAAATTCAGGCCCAGGTTTACTGACATTGCCCATCAGAACAATCACAGAACCAGACTGCAAACGCTTGCCTTATCACTTGTTAGATGTGAGATAAATAAATCACAACTTGAGAAGGTGTCAATTAAACAATAATTGCGGGTCCAACTCATGGCACCTCCTATAACGCATCCATAACCTCATCACATGTGCACTGTGAATTTAGCCTAGTTGTGTGTAAAATGATTCAATCTCCCAGCTCCCTCTCCTATGTCCTGGACATTGATATCAGCTCAGAGACAGCTTGAACACCCTGAAGAAAGCCACAGACTCATTTCTCCATATCCTTTGCAGTTATTCCACTTTCTCAAATGAATTATTTGCTTTGGTCTCTGTAATGAAGAAACCATTTAAAGTGCTCCTCCCCACAATGCTGACTTGTATGCCTGGAGTATTAAAAACTTTATTTGAATAGTGACTGAGAAAGATCAGGTGAAAACAGGCACAAGGGAATGTGTCCAAACAAAACTGTTCCACAAAAAGAAGAATGTTTATAGAGTTCTAAACCCACTCCACCCAATACCAATATCTGGAAAAAGGTGGAGGGGAGAGAGGAAGGGAGTGAGGCCTCAATTAAACACAACACAGTGAACACTTACATTCCATCCTTTACACTGAACCGCCCACCTCTACTTCAAAAGGCCAACATGGAATATTTCTGGTCAGCCAACTTTGCTGAAATTTATCACCAGGCTACAGCAGCAGCTATTTTGGTGCAAAGTTTGTTTTAACAAAAAAGGCAGATTTGAGGGTCAGAAATTTCTGCCCATGGCAAGTATTTGGCATGTGGGGGTTGGGCGGGAGGGACAGTGGAGGAATGGGGGGACAAGAAGAAGACTAGCAAAGGTCAAAGATGTAGCCAAATCCCCGGGAAATTCAATGCGGCTGATTTTAACCCTGAAAACATTGGCTTGTTTGGTAGAAGTTAGTTTTACCGAGGGACCAAGCCTTGAGCCTGTGGAAAGTGTCAGGGAGTCAGGGGCTCGGAAAGGGCAGTCGGAGGGGTGGACCTGTCAGCTGCTCGGAACCGACCCGCACTGAGTTCAAAAAGAGAGTGAAAATCAAACAAATTGTGACATCACAGGAAAGAAGCAATTTAATTGGTTGGGGAAGAAGCTAGCTATTTGGTGAGCATCTGGTGAGTACCGAGTAAGTGCTTAAGGTTTATTCTATACCTAAGGTTTAAAATAAAGCAGGATATGTACTTTTGGTAAGGATTATTAAGTAGGGCCAAGCAATATTAAGTTAATAGAAGTAAACCAAAGTAAAATAAAGTAAACGTTGAAGAAATAAATTGAAGCCATGTCTGGACAGCTCGGTTGTATGGAATGCATGTCCTGCAATAACTGTGGGAAGTTCCTGGATGCTGCCTCTGTCCCAGATGACCACATGTGTAGGATGTGTCCCTAGCTATAGTACCTTGAGCTCCGCGTTTCAGAGCTCAAGCAACGGCTGGAGTCACTGTCGTGCACCCATGAGGCTGAGAGCTATGTGGATAGCACATTCAAAGAGGTGGTCACACTGCATCTTAGGAGCCTGGAGGGAGAAAGGGAATCAGTGACTGCCAGACAGTCCAAGCAAACTAGGCGGGTGATGCAGGAATCTCCTGGATGCCTGCTTACAAATTGTTTTTTTGTTTTGGAAGCTGTTGAGGGCACTGGTTCCTCAGGGAAGTGCAGTCAGAGCCAATTTTGTGGCACCATGAGCGGCTTGGCTGTATTGGAGTGGAGGAAGAAGATAGGAAGAGCTTTAGTAATAGGGGATTCATTATGTTGGGGGACATACAGACGATTCTGTGGCTGTAGACATGACTCCAGGATGATATGTTGCCTCCCTGGTGCCAGGATCAAGGATGTCATGGAACGGCTGTAATACATTCTTCTGGAGGAGGTTGATCAGCCAGACGTCGTGGTCCATGTTGGTACCATTGACTTAGGTAGGAAAGGGGATGAGGTCCTGAAGGTAGACTTTAGGGAGCTGGGAAGGAGATTGAAAAGCAGGACCTCTAAAGCAGTAATCTCAGGATTACTCCCAGACCCACGTGCAAACAAGTATAGAAATGGGAGAATTGAGCGATTAAACACATGGCTGGAAAGCTGGTGTAGGAGGGAGAGAATCAGGTTTCTGAGGCATTGGGAGAGGTTCTGGGGAAGACGTGACCTATATAAGCTGGACAGTCTACACCTGAACAGGACCGGAATGAATATCTTCACAGGGAGATTTGCAAGTGCAGTCGGGAAGGATTTAAACTAGGTTGGCAGGGGGATGCGAACCTAAAGGCAATGGCAGAGCAGGGAAAGGGAAATGGAGAATTAGTGAGTCACTCTGAAAGACAGAAGAATCACATGATAAAAAGTGCAGAGCACAGGGATTTGTCAGCATTAAAAGATATATATATATAAATGCAAGGAGTATAGCAAATAAAGCCAATGAGCTGAGGGCATACATGGACACATGGCAGCATGATATCATTGCTATGACAGAAACCTGACTTAGAGAGGGGTAAAAGTGGCAGCTCAACATCCCTGGATATAGAGTTTCCAGGCTGGATAGGGAGGGGGATAAATAGTGGGGGTGTAGCATTATTGGTTAAAGAAACAATTGCAGCTATGAGGAGGGATGATATAGTAAATGAGGCAACAAATGAGGCCATGTGGGTTGAGCTGGAAATAGAAAAGGGGCAGCCAGACTGCTCGGAGTTTACTATAGACCCCCAAATAGTGGAAGAGAGTTAGAAGAGCAAATATGTAGGCAGATTTCTGAGTGCAAATACAATAGGGCAGTAATAGTTGGGGACTTCAACTACCCTAATATCAATTGGGATATGAACAGTGTGAAGGGCACAGAAGGCACAAAATTCTTGAACTGCATTCAAGGGAACTTTTCAACCAGCACGTAATTAGCCGAATGATAGGGGGCGCAATTCTAGATTGAATCTATGGGGATGAAACTGGGCAAGTGGATCATGTAGCAGTGGGTGACCATTTTGGAGATAATGACCATAATACAGTTAGATTTAACATCATTACGGAAGAGGACAAAGATAGAACAGGAGTGATTGGGGGAAGACAAATTTTACGAAGCTCAGAGGTGAACTGGCGAAAGTGCACTGGACACAGCTATTAGAAGGGAAAACAGTTCAATCAGTGGGAGGTATTCTATGGACACAGGGTAGACATGTCCCCGCAAAGAAAAAGAGTGGTACTGCCAAATCTAGAGACCCCTTGTTATCCAGAAGCATACAGGCCAAGATAAAGCAGAAAAAGAAAGCTTATGACAGTTACAGAAGATTTAATACTGTAGAAATCCTTAGAGGAGCATAGAAAATACAAGGGTGAAGTAAAAATGGAAATTAGGGAAGCAAAGGGAGGATGCAAAAAAATATTGGCAGGTAAAATCAAAGAAAACCCAAGATGTTTTACCAGTACATTAAGAGAATAATGAAGGAAAGGGTAGGCCCTATCTGGGATGTACATGATAACTTGTGAGTTGATGCTGAAGATGTGGGCAGGGTTCTCAATGAGTACTTTGTCTCTGTCTTCACTAAGGAGAGGGATTGTGCAGGCATCCTAGTTAAAGAGGAAGAGTGTGAAATATTAGATACAATAAGCAATAAATACAATAGTGAGAGAGGAAGTACCAGCGGGACTGACATCCTTGAAGGTGGATAAGTCATCAGGGCCGGATGGATTGTATCCCAGGCTGTTGAAGGAAGCCAGGGAGGAAATAATGGATGATCTGGGAATCATTTTCCAATCCTCACTAGATACTGGCAAGGCCCCAGAGGATTGGACATCTGTGAATATTGTACCAATGTTTAAAAAGGGTGTGAGGGATAGGCCAGAAAATAATAGGCCAGTCAATCTGACTTCGGTGATGACCAAATTATTGGAATTAATTCTGAGAGACAGGATAAACAGTCATTTAGAAAGGCACGGGTTGACCAGCCTTGTTTTGTTAGGGGAAGATCGTGCCTTACTAACTTAATAGAATTTTAATGAGGAAGTAACAAGGAGAGTAGATGAGGCTAGTGTAGTGGATGTTGTTTACATGAATTTTAGTAAGGAATTTGACAAGTCCCACATTGCAGACTGGTCAGAAAAGTGAAATCCCATGAGATACAGGGGAAAGTGGCAAGTTGGATCCAAAATTGGCTCAGTGACAGGGAACAAAGGGTAATGGTTGATGGATGTTCTTGCAAATAGAAAACAATATCCAGTGGTGTTCCTCAGGGCTCAGTGTTGGGGACCTTGATGTTTGTTGTATATATTAATGACTTAGACATAAATTTGGGGGGTGTGATTGGGGAATTTACAGTTGAAAAATTGGCCGTGTAGTTGATAGTGAAGAGGATAGCTGTTGTCTCCAGAAAGATGTCAATGGTTTGATTGAGTGGGCGGAAAAGTGGCAAATGGAATTTAATCCAGAAAAGTGTGAAATAATGCATTTGGGGAGGGCAAACAAAGCATCTGAAGCGCTGTAACCTGCAAAGCTACGGACTGGTGCTGGAATGGGGGATTAAAATGAGTGGCTAGTTTCTTTTTCATCTTTTTCTGGCCAGTGCAGACATGATGGGCTGAATGGCCTCTTTCTGCTCCGTAACCTTTCTATGGATCTATGGTTCTATGGACTGTTGTACAAGAGTACAATGGAAGTTTGGGATAATTGTTCTTATTCAGAAGCCTCTTCCAGCCAAGGCCTCATTAACGTGGTCCTCTTGGTTGGAAAGCATTTTCAGAAATGGACATGGGAAAGGGAACCAACCCAAGTTCTGTAAAGGTCCAAAAAATTCAGTAGAGTTGGAAAAACAACTGTCGAACAGTTTTGGCAAAAATACACCATAAAACATGCAATTGTGCTAACAGAGATGAACTGACAGTTCAGAGCATGCTGTAATTTGGAGAGGTCAGTAATGTATTTTCCCATTGCCAGCATGAAACGGTTTATACTTTCTTTCAGAGTGAGCAATGTTGGCCAGCGTGTCAGGTGCAAAGACATTTAATGAACAGAGAAGACAAAAATCTCTTAAACCAAGAGCTGAGTTACTCTTGATAAGTGTCAATAGCTGCTTTTCCTTATCCTTTCACAGGGTGTGGACATCGCTGGCAAGGTGATTTATTGCCCATCCCAAATTACCCTTGAACTGAATGGCTTGCTTGGCCATTTCAGAGGTTAAGAGTCAACCACACTGCTGCAGGTCTGGAGTCACATGTAGGCCAGACTGGGTAAGGATGGCAGATTTCCATCCCTGAAGGGCTTAGTGAACCAGATGGGTTTTTATGATAATCAAAGATAGCTTCATTCCTGATCTATTCATTGAGTTTAAATTCTACCAGCTGTTGTGGTGGGATTTGAACCCAGTCCCCAGAGCATTAGGCTAGCCTACTGGATTATTAGTCTAGTGACATTACCACTTTGCTATTACCACTTTCCCTAAACCACTAGTGCTATGCAATATATCTATACGAATATGCACACAAAAACATTCATATATAGTGAGAGATTTGGAAGGGTTATTTATAAAATAGCAGATCCCTGGGAGTGAGTTAAAGACTGGAATCTAACCAGGGTGGTTGAGAGGTCTATATATAGAATAGCAGATATCCAGGGATGAGTTACAGACTAGAATCTAATCAAAGGGTTCAGGGGATTTATATGCGGAATAGCAGATACCCGGAGTGAGTTAGAGGTTTTTAAAGTTCATTCATGGGATGTGGGCATCACTGGCGAGGCCAGCATTTATTGCACACCTCTAATTGCCCTTGAGTAGGTGGTGGTGAGCTGCCTTCTTGAACCGCTGCAGTCCATGTGTTGCAGGAACACCCACTGCGCTGTTAGAGAGGGAGATCCAGGATTTTGACCCAGCAACATGGTTTATATCTAGAAGAAGAGATACCTGAGCGTAAGCTACAGGCTAGGATTTAATTGAGGGATTCAGGGATATATATATATATATATATATATATACAGAATAATAAATACTCAGGAGTAAGTAACAGACTGGAATCTGGGAGTGAGTTATGGGCTGAGATTTAATTGAGAGTTCGGATATCATCAGAAATGATGACAGTGATGACTAAATCAGAATTCTAAGTAAAATTAGAATGTAAGTCATTGACCTGAAATGTTAACTCTTTTCCCCTGTCCACAGATGCTGTCAGACCTGCTGAGTGTTTCCAGAATTTTCAGAATATTTTAGATTTCCAGCATCGGCAGCATTTTGCTTTTGTTTTGATTCAAGCCTTTACTATGAATATTTAGTAACTTCCCTTCAATGACCACAGCTTTATAAGTCAGGGTTGCTCTCAGCGCTGCGAATAATCCTGTTCCTGAACAATGCATGCACACTGACAATTCATACCAGAGTCAGCTGTAAGGCCAACGAATTCTGGCTTCCATTATTGATTTTCACTTGTGAATCTGCAAAATAACTCATAATAAAAACAGCGGACATGACCTTAACATCACTTGTTCCTTCATGTGACCAGGAGAGACAAACAACATTCAGGCACCTGCTTGGAAATGTTTTATAGAGGTGAGCAGTAAAGAGTGAAAAGGGGAACAAGCCCAGGTATTATAAAGGTCCAATCAATTTCAGAGAGTTGGCAGAACAACCACTGAACAGTTTTGGTGAAATTAAATCATAAAACATGCAATGGGTGTTAACCACGCATTGGAGAAAGAGGATGTGTCAGAGGATTCAAGGGCTGAATCGGTTTGGCTACAGCTAAGGAATGAGAAGGGTGCAATTACATTGCTCAGTGTAGTATATAGACCACCAGCCAGTGGGAAGGATGTATAGGAACAAATCGGCAAGGAAATTACAGAGAGGTGTAAACATCACTGAATAGTTATAATGGGAGACTTTAATTACCTATATATAGACTGGGACAGTGGTAGTGTAAGGGGCAGAGAGGGACAAGCATTCCTAGATTGTGTTCAGGAGAATTTCCTATAGCAGTATTTGTCCAGTCCAACAAGAATGGAGGCACTGCTAGACCTGATTCTTGGGAATGAGGTGGGCCAAATAGATCATGTGACAATGGGAGAATATTGAGGGGACAGTGATCATTGTATCATAAGGTTTAGGATGACAGTGGAAAATGGCACTGGTCAATCCAATGTAAGAATAATCAATTGGCACAGAGTAGAATTCAGTGGGGCAAGAACGGAGCTGGGCCGGATGGACTGGAACCAAAGGTTGGCAGGAGAAACAGTAGCTGAACAATGGGCTACCTTCAAAGAGGAGATGGTTTGGGTACAGTCAAGGTATGTTCCTTCAAAAAGGAAGGGTAGAACAAACAAATCCAGGGCTCCCTGGATGACAAAAGAAATAGAAATTAAGCTAAAGAAGAAAAAGCGTGCTTACGACAGGTGTCAGGTAGCAAATACAATTGAGAACCAAGCTGAATACAGAAGGTTCAGGAAGGAAGTGAAAAAGCAAATACGAGAAGCAAAGAGGGATTATGAAAAAAGACTGGCAGCTAACAGAAAAGAAAATCCCAAAGTATTCTCTAAGCACATCAATAGCAAAAGGGTGATAAAAGGAGGAGTAGGGCTGATTAGAGTCCAAAAAGGGGATTTACACAGAGAGTCAAGAGGCATGGCTGAGGTGTTAAATGAATACTTTGCATCTGTCTTTACTTGCGAGGCAGATGCTGCCCAGGCCATGGTGCCAGAGGAGAAAACTCAGTCACTAGAAGGGTTTAAAATTGATAAGGAGGAGGTATTGGATAAGCTGTCGGTACTTAATGTTGATATGACACCCCAACCGAATGAGATGCTTCCAAGGATAATGAAGGAAGTGAAAGTGGAAATTGCAGAGGGACTGGCAATAACCTTTCAATGTTTCCTGGATTCAGGGGAGGTGCCAGAGGGCTGGAGAATTGCAAACATTACGCCCTTGCTCAAAAAAGGTTGTAAAGATCTGCCCTGTGATTACAGACCAGTCAGTGGTGGTGGGGAAACTTCTAGAAACTTTTATTTGGGATAGAATTAAGTCACATGAAAAAATGTGGATTGATTCGGTAGAGTCAGCATGGATTTGTTAAAGAAAAATCATGTCTAACTAACTTGCTGGAGTTTTATGGAGAGGTAACAGAGATGGTTGATGAGGGCAAAGCCATTGATGTAATGCATATAGACTTCCAAAAGGTGTTCGATACAGTGCCACACAACTGACTTGTGAGAAAAGTTATTGTTCATGGAATAAAAGGGGCAGTAGCAACATGGATGCAAGATTGGCTGAGGGATAGGAAACAGAGAGTAATGGTTAATGGGTATTTTTTGGTCTGGAGAAGGTTTGCAGTGGAGTTCCCCATGGGTCGGTATTGGGACCCTTGCTTTTCCTGATATATATATAAATGATCTAGATCTTGGTGTGCAGGGGAAAATTTCAGAGTTCGCGGATGATACAAAACTTGGAAGCATTGTAAACTGTGAGGAGGACAGTGTAGAACTTCAAAAGGACATAGACAAGTTAATGGAATGGGCAGATAGGTGGCAGATGAGGTTCAGTGCAGAGGAGTGTGAGGTGATACACTTTGTTACAAAGAACATGGAGAGACAGTATAAAATAAAGGATATTATTCTAAAGGGTGTGCAGGAGCAGAGAGATCTGGGTGTATATGTACATAAGTAATTAAAGGCGGCAGGACAGGTAGAAAGAGCTGTTTCTAAAACATACAGTTTATTTGGCTTCATTAACCGGGCCATAGAGTACAAGAGCAGGGAGATTATGATGAGCTTATATAAGGCACTAGTTAGACCTCAGCTGGAGTATTGTCTGCAGTTCTGGGCACCACACTTATAGGAAGGGTATGAACACATTGGAGAGAGTGCAGAAGAGGTTTACAAGAACGATTCCAGGGATAAGAAACTTCAGTTATGAGGAAAGATTGGAGAAGTTGAGACTGTTTTCCTTGGAGAAGAGAAGGCTAAGAGGGGAGTTGATGGAAGATTTCAAAATCATGAGGGGTCTGGACAGAGTAGGTAGAGAGAAACTGTTCCCATTTGTAAAGAATGAGAGGGCACAGGTTTAAAGTGATTTGCGAAAGAAGCAAATGTGAGGTGAGAAAGAACTTCTTCACACAGTGAGTAGTTAGGGTCTGGAATGCACTGCCTGGAAATGTGGAGGAGGCAGGTTCAACTGAAGCATTCAAGAGGGCATTAGATGATTATTTAAATAGGAACAATGTGCAGGGTTACAGGGAAAAGGCAGGAGATCGATACTGAGTTAAAATGCTCAGAGAGCAGGTGCAGACATGATGGGCTGAATGGCCTCTTTCTACACTGTAATAATTCTGTCATCCTGTGATTCTGTGAACAGAGACAAACTAACAGTTCAGATGAAGCACCAGTCCTGATTGCCATGAAAGGACAACTGAGAACAGACTCAATCAAGTTTGTGGTGAATCAGACTGTGAAGAGAGATCTTTACTGTCACAGAATCACAGAATCACAAAATCCTAACTGCTCAGAGGAGGCCATTCAGCCCATCATGTCTGCATCAGCTCTCCAAGTGAGCATTATGACCGTGTGCTATTGCTCTGCCTTTTCCCCATACCCCTGCACATTGTTTCTAATCAAATAATTATCCAATGTCCCCTTGAATGCCTCGATTAAACCTGCCTCCACCACACTTCCAGGCAGTGCATTACTGACCAAAACCGCTCATTGTGTGAAAAAGTCTTTTCTCATGTCACATTTGCTTCTTTTGCAAATCACTTTAAATCTGTGCCCTCTTGATCTTGATCCTTATCAAATCTCCTCTCAGCCTCTTCTCTCCAAGGAGAACAGTCCCAACCTCACCATCTATCCTCAGCTGAAGGTTCTCATCCCTGGAGCCACTCTTGTTAACCTCTTCTCCAATGTGTTCACATCCTTCCTACTATATGGTGCCCAGAACTGTACACAACATTCCAGCTGAGCTCTACCGAGGTCTATCTAACCCTGTGCTGTACCTGTCCTGAGAGTGTTTGACGGGGGCAATGTGGAGGGTGCTTTATCCTGTATCTAACCCGGTGCTGTACCTGCCCTGGGAGTGTTTGATGTTGACAGTGTAGAGAGAGCTTTACTCTGTATCTAACCCTGTGCTGTACCTGTCCTGGGAGTGTTTGATGTTGACAGTGTAGAGGGAGCTTTACTCTGTATCTAACCCTATGCTGTACCTGCCCTGGAAGTATTTGATGGGGACAGTGTAGAGGGAGCTTTATTCTGTATCTAACCCAGTGCTGTACCTGTCCTGAGAGTGTTTGATTGGACAGTGTGGAGGGAGCTTTACTCTGTATCTAACCCCGTGCTGTACCTGTCCTGGGAGTGTGTGATGGGGATAGTGTAGAGGGAGCTTTACTCTGTATCTAACCCATTATTCTATGGCGCTGGTAGTGTTTGAATCTGACAGTAAGGGCCATAATTTCTGTGGAGTTGCACTCACAGTCAGATTGTCACTCCACTTCTTTTTACTTATACTGTGTGCACCATTCTCACCAGCCCGTCCAACCCAGGCCGGGTGAGAATAGTGCAGCACAGCGGGTTCCCAAGACCTTCTTTCGAGACCAGGAGAGCCGAAGGAAAGGAAGACATGTCCCCCACTTTCTTATAGCACCTGCTTCCATGAGCCAGGTAAGTTTAAAGGCCCCAGATACTTTGCGAAGCCAGGGAGCAGGTAAATGTGTAAGGTAAGTGGGCAGGATGGGATGGGGGGGTGGTTGGGATAGGGGTGGCGGTTAGATGGTCAAGAGTGAGGTGGTCAGTGGGTGGGGGGTTGGGTGGTTAGTGGGGGAGGGGATCAGATTAGGGGTGGTCGGTGAGACTAGACGTGGGTGGGGGGTTGGGGCTAGCCAGGGGGTTGGGTTGGCAATCAGGGGAATGGGGGGTTAGTGGGGAGGTTGGAAACAGTAGTCGGGTGTCTGGGGTGTCGGGTAGTCAGGGGGTTGGGGAGTGGGGGTTGTGGATGGCAGGTCCAGTGGGGATTCTGTGGGTGGGGTGGGATGTGAGTCAGTACTATAGTTACCCAGGAGTTAGAAGTGGTTTTAATTCTTCTAATTTTTCCTGGGTAACTATCCCTGTAATTCAGTCAAACAATTCGAAGTCTGATTTAAATCGGAGAATGGGATGGTTCCCAGTGCAGGGTAATTGCCTAAAGAAAGTTTGAACTTCCCAGGCAATTCCTGTGCAGTCCAGACATGGTGCGGGGGGGTCCACCAGCCCATCTTTGGTGTACCCCCGGTATGGCACTGTGGTAATCTGTAGTAATTATGGTTTTATTTAGTGTGCAATGTACCTTTAAGGATAATACTTGTTAAGGAAGATCACACATGTAGTTGCTGCTGAGTATATTATAAATAAATTTAATGTTTACGCCCAAGAAGTGTCTGCAGATCAACTCTATCGTTAATAGCACAACTTGGCCACCCTACAACAGACACCCTGGAGATCAAACGGCATAAAATAATAAAACGTTCTATTCCCATCATTAAAAACACACTTAAACCAAGGGCACAGAACAAACATCGATTTTTGTAGAATAATTTTTACAACCTACATACTTGACAAACAATGGATTCATTTTGAAGTTTCGTGATCTGTCTAAATATCTCCTTATGTGTGTTGGTGTCACATTTTGGATGATAACATTCCTGCAAGGCACCATGGGATGT
The DNA here is from genome assembly GCF_017639515.1 of Carcharodon carcharias. Lineage (NCBI taxonomy): Eukaryota > Metazoa > Chordata > Chondrichthyes > Lamniformes > Lamnidae > Carcharodon > Carcharodon carcharias. Next base: position 18,076,141 of record NC_054475.1, read on the forward strand.
TTTAATACTTTAAAGGCACTTAAAATAAATGCAAGTTCTTGTCTTATTTCCTAAAAGTTGCTCTTACTTAATTTTTAAACTTTTGTTTATGACTTCCTCTCTCAAATTTAGTGTTAGATTCCATTGCGTTACAGTCGCTGTCACAGCTTTGCTAAGATTCCTTCAAAGATTTTTTTTTGTTACAGTGCCCCTTTAAGGGGCGATTTTAAAAACGTTTTCCTGAGTTAATTAGTTATTTAGCTTTATTGCTTTTGCACAAAAGAGTGCAAAGAGACATTCCTTTTATGGGGTAGATCATTAGTTAATTTGAAAGAGTGGATAAAGGGACTGCCCACTCTCCTGATCTTTGGTCACCTGCTGCAGGGTGCAGGGAGGGGGAGGGGTGGCAAGGAGGGAGGAAGCCCTCTTTGTTACCCTGCCCCTGGGCCTGGTCGCGTTGGCCATTAACGGGTCCAGGCAGCGGGCAGTCGAGGGGGTCATTTGACCTGACTGTCTGGCCTCTTCTATGGTTACATCCCCACCTGGGTGCCCTTGGAGAGGGAGCATGTCATGTCCACCAGTACGCTTGAGGCCCTCCATTACAGCTGGGCTGGGTGCCGCAGGGGCTGGAGTGCATCATCAGCCCCAAGAACATTATTTTCATTTGATAAATCTCCTTTAAAGTTTTTTTTTGCTACAGTGCCCCTTTAAGGCGTTGCCAACTCGTTAATTTGTTCGTTTGGTTTTAATTTACTCAAACAATTATAAAAGGGGGTCTGGGGTGGCATAACCATAATATCGCTGGCTTATTAAATCCTGAAGCCTGAGCTAATGCTCTGGGACAGGGGTTCAAATCACATCATGGTCAGTTGTGGAATTTAAATATCCACCCAAAAAGGCATTTTAATTTAATTTGCTAAGTTTCCTTCAAAGTTTTGTTTTATTACAGCGTCTCTTTAAGGGCTGTTTCATTAGTTAATTAACTTATTATGTTTATTTGTTTTTACTCAAAGGAGGATAGAAAGGGACCTGTGGTGTCACAGTAATCTACTGCACTAGTAATCTAAAGGCCCAGGCTAATGCTTTGGGGGGGTAAGAATTCAAATCTTACCACAGCAGCTGGTTGGAAAAAACCTGCAATTGAAAGCTAGTCTCAGTAATTGTGACCATGAAACTATCTTAGATTATGGTGTAGAGTGGCTGAGCTGTGCTATTAATGAGAGTTGATCTGCAGACACTTCTAGGGTGGAAACGCTAAGTTTATTTACAATATACTCAGCAGCAACGACACGTGTGCTTTCAACTCCAACTCCATCTCTGCAGTGACTGATGAGGTAGGCCAAGCTACTCTCCCATCGGTTACTACAGATCATTTGATCTTTCCTAACAGGTACTATTCTTAAAGGTACGTTACACACTAAATGAAACCATAATTACTACACTCCTCCCCCTTTAACTCGGCTATACATATTATACTTACAGGTCCATAATTTTAAAGACAACGTAACATTTCAACTGGGTAGAGAATTTTAAGTTCAGTTTTTCAGGTGCTTTCCTGGTACATGTGGAATGTCGCAGCTCCACAGTTTCAGATTCTTTGTCAGGAACCTCCTTTTCTGGAGTTGCCTGAACATCAGGTGCTTCGATGGGTATTTGCAGTTCTATATCCTCAACTCTTACAGGAACATCAGACATGTCTGTCCTGGGTTGAGTATCCTCAACAGGAAATGCAGACCCGGTCAAGATCACTGGTGGAACCAAATCTTAGTGATTTGTCTCTCTCTTCCTTAAATAGTCCAAATGTTTACGGATGATCTGGTCTTCCACCTCCACATGGTAAGATAGAGGTCCAGTCACCACACTTATTTCACCCGGTAACCACTTTAGTCCTTCCCCAAAGTTTTTCACACATACCGGCTCTCCCACGGTAAATTTCCTTGTGACTATGCCAGTCTTGTCTAGTTTTCTGGCTTCTTTGACTCCTTTCTATCTTCCCCTCTAAATTCGCCATTATTAAGCTCAATCTCATCCCTGAGACAACGTTTCAACAATAACTCCGCAGATGTGACCCCTGTTGTTGTGTGAGGGGTCAACCTGTCATGAAAAAGAAAGCATGCTAGCTTGGTTGTCAAGGAATCGCCCATTAGCTTTTTCATACCTGCCTTGAATGTTTGAACCGCCTTTTCGGCCAGTGTGTTTGAGGAAGGGTGGTACAATGCAGTTTCCACATGAGTGATACCATTGAGGCTGATGAACTGTTGAAACTCAGCACTTGTAAATGTCGTGCCATTATCAGAAATGACCACTTCTGGCAGTATGGTGTGAATGGCAAAACTCTGACTTAGTTTCTCAATTGTAGTGGCTGACTTTGCTGACTTCACCTCTTATACATTCAACCATTTTGAATGTGCATCGACAATGAGCAGAAGCATTGTGCCCAGGAAAGGTTCAATGAAGCCAATGTGTAACCGCACCCAGGGTCTACCTGGCCACTCCCAAGGGTGTAACAGAGCTGTCACTGGCAACTTCTGCAGTTGCTGACATTGCACACAGTGCTTTATTAAACTCTATTTCGCCATCCATCCCAGGTCACCAGAGGTAATTGTGAGCTATGGTCTTCATTCGGGAAATTCCTGGATGGACGCTGTGTTATTCAATTAAAAGTGGCTCCCTTCCTTTTGGGGGAACTATCACTCGTGAACTCCACAATAAGATGCCATCCTGACTGGTTATTTCATGTCTTCTGTTGAAGTACAGTTTTGTCAGATACAGGCTCCTGTGACCAACCATGTAGCACTTGTTCTCGTACTTGACATAAGACTGGGTCCTGACTTATCCAGTCTCTGATCTGTCGAGCACATACCAGTGAGGAATCTAGGAAATTTAACAGTAAAATAAGTTCCTGTGGAACTGGGACGTGCTCATCATTTTCTTGTAAAGGGAAATGACTAAGGGCATTGGTATTTGCAATTTGATTGCCAAGCCTGTGTATGGAAGTGTATTTGTATGCTGCCAGAATTAAAACCCATTGTTGTATTCTTGCTGAGGCTATGAGTGGTATAGCCTTGCCCTCACTAAACAATCCTAGCAATGGTTTGTGGTCTGAAACGACGGCAAAATGGTAGTTGTATATGGTACTGGTGAAATTTCTTGACACCAAAGATGATGGACAGGCCTTCCTTCTCTACCTGCGACTATCCCTTTTCCGCTGTGGTGAGCATTCTTGATACGTAACCCATTGACCGTTCCGTGCCTTCGTCCATCCAATGAGAGGGTACTGCTCCCATTCCATAGGGAGATGTGTCAAATGTCAGCACCAATTGTTTTGTCTGGTCACAATGCACTAATAGATTGGATCAGTGCAACAATTGTTTCACCTTTATGAAACCTTCTTTCTGGGGCACCTTCCAAGACCAGTGTTGGTTCTTTTTGAGTAGAGAATGCAGTGGGGCAGCACTGTGGACAATTTGGGTAACAACTGCCCATAATAGTTGATCATTCTGATTTGAACTCTGAGACGTTCTTTGGCGCAGGTGCCTGTCTTATGGCTCTCACTTTCTCCTCAACTGGGTGGAAGCCCTGTGAATCTACCCAGTGACCCAAATAGATTATCTCCCTCACTTAGAATGTGCCCTTTTTTAAAAAATGCACACCAGCTTGCAAGAAATGTTTTAAGACTTCTGAATTTGCCAAATGCTCTTTTTCAGTGAATCCTGTCACCAATACATTGTCTAAATAGACCACAACCTGGGACAATCCCTGCAGTAAGGTTTCCATTGTTCTCTGAAAGATAACACAAGTGGCAGAGACACCAAAAGGCAATTGCGTATATTGATACAATCCTTTGTGGGTATTAATTGTGACAAATTCCCGGGAGGCATTATCCAAATCTAGTTGTTGATAAGCATGACACATGCCAAGCTTTGTGTATATTGTCCCTCCTCCCATCTTGGCATACAGGTCTTTGATTTTTGGAATGCATTGCCTGTCCAGCTTAGTTACTTTATTAGCCGGCAGTTTGTAGTCTCCACAAATTCGGACGCTTTGGTCGGGTTTAAGGACAGGGACTATGGGTGCTGCCCATTCTGAGAACTGAACAGGTTGTATAATACCCAGCTTCTCGATTCTGTTCAGTTCCATGTTGACTTTTTCTCGCAGGGCATGTGGTACCGGTGTCGCGTCCATGAAGCAAGGGGTTGCTTCCAGATCCACGTGAATCTTGGCTTGCAGGTCCTGGATTTTCCCCAGTGTGTCCTTGAAGACGGTAGCATCCTTTCTAAGTAGCTCTGGTAGCCCACTTACTCTCAGTTGGAAAATTTCAGACCATTCTAACTTAATTTCCTTTCGCCAACTCTGCCCCAGGAGGCTTGGCTCTTCACTTGCTACCACCATCATGGGTAGCTGTGCTGACTGGCTTCCATTATGGACAGTTGTTCTGCTTATGCCTTTTACTTGAATGTCTACACCCATAGATGATTTTAACTTGGAGACTGTTTCTTCTAAACTTAATTGATGTTCACCATAATTCAAATACCTGAAAGTATGTTCCCCAATTACAGTAGTGGAAGCTCCTGTGTCCACTTCCATTCTAACAGGTTTGCCAATTACTTTCACTGTGACAAATATTGGTTCTGTCTTTCCAACTTTCAGATTAACCAACAAGTAAATGTAAGACAAAAACAGAATTACCTGGAGTTCTGTTGAAGGGTCATGAGGACTCGAAACGTCAACTCTTTTCGTCTCCGCCGATGCTGCCAAACCTGCTGAGTTTTTCCAGGTAATTCTGTTTTTGTTTTGGATTTCCAGCGTCCGCAGTTTTTTGTTTTTATCTCTGAGTAAATGTAAGAATTTGTTCTACAATGTAGATTTCATTGGGCTTCTTCTTTTGTTTACAAACCTGTTTGAATCTTTCCTTGCGCTGCCTCATCATGTGTCAATTGCTGTGACAATAGTAGCATTAGATTTTTTAAAACTGCTAATGGCTAAAAGACTGCTTGTTTCCACCTCTATTAAGATTATTCTTCAATTTCGCAGCTAAGTTATTTTTCTTTATTCTTCGGCTAGTGGGGGCTATTTCCTGCTTCTCAGTGGAGTCTCGCTTTCTCGTGCCTCATTTGGCTGAGGTTCCTGCCCAATATGGAGGACGGTGCTATTTTGCACACCCTGTATTGCTTTTGAACCTCTTCCAGCCAGCGCTATCTTTAGCACCATCTTGAAATCCAGATTCACTTTGGACAATAATCTTCTTTAAATAGTACCCTCTTTCACACCACACCAAATGATCTCTGAGCACGTCATTCAGAGTCATACCAAACTCACAATGTTCCACTAGCTGCTTCAAATTTTCCACTTAGCATTTAATTGTCTCACCTGGGGCTCTATTTCGTGAATTAAACCTGAACATCTGCATCATGGCTGAAGGATTTGGTTGAAAATGACCTTTCATGAGGTCCAACAATTCATCAAAATTTTTCCAATCTGCGGCACTGGATGCCATCAAACTTCGAATGAAGCTGTAAGTTTTGATCCCACAAGTACTCAAGAGAATCGCTCACCTCTTCTCTTCCCCCGTAATCTCATTCACTTGAAAAAAGAATGTGAGGCGTTCTGTGTATTGAGACCAATCATCTGGGGCTTGCTCAAAAATATCAAATCTCCCAATTTGTGGCATTTTCAGAGGGGATAATGTCTTCACTTCTAACAGAGCTTGCTACTTACAACCACTAGGCGAGGTACAGTGACAATTTCTTTTTAACTTGATTTCTTCTGTTCACTCCTGCTTTATCCCATCGCCAGTTTGTTGCAGGTGGTCGAGTTGTGCTATTAATTGATCTGCAGACACTTTGTGGGTGGAAACACTAAGTTTATTCACAATATACTCAGCAGCAATTACATGTATGCATTCAACTCCAACTCTATCTTTACACTGACTGTTGAAGTAGCCTGTGCCACTCTCCTATTTAGTTACTACAGATCATGTGATCTTGTCCAACAAATATTATTCTTAAAGGTACATTACACAAAATAAAACCATAATTACTACAAATTGTCATAAACACCCATCTGATTCATTAAATGTCCTTCAGGGAAGTAAGTCTGCCATCCTTATCTGCTCTGCCCTGAGTGAGCCCAGACCCATAGCAATGTGGTTGACTCTGAACTGCTCTCAAAGGCAATTAGGGATGGACAGAAAATGCTGGGCTTGCCACTGACACATACATCCCATGGACAAAAAAAAAACCATCTTTTTAGAAATCATTGTTAGGAGATAGATATATGGAATGCTGCATCTGTAAATAAACCGACAATCAAGAAAAGGATTTGTGTCCAGGTTTGTACCTCAACATCTGATCTGGGATCTAATTAACACTAACTATTGTTATAAATAAGGGTTATAAAAGCAAAATGCTGCAGATGCTGGAAATCTGAAATAAAAACAGGAAATGCTAGAAAAACTCAGGGGGTCTGGCAGCATCTGTGGGGAGAGAAACAGAGTTAACATTTTGAGTCTGATATGATTCTTCTTTGGAACTGAAGAGAGGCAGAAATATGATGGGTTTTCTGCTGTTGGAAAAGGTCAGGTAGAACAAAAGGGAAGGTCAGGGATAGGGTAGAGGGTGGGAAAGATTACATACTAAAGATGTCATGGAACAAAAAGCAATGGCAATAGCTGTAGTAAAGAAACAAAGCATGGGTCCAGGGTAGTGTTATTGACAAATTAAAAGACAGCTCCATCTGAAAGCAAAAACATGAAAATGAGATACAGTCTGGGACTTGCAAAAAAAAATGAAATCGCAATGTGGTCTTCTCTTCTTTGGAGCGATCAAGCACAGACTAAGTGAACACTTTACGGAAAACCACCACTCCGTCCGCAACCAGAACCTGACCTTCCTGCCGCTAGCCATTTCAACACTCCACCCTGCTCTCATGCCCATATGTCCGTCCTTGGCCTGCTGTAATGTTCCAGTGAAGCCCAACGCAAACTGGAGGAATATCGTTTCATCTTCCGATTAGGCACTTTATAGCCTTCCGGACTTTATATTGAGTTCAACAATTTCAGACCATGAACTCTCTCCTCCATTTTATTTTGCCAAGTGCCAGTCTGTGTCTTGTTTCCATAGTTTTGCTTTTAGACAGAGCTGTCCTTACTTAAATAGACTTCCAGAAGACACTCAAGAAGATTCTACGTAAGAGACTGTTCACAAAAATGGAAATGGATGAAGCTAGAGACAACTTATTGGCTTGGATAGGGAATTGTTTAAGAGCCAGGGGGCAGAGAGGGGTAATGGGCAAAAACTGAAATTGGCAGGATGTAACTAATGGTATTCTGTGCCACTTTGTGCCAGGGCCTCAGCTTTTCACTAAGTAAATAAATGGCCTGAATAAAAGAAATAGCTTACCCAACAGCTCGGTGAGTTTACTTACACCGCACAGACTGCAGTACTTCAAGAGAGCAGCTCACTGCCATCTAATGCTAACTAGAGATGGGCAATAAATGCTGGCCTTGTTAGTGACAGCCACATTGCACAGGAGAAGTAAAAATAGAATTAGCACAGGTGGGAGATGAAATTTGTAGAGGGATATTGTTAGTGGACAAGTGAATGGACAAATCCATGACTGGTGAAGAAAAATAAATCAGATTATTTTCTATGGTGAGAAACCAGGAACCCCATAGGAGGAAAGACATTTAGGGGTCCAAATACAGAAATCACCAAAAAGCCAGGGGTGAATAGGTATAAAAAATAATTTAAATGGCTAATGGAATGTTAATCTCCATATCAAAGAGACTGGAATAAGAAGGGGGCAAATGGTATAAAGCTCTGGTTCGATTGTATCTGGATCAGTGCATTCAATCTGGGCATCACACCTCAGGAAGGAGGTATTGGAAAGAAATAGGTGCAGCACAGGTTTACCAGAATGGCACCAGGGCTAAAAGGGTTAAATTATAAGAATGAGTTGCACAAACTAGACTTGTATTACCTTAAATTGAGAAGATTAAAAGTGTGATCAAATTGAGGTGTTGAAGACTATTAAGGAACTTGATAGGGTAGATAGGATTATTTCCTCCGTTGGGGCAATCCAAAGCTAGGGGGGATTACCTTAAAATCAGACACTTCAGGGGTGATGTCACAATCACTTCTGCACATGAGGGGTTGTAAACTCGTTCCCCAAAAAATTGTTCAGATTGGGGTCAATCGAAAATTTCAAAACCGCAACATGTGATCAAGGTGAGTAAATGAAGTCGGGGTGCAAAATAACCATGATTCAATTGAATAGTGGATCAGGCTTGAGGGACCGACTGGCCTATTCCTGCTCCTATGAAGAGTGGAAGAACCAAGTAGTAACAGAGCAGTCTATTGTCTGTTATATGGTGAGAGAGTCTGTCCAATTGGACAGAGTGACTGGAATCTTAGACAAGTGAGAAGTGATCAGAGAGTACTGACACAGATTTGTTAGGATTGGCTCATGTCTGACTAATCTAGTTGAATTTTTGAGGAGGTCATAAATAAGGTATAACTATTGTCTGTTAGACTTCCAGAAGTTATTGATAAGATTCCAACAAGAGAAATCTAGGCACTGGAATTTTATATTTGTACTTGATATTTATAAATGACCTGGACAACAAAACTTGAAAATATAGCAACAATGAAGAGAACAGTAGCAGGATTCAGGTGGAGATAGGCAAACACATGATGGACGAAATTTATCATAGAAAAACGTGAAGAGGCATTCTGGAAAGGGAGAGCAAAGAGATGTAATATTAGCTAAAGCTTTCCAGGAAGTGCAGGAACAGAGGGACTCGGGGGTATAATCTTTGAAGGCAGCAGGAGAAGTGGGGAAGGCTGTTAAGAAAGCATCAGGGGTCTTGGTTTTAGAAACAAGGGGCGGAATCCTCTGTTCTGGAGACTGAGTCCAGTGGTGGGCAGGAAAGTCGGTATGGTTCCAGCTAGGCAGCGGGAGGACTGAACATGTACAATCATCAGCTATTCAGCTCATTAATTATGTATGCACGAGGAGTACAGCAAATGTCGTGATGGGGCAGGCAGGAAGTCATCTGCCCTCCTGTTACCTCATGGGGTTAAAGGTTCTGATGCCATATTTAAACGGCATCTGGACAGACATTGACTCAATGCCAACCAGGAGCTTCGCATTACTGCTCCAGAGTCCTTGTGGCCGCAGCACACTGGAGAAGCTAGCAGATGTGAGCAATCACATCCTGGGACAACGAGGGTGCCTCTGGCATTCATCATCTACTCACCCACTCATCTCCAGACAAGAACCTGTGTTATGGCCACGGTCAGACCAATGCTTACTGTCGCAATGGAGCCTATTCAACAGCAGCTTGACCTA